>NC_136502.1:40157233-40227233 GCF_053919585.1 Euprymna scolopes | reverse complement strand
ATATATATATATATATATATGGATGTTATTTGTTGTTTTTTTTTTTTGTGATACTTTTTGAATGAATTCAATTATTTATATGAAAGTGCATTTTTACCTAAATGCGAGTTCGGAATAATTTTCCCTTTGACCAATTTTGGTACCCCCAAATGGGAAGCGGCATATGTATTATTTTTAAAATATAATTATCCATTGACACGTGTTTTGTCGTCTGCGACTCATCAGAGTGGCTGAATTTAGCGAGATATAATGGGTTGCTTGACTTACATAGAAGACAAATTGAACTGCTTAATTGTGGTAGTGGCTTTGAGAAGGTTGCATAAGGTGAAACCTCAATTTGTTGATGAATCCAAACAATCCATATATCTATACCAGCTCTACTAATAATTACATTAGTATCGAGCACTATTCGAATAGATATTTACCAAATTTATTAACTAGCAGGATCCATGTCCCGGCGTTGTCTTGAGAAAATATCTTATTTTAATTTAAAGAAAAGCAAAAGTAAATTATTAAAAAGAAAAATCCTGAAAAAAAACTTTAAAAAATGTAATTTTGTTTTATTTGAAAAGCAGATGGCCTGTATTATATTTGGAAAAATAAAAATTAAAAATCCCTCTCTGTGATAATACAATAGTGTTTATAAACCCCTTTTCATTATTTTCATTGAGAAATGAAAACAAAAGTTTACTCACACTTTGTCAAAAAAGATTTATAATTGATACTCACCTCCATACCGAGACTGGTTTCATATATATATATATATATATATATATATATATATATATATATATATATATACTAGCAAGTGATTGAATGATGATCAATGAATATTTCACACTCCTATATTTTTATTGTCATTGAAATCCATGAAATCACCCGGGAGGAAGCTTCACGTGCCTCCATGCAGTAACTTAGTCCAAAATATATGTTATTCTACATTGCACTTTAGAGAACCTACTGTTTCTTTTATTAAATTATTTTATATAAACTTTTAGTTAGCAAAAAAAAATCATTAAGAAATTTACATGCCGGGTTTGAACCTACAGACCGTCATGCAAAAAAAAAAACACAAAGAAAAAACACGTAAATTTTCAAGTCTTATAAAATTCTTTGCATTTAATGAAAAAAATTAAGAAATTTACATGCTGAGTTTGAACCTACAGACCATGTCATGCAAAAAAAAAAAAAAAAAAACACGCTATAAACTTACCCACAGTAGAATTTTCACGGCCCGTTGTTCTATTATTGTTGCTAAGCGACTACATGGAAAACATGGCTTTACAGATGATAGGTAAATTAAAATAACGGTTTTGATTATCGATTATCAGTAATTATTGGGTGGGGGTTGAGTTTCTGAGACAAAACTTAAGATCATTCCCAGACTTATACACTAAAGTTCTGTATAATTTAAAGAAAATCTGTTCTGCCGTTTCGGAGTCTATAAGGAACAAACTCACACACACACACACACACACACACACACACACACACACACACACACAAAGTTGCATTTATATAATTGTAAAGATATGCATCAGCTCTACTAATAATTTCTTTAGTATGGAGCACTATGCGAACATATATGTAGTACATTTATTAAGTAATAACTCTCTCCACTCTCCTCACATAGACTCCGCTCCTTTATATAAAAGATAGAAAAAAAGAAAAAAGAAAAGAAATTGAACTAGCCAATCGTTTTCTTTTTCTGTTCTTACGATTTCTATTAAAATAGCAAGAACTTTGTGATATGACACTACAAATATGTCCTCTACCGCCTTTCAACGCTGACATTGAACTGAACCACAATCATTAAACTAATAAGGTTATCTGTGCGTGAGTGTGTGAGAGAGAGGGAGAGAATCTAAAAAGTTATTCATTCCGCGTTGACCTTCTTAATAAGCAAGTGTGACTGACACCTCCAATTATGAGTCACAATCGAATATGTAACGTCGTCATTTGAATGTCACCATTTGATCAAACTAAATTTATCAAAGGGCAAACTTGCTCTTCTAAATAAATAAAGAATATGAAGGCGTCCAGGTTAAAAAGAAAAATGAAATCTAAATGAATAAATACATTTTATTTTCATCACTCCTTTTTATTATCAATCAAAACTTGTTACTCTCTCTTTCTCTTTCTCTCTCATCATCAACGCTCTGATCCCCATCTAGCATCAATCGAAATGAATGGCTCTTGTCTTGGAGAGGCTCCATGTTTTGACAAGCTTCTGGGCTTGACCTTTACTCCTGATCTGAAATGGAACGCGTACATCAAATCTGTTGCCAAGGTCGCTGGAAAAATGGTGGGATCCTTCTATCGATCCAGTAGATATCTCACTGCTGATGCAATTCTCTACCTATATAAGAGCCAGGTACGTCCAAGGATGGAGTATTGTTGCCACATCTGGGCAGGTGCTGCTAGAAAGACTTTCCTCCTTCCTTGACAGAGTTCAAAATAGACTTTGTAGCCTAGTAGGGAATGCTCTTGTCTCTGACCTGCAACCTCTTTCTCACAGAAGAGACGCTGCGAACCTGTCTCCATTTTATCGTTATTTTCATGGCAAGTGTTCGTCTGAGCTCCAATCTATGGTTCTTCCTCGCCAAACTTTCAGGAGAAACACTCGTCTAACTGAAAACACTATCAATAATTTCCCCCACTCTTTATCTGTGCCTAAACCTAAACGTAGATTCCATGAACAAAGCTTCTGTCTTAGAACTGCACATTTTTCCAGCTAGACTGTAGCTGGAGATTTTGTGAAGTAGACCTTTATGCCATAACCTATCAAAGGCCTCTCATATTTGCCAAGGGCATATATATATATATAAATGAGATGAGTCACAGATTAAAGATCAAGTGAATTATCCTATCAGATAATACATGGAGGTAATACTTTCAAGATGATCCTAGCCAAAAAGGTAAAGCACAATATCTAAAAAATATAGCAATATATAAGTTTAATGGTTAAAGTTAAATTCTGTAAATCAAAATATATACACATATATTTAAGTTAAGAATTTATTGTTTGAAACAAGGAATATATAGAGAGAAGTTATGTTTATTTCCTTAATCCATAGATTTTAAATAATGGCTCATATCATCAGAGGAAATGAAATGCAATCAGCAAAACATTCAGCTGTGAATAAACAAGTATTTTGCTTTTCAGCACAAATATTGAAAATGTTATTGGAATGGTGAATAAGAGTTATAGGAAAAGGAATTTCATACAACCTGGGCAGTCCATTATCAGAATGAATTCAATATTTTCTGGGTTATTACTGACAGGTCGGAGGAGTAGTGACCCAGAGGAAAAATCAGTAATCCAATATATCAAGAATGTTTGGTTGATCCATACTGTTATTCCGAAGGATATACGAAGTGGTCGTCCTCGTCGGCGATATAAAGATGTGTTGTGTTAGAAGAAATCCAAAATCCTTCAATATGAAAATTAATTTGTGAACAAACAGGAATACGATTTTATTATAATAGGTTATCTACATATATATATATATATATATATATATATATATATATATATATAGAGAGAGAGAGAGAGAGAGAGAGAGATGCGGAGGAAGACCGGAAAAGATGAAGTAAAAAAAGAAAAACAAACTTTTTTTTTACTCCATCTTTTCCGGTCTTCCTCCGCATTGTTTTTGGCTTTAAAAAAAACAAATATATATTTCTTTACCAACAATGCTTCAAGCAAATTACTACCTACTCATATATATATATATATATATATATATATATATATATATATATATGTTTGATCATTAGGGTATCAGTAGAGACTACAGAGAAGATGAGAAATAAATCCTATACGTGTCATGTGTATGTATTTCGTTGTGCAGAATAAACTCTTACGCTGATCATTATGAACTTTGTAACACAACTGCTAGGCATAAGGGTAAATGACATGGACTATATTTGAATCTAATTTTATTGAAAAGGGGGTAAAAAGGTGGTAGAAGCCCTTCAGCCAAATTCGGATATCTCCAATTTATGTGAATCTATAACAACAGTTATTAGACATCAATTAATGAGTATTCCCTAAATTTCAGTTTATTTGTGGCATTTTTAAGAGTTTTAAGGGCCATAATATGGGCACAACCTCCCATTTGAAAATTGAAATATTTCAGATTTACATTAAATTTGATTCATATTTAAAACAGTTATCCAGAGAATTTAATTGATTATATTATTAAAAATAAAGTTAAAAACTATAATTCTCCTGCGTTCTTTGGTCCCTCCAGGTGTCCTGTTTATTTAAAGGTCCCTTGGATTGGGGAGACCGGTCAGTGTTTGGGTAGACAAATCATTAAATCTGTTTCAAATTGCTTCCCGTCTGTTGCTCTACGTTTGATTTTTGGTGCATTTCCCCTAGTTGTTAAGGATGGTTTACCTTACATCACAAAAAGTAATGTAGTTTATGAATTTAATTGCCAGTGTGCTGCTGACTACGTAGGTCAAACCTCCTCAAATTTGCAGACTCAAATCAACCAACATGTTCCAGTAAAAATAAGATTGGGCAAGCCTTGCCACACTTACCCCCTTTTTTCCACCTTTGAATCTGCCATTGGCCAACACCGCCATGAAAATCCAGCATGTGCCAATGCATATAAAATGGAGTGTTTTAGGATTTTTCATCGGGATGACTCTCAAAATCACTTGTGGATTTTGGAGTAAATCTCTGTTCTCCTACACAGACCGTCTCTCTGTCGACAGAAGGAGTTCATCAGATCATTAGACTTATTTAGGGATATATTTTAACTCTCTCCTTTCCCCACTTGTACATATATTTTATATTATTGTATTTTATTCTTATTCCCACCTGTTTCCCCCATCTCCCTCCGTAAAATTTACACGTATACCCCATACGTCTGTTCTTGTGAGTTATTTTATTTATTTGTTTATTTATGATCAACGATTAACTCCTGATGAGTCTGTTGATGAAAGGGGCCCCTCGGGTTTTGCCGGCCATTTTGTTTAAAGCAACATATAAGTTCTGTACCGTTAAACAGTTATATATATATATATATATATATATATATATATATATGTATACTAGCATTTCAGCCCGGCGTTGCCCGGGTGTTTGGAGGTGTGTGTTGAGCAAAAAAACATAAAAAATTGGTAGTAGGAAGGCAAGCTCGAACCTGTATCACGAAGGAGGAAAAGAACAGGAAAAAAAAACGTGACATCTTTGCTGTTATAACCACCGTAAAACCGAAAGTGGCTTTAATTAAGGCTAGACAATCGAAAAGAGGGGATGACTTTCGAAAATATTGGCGAAAAAAGCGACCCCTCCCAGTTGAAAAATGCCCAGTTCAGAGTGAAGAAATGAATGTTTTTAGCCAATTTTTCGGTATTTGTCGTCTGAAGGGTCGAGCTTCAAAACGATACTGATCTTGTGAAAATCCGTCGCCTCTGTCAAAAGTTTTAGGCAGACATGCAAACATACATACATACATTTATATATTGGTAGCTCAAATTTTCGACACAAACCGATTAAAGCTTGCCCTATCTCTGAATACCCTGCATGTAAAATTTCAAATGTTTAGATCAGAAATTGTCTGAGTAATTTGGAAGAGACCACAGAGGTCAAATTTTTTTTTTTAACTTTGACCCCTACTATGACCCCTTAACATTTATTGTTTTGGGCTCAAATCAAGTTATTAAGTTAGATCCATGTCCAAGGAACCTATATCTAAAATTTCAAGTGTTTAGACCCAAAATTGGCGGAGGAGTTTGGTAAAGTTTTCAAACGTCAAATCGTTGAACTTTGACCCCTTAACAGCCAAATTTCTGGCCGAAAATGGATTACAAAGATTTTCCCAAATCTCAGTACCTTGTATATCAAATTTCGAGTCTGTAGACTGAAAATTGACAGAGTTATTGTGTAGGGAAATGTATACAGACAGACACACACACACATACATACAGATAGACAGACAGACAGACACTTTCACTTATATGTATGTGTGTGTGGGTGTGTGTGAATAGATTGGATAGGATTTCATACATAAAATTAAATCCGAACATATAAGTAAAAAACCTAGTAAAAATGGCGAACCTTAACGCTTGTTCCAATTAGAACCTGTAATTTAATAACACTTTGTGTATGTGTGTGTGTGTGTGTGTGCGTGCGCAGTCGAAAATGCTCAGTAAAGCAAACGACCTGATTTACTTGCGTCATAGAGTAGTGTCAGAAGTGGGGGTAAACCGTAACCTCTCATTCTCCCAATAGGATACACTAGTTGGATACAAAACCAGTTAAGAACGGACTTATTGGCATATCTGATAGCAACCAGCATTAAACCAAAACCTTCTTCTTCTAAAGGAGAAGATTATGCATGGAATAATAATAATAATAATAACTTCACCACCCAAACCCTAGCGTATATCAATGATCATCACCAGCGAGAAAACAATGGTAAGTAGCTGTTGCAATAACGCAAAGTCATTTACAATGGTTATCGAAAGAGATTGAGAGCACTGGAAATTTGTGGAGACTAGTTGTCACTCAGAATCCAGGGAACACCACAGGTAATTATCAGTAAGGGATCACTGATGATGGCTGATGTAAGAACTCCTAGTGAGTACAGAATGTTGTGATAATGCAAAGTCATTTGAGAAGGTTATCAAAAGAAGTGGAGAGTACTGGAAATTTGGGGAGACTTGTTGTCACCCAGACTCCAGGGAATATTATGAGTTGGTATCATTAAGCAATCACTGATGATGACCTGTGTGAGAACTCCTAGTGAGTACATATTAATAATGATGATGATAATAGTTGAAAAGGAAGCAGCTGAAGTAGAAAACATCATACAACTTATGCATGAAGAAAAAACAAGACTCACATGAACCAAGAGTGAAAAAACTAAAAACAGAAACGAAAAAGATGAACAAGCTCTTCGATTACATCCCAATAAATATTATTACAGACTTAAATAATTTCATTTATGCAGGTGCCAAGACAGTAAATATGAAATTTAAAGTGGGGGGAAAAAGGTCTGGTAAAGATAATGGACTGACAAAACCTAGATGGAAATTTAGGCTGGAAACCCAAATCAACAAACTAAAAAAAAGAGGTCAAATAAACAAGATGAAAGCAAACAGAAAAGGATAGAAAATTGGAAATGTAACTCGCAGAGAGAAGCTAAACAAGAAACATGAAGACCTAAAGCAAAAAAAAATATCTGCAAAAGAAGGAAGACTAAGACGATACAGATACAAATTGGAACAGTATAAGCAAAACAGAAACTTTGAAAACAATGAAAGCCAATTCTATCACAAATGTAAATGGAGGAAGAACAAAACAGAACAACCGGATGTGACAGAAATAAAATTCTATTGGAGCAAGATATGGGGAGAGCGACAGAGGCCACTCGAGGATAAGGGTCAAAGAGTGTGCAGTAGTAATCGTGTAATCGTTAAGAATGGAAATTCGGCAAATTTGTTAACGGGTCATCAAGAACTTGTTTACATTGGACTTGAAGACGGCCATATTGTAGTCAACTGGAAAGCAGGGAAACGGAAGACAGTTCCACAGGTGTACAGTTCTAAGAAAGAAACTTTGTTCATGGAATCTACATTTAGGTTTAGGCACAGATAAAGAGTGGGGGAAATTATTGGTAGTGTTTTCAGCTAGACTAGTGTTTCTCGTGAAAGTTTGGCAAGGGGGACCATAAATTGGAGCTCAGACGAGCATTTGCCATGAAAATAACGATAAAGCAGAGAAATAACTTGTTGAAATGGCTGTGGAGGGGAGGAAGTCACTTTGGTGATCGTTTCCTCTGTAGGAGCTGTGAGACTAAATAGGTTTAACATTAACCAGACCGTATCCTTTCTCCAGATTTGTATTTGCAGAATTCCTATTTACAATGCCTCCCCACGAGGGCAGAGTTAGACACCAGGGTCGTTTTTTTAATGTGGAGAAAGGAACAAAAACTTTAAATTATTTCAGTCCTAAGAAATTTCTCCTCCACTAACTGAAAACAAAAAATTGAAGTCTAGCATCAGAACAGATACTACACTTTAATCTTGGCCCGAAGGATTTGCAGAGTTATCAACAAGATAATCAATCTCCAGACAATTTCTAAACTGTCGAAGGCCATCTTCATTCAAATCAGGACAGCATAAAAGGAGTTGGGTGTTAGAGCTATTAACAATTTTGCATGCAAATACACATTTAGAGTATGTTATCGAATGGTAATGAAACAAAGACTGTTAGTCATTCAGGACTGAAACTTGGTGGATAAGGCAGGTTTGGGTGTTTGCTTGTTTTATTTTATGGTATATCAACCCTTTTCAGGTTATTTAATGCGGAATCTAGTAAATTTGGAATAAAATTTTTATCCTTCAACTTCTTTATACCTACAAATATCTATTCATGGTGTTTGGTTTGATTGTTTTGTAAAAGAAAACTTGTTTTTATTTTGGAACTTTGCAGAACATGATTGAGTTTTGCAATGAGAAAGGAAGAAAACATAACATCAATGTTAGGTATATTTTTAATCCAGAAGCTCGTATCTTAAGACAGCTTAATCTGGTAGCACCATATGCCCTAACAGGTATTATCACTTTGGGCCAAAGTGGACCTGGGAGCAATGGTAACTAAGGGGGCAACTCCACATTCCCCGTAGCCTTCAAATCGAGCCTTTTATTGTTGTTTTATTTGAAAAAACATTTGTTGTTTTTGTATTCTGAATTGAAATGACAATCTTTATATATTTTTTTTTTTTTTACAGGGGTGTCACCACTTATCAAGGCCCAGAGGCCACTCGAGGATAAGGGTTAATAGGTATACATTAGTCATTGTGATTTTAGCATAGTAAACAGTGGGAATTTTGTAACTTGGATTACTTAGGGGGACGATTCAATTAGAACTTGTTCACATTGGACATTTTCTTTCTTTTTTTTTTTTTTCATAGGTATCAACTCATTATCAAGGCCAAGAGGCCACTCAAGGATAAGGGTTAAACATTTGCCTGAAATAATGGACAATTTACATATTCTGAACAATTTTGATGATAATTTTTTTTTCTTTTTCCAGATCAAAAACAAACAAACAAAAATATCTGGTTGATGTTTCTAGATTTTTATCTGCACAACATTTACATTACAGTTCAAGAATATTGATTTTCAAATTTCATAATGATCAGTTAATTAGTTTAGGAGTGAGTCCTGTACATATAAATATGTAGATATGCACATATTTAACTTTATATTAATAGAGATTAGTCAGCTGTGATCTGCTCTAGAAAACATAAGGTTCTTGTTTTTTTTATTTATATAAAGTCTATTAAGCATGTGTGTGTGTGTATGTGTGTGTGTGTGTGTGTGTGTGTGTGTGTGTGTGTGTGTGTGTATACATTTGCTCACTGCTGTGTGAAGAAATAAAAACCTTTGTATGCTGTTTCAATTATTATGATTGCATAAAACAGTCTAAAAAGACTAACATTACAGCTGCTTCATTGAAATGAAAGCGGTTTGACAATCCTAAAAAAAACTTTCATTTTTTTATGGAAATAAAGCGTGTTTGCTTAGAAAAGGTCATGATCTACATGTGAAGAGTTTTGAAAGTGATAATAGCTATTTCAGTTTCTTTTAAATAAGGATTTAATAACTGGAAATATTTTTGAAATAAGGATTTAGTAAGTTGAGATATTTTTGTAACAAGGATCTAATAATTTGAAATATTTTTGAAATAAGGATTAATAATGTCAATTATTTACATTATTAAGACTACTGGTTTCATCAATTATATCAATGTAGGAAGTGATAATTATTGCTGGTCTGGATCTGAATCTAGTCACAAAGTCACTCTTGATTCCTAGGCTAGCATTCTACATACCATACATACCACCGGCAATTAACACAAGAATTGAAGGAAATCTATAAATATAAAAGCGAAAATGTATGTATGTATGTATGTATGTGTTATGTATGTGTTCGCTTTTTCTGTGTGTCTACAAAAGGCTTTTTCAGAGAAGCGGTCGCTCGCTTCACGACTTTTTAAAACTTTTTATATCACATATAAATCGTAATATGTCACAGTTAACAACGAAGCTCGCCTGTCTATTTAATTTGCTCGATTTCGGAAAGATAAATATTCAACATTTGTCGCTCGCCGCATGTGGGTTAGTCTTTTTCCTATAACATCTTGGGGGGGGGGAAAGCGTTCAGCAGTAAATGAAATCCCACTGTCAAACTTGACCTCATTAACTCATTAAAACGGGCACCTGCTATATCCAAGTAATTAAATAAATTCAAACGTGTTTCTGTTAGCATCTTGCGGTGGGGCAATGGTTAACGTAGCACTTTTTTTTTTCACACTTTAATTTACAACTTTACTTCAAGGGTTCGGGTTCGGGTTCGATCCTCATACTTACTTTTTTTGTTTTAACCCACACCTCCAAACACCCGGACAACGCCGGGTACCCCTCGCTAGTTACCTATAAATGCCAAATTAGTGGGCAGGTATCGCAAACAGACCGGAAGTTGTAATGTTGCATTTGTGCTAAAGTTGACCACAGTTTTTCATTTCCTCCAAAATGCAAGGTCACAGGACGGTGCGATAAGGGTCAAATGATTGCATTTTTTTTTTTTTTGTGTGGACCATTCATTTTTTTTTCATTTCTCGCTTTTTAGTCAGTAAAAATAGCTCTTCATAAATGAGAAGGAACAGCAGAGTGTGTAGGTTACATGAACCATGTAAGGTTGTCCGAAATGGTGCTTTTATAAGTTTTTTAAAGTAAACATATGAAGAACAGTATGTGATTAAATATGCAGCAATAACATAATTTTGCTGACTTGTTACTCGCAATACAAAACAATATTGTAATGGATAGCTTTTGAAAAGTAATAAATACCCAATTGAGAAAACTTGATTTTTAGAACTTGGAGAATTATGATACTACTCTGTATATGTTCTGATGTTCTGGAACCCAGTAAAAAGGCACTCAGTGAGCTTGGACTTTGCGGGGGAATTCAGATTTAGTGACGAAATTTCAATTAGCAATATTAATACGAATATCAATAATAACAAAAATTATAATAATACTACTATTACTACTAATAATAATAATATTATCGATAATAGTAAGAATGAAAAAGAGTAATAATAATGCTAATGATAGTAATAATAGTGAGAACAATATAATACAAATAAAAGGCACGGCCAAAACGGAAGGAGGGAGTAAGTATTTTTTTACAGATCCCCTTCTTTAAAAATCTACCAAAAATCAAGTAATTATCCAATCAATACGAAATTTTCATCGATTATTAACTAAAGAATGAACTTTATAATGGTGTACTTTTATTTTCATAATCGATATTTATATATATATATATATATATTCGCCTACAAACCCCGCTTCTTTATTTGTGGGTACAAATATGCTTAAAATAATCAGCCGGAACTGAACAAAATATATTGTATTGTGGAAAGGGTGAGGATTGTAAAAAAAACAAAAAAAAAAAAACAACTGCGTATGTATCAGATTTTTAGGTTGAAAATCCGAATTTTGAATCTGTTTAATTTTCCATCTTTTCTATTTTGAAGGGTGTAGTTCGTTGAATAATTATTATCTTTCAGATTAGCATATACATATATATATATATATATATATATATATATATATATATATATATATATACATCATTTTTACGAAAAACGCTACTTTTAAATCTTTGAAAAATAAATTAACAATTTTCTTTTAGTGAGCCTAGTATTGCCAATATACTATTATATAGGAAATGCATTGAAGAATCGATGTCAAAACATTTTAAAAATCGATAAATAACTGTGCATTTTGCTAAAAATACAATAATTTTTTCTGCAATTTTTTGTTACGTGTTATTTTTTCATCCACGGAAGACTATATGTGCTAAAACAGTTGTTTTGTATTTACAAACAGTTGTTACCACCCCCTTTTCCAACATTACGAATTATGAATTTATTTTGTCATGTGTAGTCTTCCATAGTTTCTTAAAAATTAACGTTAAATTTAGGATTTTTGAACTTCACCACAGGAAATCTATATAATGATATAAAAGATACAATTATTTGAAGTTCAGGTACTTATGTTATAATATTTTTGCATATTCTTAATTGATTCGAAAAGCTTTTAAAAAAAAATTTAATTGTTCATCCATCGATACAAAAATCAAGGTAAATGTTTTTGTTTTTTTATAAATTTAAAATTTAAAATTCTATTAAAAATAGTAGAAAAAGTTATATATGATTCTACTTTTCATATGATAAAATTCAGGCTGTTATCTTTCTGGAAAAAAGAAGTTGTACAAGAATAATAGATTTTAATAGATTTTTATTCGTTTTAAAAAAACAAAACAACTTGTTTTTTATTTTTCATTTCTTGGCCGTGCCTACAAATAATAATGATAGCAAAGTTATAATGATACTAATAGAACCCTAATCATGATAAAAGTAATACTAATAACATTAATCAAGAAAATAAAAAAATATTACAGATAATGTTAATAAATAAAACAATATTAATAATAAGATTAATAACAGTAAGACAATAATCATAAAATAATTGTAACAGTAATACTGACAATAGTAAAAAAAAAATAATAATGAAATAAAACAAAAAAGAATACTACTATTACTACTACTAATAATAATATACATATTAATATGATAGCGTGTATGTTATTTATTTATTTTCTGTGTCACGCTTACATCCGAGTCGTTTAATTGTTATGAACTTCCATTTCTTGTCATAAATAATTTTGGCAAGAATTCTTCATAAGTTTTGGTTTCGGTTTTGATAATAGCTGATGGCACTCCAGTAGTCTCTTTTTTTTTTTTATATAAATAATTTTATCAAGAATTCTTCAATTATTATTTATTGATTATTTGTTTGTTTTTCACCTTTTTTTTTCGACTAACCATTCTTAAATCTCGCTATAAAATCGATTTTTCCAAGTACATTTTAGGGGGGGGGGCATTCCAACCTCCGTAGTTCAGTTTAAAATACGATCTAAGCAACCCCCCCCTTAGTCAAAAATTGTAAAAAGCAAGAAACAACAGCAAAAAAAAAAAGAACTTATACCAAACACATTAGAATTTAATTATCTACCAACCTAAATACTTTTAACATGTTAAAACAAAATTTTTTTGTTTTTTTTATTTTTCTAATTTCCAAATATGTTGTTCAAAGTGGATTTTACACACTGAATAAAAAAAAATAATAATAAACAAATGTCCACTTATCGCTTAAGGAGTAAGGAGGCTTAATTTCTCAAAAATTGTAAACAAATGACTAGGTGTATCAGAATTTTTGTAGGAATTTTTGACACCCCTAACAAATGACTGATCTACCACTAACCCTAAATTCGAGTTGCACTCACAAATTTAGAGTTAGTGATAGTCATAGATTTTTTATACAGTTTTCTAAGAGTGAAGTCCCCAATGGTTAAACGACATGCAACCAGTTAATTGTTGGAAAGACAACTTTTAATAAAAGAAATGAAATAAAAATAACTTAAACACAGTTTCAGCACGTATAAAAGATACTTGAATTTTACTGCATTTGGTATCAAGTATTTTTGTTATTGTTTACAATTTCTCGAATATTAATTATTTTACACAAATGATTGTGTTGTTCCTACTTACTTGCCCCCCCCCAAGAGCCGTCATTCATGATTTTACTTATTTTTACTAATTTTTAGACGTTTATTTTATTTAATTGTCAGCATGAACCAACTTTTTAAGATGCAGCATATGCTAACACTTCGAAGTTTACTGTATTTATTTTTTAGCAAACATTAATAACAGAAAGTTTTCCACTTTATTTATTTTTTGCATAGTTAATGATGGAAGTATGTTTTCTGTTTTTCTTAACATCTGTTGAAAAAAATAATTTGTACAGGCTCTTGAAAAAAAAAAAATCAAACTTTTCTCGACTTTCACCTAACTATTTACAATGTTCATATAAAGCATTCATATGTTCTTTTTATAATAAAAATTCCGTTTTCAAAAAGAAACGTTTACTGCCAAATTTCTTTTAAAAAAAAGTGTAAGTTTTCCTGAAAAAAAAAACAAAAAAACTTTCACCTAACAATTTATTGTAAAAATTAATTGGGGGGGGGGGAAAGAAAACAACAACTTTTATTGATAAAAAAAATTGCAAAAAATAATAAAAGTAAATAAACGAACAAAATGCAATTTTTCTTGAGGAATGTGTGCCATTTTAACAAACTGAGCCACAGCAACGCGTGGCCGGGTACAGCTAGTATATATATATATATATATATATATATATATATTTCATAAGTTTTGGTTTCTGTTTCGATTCAAGTTGATGCACAAAAGTTATATGGATATATTTTTTTATATTTGAAATCGCAACTTTATGACATATAAAAATCAATAGAACAATAACTCTATAATAATATATATGACATCTGCAAGAATTAAAATATCATATTTAAGCATAATTTACGACCGGGCTACGCCAGTTGTCCCTGACAGCTTAGATAAATACTTTTGCAGTTTTAACAAAAGAGCTACAATAATATCAGAGCAATAAGATCTCAAAGTGTAGTATCTGTTCTTCAGATGCTGCACTTCCATTTCTTGTTCTCTTTCGGTGGAGGAGCAGTCCTTCACGACTGAGACAATTTTTTATTTTTGTACCTTTTCTCCAAAAAACGACCCTGGTGTCTAACTCTGTCCCATGGGGAGGCATAGTAAATAGGTACAATAATATCAGAGCGTCTCCATTTACGCTTAACATCTACAGAATGCCAACACCCATGTATTACATATGAATGCCCCCCCCCCTGTGGAATCTTCACAGGTCCCGCTAATAATAATAATAATAATAATAATAATAATAATCATAAAAATATCAAAAACCAAAAATAAGCAGAATGTAGAAAATCCAAATAGTACAATGATTAAAATATTTGTAATAATAACAACACTAAAATCACCAGCAGCAGCAACAGTCGAGGATGGAAAGACTTAGGCGAGAAAACACTAACCAGACCTCCACTGAATGAGTACGTAGTGGACTGGGACATTGGACAGTGAAGATCAATGGAAATTAATGGCAAACGGTTGTTGTGATAACGTAAATTCATTTGCAAAGATTATTAAAAGAGATGGAGAGTACTGGAAATCTGGGGAGACTTCTTGCCACTCAAACTGTTTGTTGTCAGTGAGCAATCTCTAATGACCTGTGTAAGAACTCCTTGTGAGTAAATTATATTTTCTTCTTGGATGCTGAAACTAATGCAACCTGAAAACATTATTTAAACGATTTTTTTTAATGGAAAAAACAAGTCGAAAAAAAAAAAATTAGTCACAACTGCTTAGAAAAAAAAAAATTGGTTAAAAAGTTCTTAATAACAATTAAACTATTAAACAATAAAAAAACAAAAAAAAACAAAAACAAAGAATAAAATGGAAAATATTGAAAAAAAATTATCAAAGCAAGACGCAAAAAACTATTAAAATGTATTCCGTTTCACTCTGTCTTTGGTCAGTGGAGGAGAAATCCTTCATGACTGAGACAATTTTAATTTTTGTTTCTATCTAAAGTGCCCCTTTTTGAGAAGCTGAATTTTTACCACATTAAAAACCGACCTTGTGTCTAACTCTGGCCTCGTGGGGAAGCAAGTAAATAGAAACATCATTATCCTGATGTTGCATTTTACAAAAACACAAATGACATTAGGTGACCATGATGTTTATCTTGACTGTTATCTGTCAACATTGCCCTTTTCTCTACAATATCACCTTTCACTATAAAAGCACAAAAAAACAAAAAAAAACAAGGCGAACCAAAAAACTCACGACTCAAATGCTAAAGTAATCGGTGTTCAGTCAGGCTTTGTTCCTGATATTAAAGACTTCCTGTCTTAGTTAAAAAAAAAAAAAAGTAATCAAGTACAGTTAAATAAAATCAGAAACTGTTTAGTACTAATTTTTAGATAAAATAATTTCTAATACACAAATAAATATTGAATTAGTTTCTTTGATTTTTTTTCTCCCTCCGTCCATACATATGCACATTATGGTACTCGGCTCTTAACATTGTGAAGGTTTGTATTCGTGCACCTTCATCCCGGGCAACGCCGGGAAACGGACATATAGCGCGCGCAAACGCACACACACACACACACACACACACACACACACACACACACACACACACACACACATCAATTAAAGATTATTCTGTTGTCGTCTGGAAAAATGTAGATAAATAGATACGTACGTCCCTAATGTAACCTAATTTTTTTTTTATGTAAGTGAGAACTCAGCTAAATAAGCACATCTATCCGAATGCAGTAAATAAAGTCATACTCTAAGCTATCAAAGCCCAACATTTCCATGACAGATACTAAGAAAAACACACGTAAAACGGAGGTAAGTGTAAGATAAAAGTAATTTGAATTAATGTAAATAATGAAATGAAGCTATCAAAAAAAGAAAAAAAAAGAAAGCAAACAATTTCAAAGAGGAATGCAAACAACTCTCCAACCTCACTGCAACGCTTAGTGATGTTGATATTTCCCTAATATGTGACGTCATAGATCACGTGAAAATGAAGTGATCTTCCATTAGTTAATTTAACTGTTTAAATGGCGAGACATGTGGCTCATTCCTTTTTTTCTCCGTCCTTTTCATGCAGTCAATCTCCTCTCTATCCAGACCAATTGTGTTGACATGCCTTTGAGACAAGATCTCTTACGTATATTAAATATGAGATCTTATGTGAACTCCCATACCAACACGCGGCTGAGAATTAAGACCACATTTCTTCCTTAGTTGCTGGTTGAATGCTCGACAGACTGACTCTTAGACACCTTGTCTAACAGAAAAGACACCACAAAAAAATGTGATACATTACCTTTTCCTTCTGGGGGAGGTCTAATGTCTCACAAGTCACAACCAAATCAAATGAACTTTGTAACGCAATACCTTTAAGCTGCTTCCCAGCTGACTATAACATGATTATTTTCAAGTCCGGTGTAAACAAATTCTAGTTGAGCCACACTTGTAAATAATATATTACTACTCAATTTCCACCATTACTTTTTATCACAGTGTTCACTCACTAACCTTTATTCTCGAGTGGCCTTTGGGCCTTGATGAGTGGTGACTCCTCTGTAAAAAGAAAATATGTGGACGTTCAAAAACATATTTGAGTCTTCCAAGTTAAACTACAGCAATCTTCCTTGACTGAGGTAATAATTCAATACTCGTCTTTAGGGTGAATTCCTGCTGAAATTAAAGTTGGATATAACAACATACTGACACTCGTTGTTCTATCTATCCATCTATCTATTCTACTATTATATAAAAGGAACTTCGTCTGTGTGTGTGTGTGTGTGTTTGTGCATGCATGTTCGTTCCCTATGGACTCGAAAATGGCTGGGCTGATTTTTATGAAATTTCACATAAAGGTACTTTATGTGCCTGGCAGTGTTCTTAAATAGGTTTTGTGTCAGAATGTCTTCAATAAGTATTGATAATCAAAATAATCCGATGAAAGAAAGAACAGGCGACTTTGATCAAAGTTAACACCTTACCCAGCCTAACATCACAAGTGCATTTGAAAAGTTTTATTACCACACAAACCAAATGCCTGACATATAAAATTAACGGTAGGTTCTTTGATATGACAGGGGCACATCTGAAATGGATGTTTCTGTTTAAAGCACTATTGCACCATAATACTTGACTTTTGCATTTTAAACTGTAATTCAAGCCATTGTATATAAAAAATAATTTTATAAAATCAACAGTAGGTTCTCTGCAGTGCAATATAGACTAGAATGTATTGTGGACTATGACACTGCAAGGAAGCATGTGACGCTTCCTCCCGGTGCACCACAATGGGTCCACAAATAGAGCAGGTAATCAATTGATTTGATTGAAAAATGGGCGATTTCACAGATTCTGATGACAATAAAAAATATGGGCGTGTGAAACATTTGTTCATCATCATTCAATCCTGGACAACGTTGGGTCTCCCTGCTAGTTAGCTTATAAACAATGATTTATATTCAAAGAGAAGTACATAAACGTGTGTGTGTGTTAAAGAGGGAGAGAGAGAGAGAGAGAGAGAGAGAGAGAGAAAGAGAGAGAGAAAGAAAATAAATAGATTTTATTACATCATCCAACGCATGGTGTTCCTGCCTTGAAGGAGCCTGAAAAACACACCCTTTCTTGTTCGAGTCTTGCCAGCAGAGACACTTGCATGCAATTAAAGTGTGACACGATAGAGTGCATGCAGTGAGATGCATACTGCAGTGGGGGGGGGGGTGACCAAACGAGATGGGGTGGGGAGTGCAGAGAAATGCAAAGACTTGGCTAGCAAAATAGGACCAACTGCCCTGCTGTCATTATGGGTTTGTTACATACAAGCCAGATGGCATATCACCTCAAAATAGAGACAGAATTAAAATTATCTTCCTGAGATGTCGGGGAGGATGTTTTTATTTGGAAGGGTATTGCTGATAGAGACTGCACACAATGTTCAGTGATGAAGTCCAGAGAGCTGCCACAGATATCAGTGTGAGCAACCCTTCTCCCCCCCCCCCCAGGAAAGAGTAGTTGAGACAAAGAGAGGCCATGAGAGGAAGAGAGAAAGGATGTTTTTAACCACCCTCTCCAAGGGAGAGGAGAGGAAAGGGGGTTGGATTTCGGAAAAAGAATTCTAAAGAGAGTTGAGCTGTAGCAGGCAAACCGAGCGGTTAGGCTGGCCAAGTGCTCCCCGGCCTGGGATCCTTGAGAATCTGGTCTTATGATGTTAACTAGACTGTGTTAACCGGATTTGCTTGGTCTGGTCAGGCATCGTTCACTGCTTGTAGTCAGTCATCTTAAATTAGTATTGGTTGTGAACTGATGAAATTAATAAATATATGTTTATAAACCAGAGTTCTGTTTGTTTGTGGTGAGAACTCTTCGTTTGCAGCAAGTTGCCTGGATCAGCAGAGGGATTAATGATCCTTGGGGAGGACACAAGAAACCCGGAGACTACACAAGACAAGAGACGATTGGATCAAGAGGCGAAGCGCCCCACCATTAGGATACAACATGTGAATACGATCATAGGCCACCTTGTGACGGGACAACGTATGATCGAAAAAAGCACCTGTCATATCGAGTGCTGTTTGACAAAGAAAGTCACCGGTCATAAAAGTTTTTTTCAAAGAAAAGCTTGAACGTTTTTGGAATAACTATCAGTCTATATAATTATAAGGTTTGGTGGTATTATACACTATTGAGCTACTCGCTTTTTTTTTTTTTACAATTTGCTTATCATTTTGTTCAAGCTGGGGATGGGGTATCCTACTGGATGCTAAACATTCACTCGCTGTGTCATACATTCCACCTGAGAGATCTTTTTAAGATTCTAACCGTCCCTTTAAGGGCAATTCTTTGAATCTCTTTTTGCATTTGGTTCACCAGGTATATTTGTCAGGTAGTTTTTGAAATTCTTTTTCATTAGTTCTATGATTACTGGAAATCTCCCTAAGATTCCAGTTTCTTTTCATGTCATTCATAAGACCTTGGTATTTAATTATCTTTTCCTTCTCAGCTATGTTTAACCCAGCACCATTAGGGATACTAGCTTCTACTAATGTTGCTTCTTTATAAACTTATATGAACATAAAACATATATAAAACACACACACACACACATATATATAAATATATGTATGTATATACTCTTAAGTTCCATTTTGATAACTAAAAAAATCGGTTTACAGTCATGATTTTTATTTTTATTATTATTAATTTTTTTAATACAGACGCATGTCTATATTTTCTTATTTTTATAAGTGTCTTTACATGTGTTTCGTTGTGCATATAGCCGATGTTACCATCACACAACTCATCGGAGACAATCAAATATTAAAGACAGTCACACAACTCCCTACATAGTACCCCTATAGACATGATGCCAAATAGTAGCTCATTACAATATTCCTTGTTTGGGCTAAATAAGAAAAACATGAATGGATGGAATAAAGAGGGAAAAGGATGCTTCAAGGAAAGAGAGCATAAATTTAATAACACTACAAAACAGTGTCCGAGTAAAGATCCTCCTTATATATATATATATATATATATATATATATATATATATATAAAGTATTATTATGTACATCTATATCAAAAACACTTGTAAACGTTTTTTTCTTAATTTCTAAATTTTTTATTTCCATATTCGTGGACCAGGCGCGAACGCAGACCCCACAATTTTAATAAACCACCGTTCTGCCAGATCAAACATACCCATTCCTGTGTCTCAATACATCTTCTATCATTATATGCAATCAGTTTTTTAAAATAGTCAACCATATAGGAGCCTATTCATGACCACACACACACACACACACACACACACACACACACACACACACACACATTCAGCTTTATATATATATATATATATATATATATATATATATATATATGCTAGCAAAAGTACCCATCATTGACTGGGTTCAAAAACAGCCTACAGAAAATGGACTCTGATTTATGAAAAGGAAGGGTTGTAAAGAGATAGCTTCGAATTTGGGGATATCAAAACCAAAGCAAAATATGATGAAAGTAAAAATAAAATAGATAAACTCCATAATTTATTATACCATACCTGTTCACATTGAAACACTTATCACAATATTCTGTGGATCTATATTAAAAAACCTTCTTAAACTTTGCGACATATTTCCATTCTTTGGAGATCAGGCACGAACGAACACCCCATAATTTTATTATACCGTATTTCTTCAAACTGAAGCATAATTATCGAAGTATACTTACGCAGATAGATATGAAAAGTCTTTATTAAAGTTTGTGCCTATTTCCATTCTATGGAGGCCAGGCGCGAACGCAGACCCCACAATTTTATTATAGCATCCCTATTTAAGTTAAAACATACTTATCAAAGTATTATTATGTACATCAAAATCACTTGTAAACGTTTTTTTTTTAAATTTTTTATTTCCATACTTTGTTAACCAGGCGTGTATGCAGACCCCACAATTTTAATGAATCATCATTATGCCAGATCAAACACCCATTCCTGTGTCTCGATACATCTTCTATCATTATATGTGATCAGTTTTCTATAATAGTCAACCATATAGGAGCCTCATGACCAGACACACACATACACAGACGTTCAGCTTTATATTATATATATAAATATATATATATATATATATATATATATATATATATATATACACACAGAGAGAAAGAGAGAGAGAGAGAGAGAGAGAGAGAGAGAGAGAGGGGGTGGCAAAAAAAAACGGGCCCGGCTCGAATTAATAAAGTGCACGTGGGACCCATCTTTTTGGGGTCACCCTATATATATATATATATATATATATGAGCAAACAGTTAATAAAACATGTTAAAAAACACTTTGAAAAAGAGTTAAAAACATATTTAATCTGAAAAGGAAACACTTGATAAGTGGATAGTCCTTAATCCGCGGAGTTTCGAAGAAATACTTTCCTTCTCATCAGAGGGTAGGAATTAGCAAAATGCGGGATCGGACTTTGCATATAAAAGTATTTGATGAAACAACAAGTAAATCAACGATCTTACTTGATAACAAAAAGTGGAGCAGAGGGAATATGGTGAAGAAAAAGGTGATGACACGTGAATGGATAGTCTGGTGAAAAGTAAATAATCCAATGACGGTATAATCCAAAAATATAACTCCAAGAAAGTTAATTGAGTTTCCATTTGCACAAGTAAAATCCAATTTTATTTTATTTTATTTTATATATATATATATATATATATATATATATATATATATATATGCATATATATGTATAATATTTTTTATTTATATAGACAAATGTTACATAGTCGCTACACTGAACATGCTAATGTTTCAGACAATTGGTTGGCAAGAAACCAAAAGTCATTCGTCAGGCGACAGGCGACGTAATGAGGTTTATTTGTCACCGAAAGTAGCTGGTTCTCAAATGGGAGAATTGAAATATATTTATTTATTTATAAAAATAAAATATTAGAACGCTAAATTTAAGTTGGAGAAGTGACATTAAGTGACATTTTAGACTCAAAATAGAAAGCGATAGGGGGAAAGAGAATGTCAAGACTTAACAGGATAAATGGGAAGAGTAGAAACAGATAAATAGGGAAAAGAAAGGACAATAAAAAAGATAAAAGAAAAAAGAAAGAAGAGAAAAACGGAAAAAGGACGAAGGGGTCAGCATGATTACATTACTATAAGGAATTGGAAAGGGTGAAAACATTTGAAAACTTAGAATTAAAACTTTAGAGTTAATGTGTCAAAGAAAGAAAGACATCAACGCAAGAAGGGGGTGGATAAAGACAAATTAGCATATAGTGTTTCATTAAGTCACCAGATGAGTGACTTTTGATTTCTTGCCAACCAATCGTCCGAAACATTAGCATGTTCAGTGTAGCGACTATGTAATATTTGTCTATATAAATAAATATTATTATATTTTGCTTTTTTTATTGAGCATTCTTAATAACCTCGTTTTAATTCATGAGTTGTATCTCCTGAATACCTTTAACTTGGTGTATATATATATATATATATATATATATATATATATATATATATATAATAAATTCCACAGCCAAACAACGTCGCAGCCCACAAGAGCCATGACATTCAAAGAACCGGAAGTCCAAGACTAGAGTTTCGCCCTCATTGGGGCTATCAGTTAGACACATCTGAACTCAGGATTCGAAACCTGAGCCTCTTGCATGCAAGGCAAGCACTCTACCAACTGAGCAAACGCTCTGCACACAAGAATTTCTATTAACCAACACAGATCAAGCAAACCGTGCTGAAATCCGACTGTGAAATGAACCTACTTTGTCTCAACAAGGGACGCGGTTATCCAACCAGCTAATAACCACAAGCCGATGTCTCACAAGTAGGAGTTTTAACTCAAAAGAACAATGCCATCCAGCAACGCTAACCAAGCGAGCAACTTATGATAGGATTTTCAGAATGTGAGAGATTGTATATAATAAATTCCACAGCCAAACAACGTCGCAGCCCACAAGAGCCATGACAGTTAAAGAACTGGAAGTCCAAAACTCGAGTTTCGCCCTCATTTGGGCTCATCAGTTAGACATATCTGAACTTAGGATTCGAAGCCCGAACCTCTTGCATGCAAGGCAAGCACTCTACCAACTGAGCAAATGCCCCGCACACAAGAATTTCTATTAACCAACACAGATCAAGCAAATGCATGGTTAGCATTGCTGGATGGCATCGTCTTTTCGAGTTAAAACTCCTGCTTGTGAGACATCGGGTTGGGGTTATTAGCGTGTTGGATGACCGTGTCTCTTGTTGAGACGAAGTAGGTTCATTTCACAGTCGGATTTCGGTGCAGTTTGCTTGATCTGTGTTGGTTAATAGAAATTCTTGTGTGCGGGGCGTTTGCTCAGTTGGTAGAGTGCTTGCCTTGCATGCAAGAGGCTCAGGTTTCGAATCCTGAGTTCGGATATGTCTAACTGATGAGCCCAAATGAAGGCGAAACTCGAGTCTTGGACTTCCAGTTCTTTGACTGTCATGGCTCTTGTGGGCTGCGACGTTGTTTGGCTGGGAAATTTATTATATACAATCTCTCACATTCTGAATATATATATATATATATATATATATATATATATATATATATATCAGTGGCGACTCTAGCCTATTATTGCTTGTCGTTCCGCCCCCCCTGCCCTTTGTCAACTTTAGTTCCCAATCTGTGGTCCGTGGACCCAAATAAGTAATCATAGTTGCTATTGCGTGATTCTCCATTGCATAGCACAGATTGACTAACGTACCTTGCATGGTGTTTGTTTTTGTTTTTTTGTGAACAATCAAGATACTATATAATTTGTGGTCTTGTTGATACAGTAGATAAGATATTTTTCCCTTTCAAAAGTATAGAAGAAAAGAGATATTCATTACTATGAGTAGAAAAATATGTTTATTAGAATAAAGAAATTGATGACAATGACAACTAACCAGGTTAGCAATTAAGTCCACAAATCGCCAGGTCATTTGTCTCATGGAATTATAAAATAATTAAATGATTGATTTTTTATTAGCACTTCACAATCCCTTTTTTTTTCATTAAGGAATGGTTTATTCGTGAATTTTGAATCATAGAAATCTACAAAAAATACGGGTTCTATGTCATTTTATATTAATAGTAAGAAAACCCCTCAAACCTCGGAACCTTCGTAGAAGTCCGTAGTAGTACGTAAATAATTTTTTTCATAAAGATTCTGTATGTAACTTTTTTTTTTTTTGCTGCATCATTTTACAGCTAGTGTTCGTCTATAAATGCCTTTGAATAGGAGTGTCTGCAGGTCAAGCAAGCGCGTTTTTGGGCAGGTCATCTCATTTGAGCATAAATTTTCCCATAGAATAAAAGGTAATATTGATGAATAAAGTTGGGTTTAAATAGCTGTGAAATGATGGATGCAGCAAGAAAAGTTACATACAGGGTTTTTATGAAAAAAAATTACAAAGTATTTACGTATCACTACGGAATTCTACGAAGGTTTATTGGATTGACGGGTTTCTTAGTATTAATATAAAATGACTTAAAACCCGTATTTTTCGTAGATTTCTATGATTCAAAATTCACGAAAAAAAAATTCCTCAAAAAAACAAATTCACTCTTATTCAAAACCTGTTCTTTATTAATTAATGAAACAATAACTTCATCACTGATATTTATTTACAATCTGATATACACGCGTGGTTATGTTTACACAGAACTATTCGTGCTACTACATATTGCAACAGTAGTAGTAATCGTTCTTCATGTGTTTATGCGTATGTATGTGTCTAGAGATCTCTCTCCCCCCCCTCTCTCTCGGTCCCTCATCCTCTTCCTAAAACAGACATCAGCAGGCTCGATCGTGCTAAATATTTTAGGCACTATAAGTGGGCTTCACTTTGCGGGTGATTACAGAAAAATCTGGATTTCTCTAACATTATGATTATTACGAGTAAAGGTTTGGCTTGGCACGAATTACGGACGTTCAACGTCATAGCCGCTGTTATGGAGTTTTCAATGAATCTGGCGGTGGCCGGACAAAGACAACCTGTTCAAAACAGCATCCTTGTATTATTCCCAGATATATCTATGAATTTTTTGCTACTTAGTTATCGAAACTTGAATAGATATGTAATTTAATTGAGATCAGACTAAGTATGTTTGCTTGAAATTAATGGATGATTTTTTTAATCTATTTTGAATAACATTAACCGAATTACTGGTTGTGCCGGGCACGAGTGGCACTAGTCCCATCTCCGCCCCTGATATATATATATATATATATATATATAGTCCTAGAAGTTTTTAACCTTAAAAACTGTACAACAAAAAAAAAAAGATTTTATCATTCGTTAGAAAACCATTTAGTCAGTAAGTCATTTGATCACCTGCAATCACTGCATCAACTTGCTCTCTCGAATTCACTATAGTACCAATAATAATTTATTTTTTAAGGGATCATCAGCTGTTTACCATGAAACACTGTTTCAAGAATTTAAAAACAAACACTATATTACATCATGGCTCCCCAGCAGTGTTGATCAAACACCACCCCCTTAATCTTAAGAAGACACATATATATATATATATATATATATATATATATATATATATATATATATATATATATATATATTGCACATTTAAAACAAGATTGGGTTTAAAGCTTTTCATACTAAAAGTATCCAATTAGCGCAATGGATAAGGATGCTGAGTATCCATCAGTTCTAAGTGAAAATATTATTGAGGTTGAAGATTCGATGCTATTTTCAAAATGTTTCGACCAATGTAATCTCTGACCTTCTCCAAGAACGTGTTTAGAAACGGGGTTATAAAGAGAATTAGGTAGAAAGACGGTATAGAAAGAGTTCACTTTTTTCTTTCTTTTTTTTTTTTCTAATTCTTTTATTTTACTATCCATGACCTCCGGGCAACGCCAAGTATCCTTGCTAGTGTTGCATAGCTGACATTGTTGTAAGATAGATACGGGTGAAAAACGGTTTCTTGATATTTGATAGTGTTTTTCTTTTTGATGAAATAAAAAAAGAGGAGAGAGAAGAAGAAGAAGAAAAAAAGGTGCCTGTTAGTTGTAACGGGTGCTTCTTCTTCGTAAATAGTAACGAGTTATTTATGGGAAAATGGGACCAAAGGGAAGCAGTTGATAAAATAACAGCGGCAGTCGGTGTGACATTGCATTTCAAGGCGTTTTTTTTTAGAGGGTGGGGGGTGGGGTAATGTAATGGGGTAAGAATGGAGGGAGGGGGTAATGTAGGAGAGTTACCGCAAGAAACAATCGAAGTAACTTTCGTACAACTTTCCACTTTGTATTATTTTCATTATTTGAACTACTGTTTTCATCTTGAATGTTATTCTCGCAACCGTTTCGGTTGATGTAATCTCCGTCCTTCTTCAGATACATCTTGTCAAACTCGGGAATCTGTTTTTTTTTTTTTAATTTATTTATAATTTTTTTTTCTTTATTTTTTTACTCTTATTATGTACTCTGTACGGATTTTCATACTGTATCCTTTACTTATTCCTCGAGGTTAGATTGTTCTTGTTTAGTCAGCCAACGGATAAACGTGTTGAGCACTAATCAGTTTCAAGCGACAGTTTTTTAGAAGTTGAAGGTTCAATCCTCACCACAGACGATACCAAGAAGAAGAAGAAGAAGAAGAAGAAAAAATACTTCACGTTTCTACCTGATAATGGCTGACAGAACAAGAATAATCTACCCTGATGTATTAAATAAACAATTCAGTCCAAAATTTGTATAGATTCTCACGTTCGAAATAAAGATTCATGAATTCGAAAAGATACACCTGAAAAACTTGGGAATTTTTCTGTCAAACTCAAAAATGTATACAAAATTTCTAATTGAACATTTTAATCCATGGTGTAGATTATTATTTTTCCACCAGCCATGACATGTGGAATAAATATAGTGTCTAGTTCAAAATTCCACATAAGTTCCTGTGTTAAACGTTAATATTCCAAAGTTCATAAAAGAATTCAAAATTCAAAAAAGAGGAACTTCAAGAAAGTCTTTGGAATTGTTCCTAGTGCTGCTACAATTATTGGTACTATATCGATTTTCTTTGTGTTCTATATTCCTTTAAATTCTCTAGAAAGTTCCACATATCTGTTTCGTTTACCATTTCTTTGTTTTTACCACGTGGTTAGCTGAGACAGCAAAATCTACAATTTGACAATTTTTTTCTTCTTGTTAATTATTATGACACCCGGTCCTCTTGTTGGATAATCCAGATCCCCAGGAAGATGACGTCAAAGGGGTTCAAATTGTAGGAAATATAATCCCCGGTCAGCGAGTTTGACCCACATTTCAATACAATACATGGTTGGAATGTTGACGTCATCTGGGCCAATAAAAAGAGATGGGAGAGCAACCATGAGAGAGAGAGAGAGAGAGAGAGAGAGAGAGAGAGAGAGAGAGAGAGAGAGAGAGAGAGAGCGACACGGGTGGCGTGCTAAGCAACACATTACCCCCCCCCGCCACGCATGCCATAAAACTTATCAAAACTGTCATTAAAAAACTGAAAATATTTTGAATAAACTGAATATTTTTATAATCAGCTGTGCGTGCTTTTATTATCGCCAATGAGTGTATAAATCGAGAAATGACAAAGGTTGATTTTTTAGAATAGATTAAATAGACTTAAAACACATTTGATGATCAGCCACAGCACAATATAGCACTCTTGCTTGGATGGGTCTATCCGTTTGTATCTCTATGTCCCAAAGGATTTTGTGGTTTTCATTTTCCAGTATTGTCTTCAGTTTGTGCCCGTACCATTTATCTACCTGTTCGAAGAGTTTCTGGCGTATTATTATTATCGACTCACAAGGAGCTTTCACACAGGTCGTCAAAGATCTCTCCTTGAAAACAGCCTGTGGTGTTTCCTGGAAACTGAGTGACAACAAGTCTCCCCAGGTTTCCAGTAGTCTCCACCTCTTTCGATAACATTTGCAAATAAATTTGCATTATCGCAACAGCTGCTTGCCATTGATTTCTCGTTGGAAGCGGCTATTGGTCTTCACTGGAATTTGTGTGGCAATAAGCCTCCCCAAGGTCTCAGTTCTCTTCGCACTTATCCGGCAGAGGTCTGGTCAGTTCCTCGGTCTTTCCTTCCTCCTTAACTCTACTTGGTTATTTGGTCTCACTCTTTTTTTAATGGGGAGGGGGGGACAGTAATGTGGTAATGGGGGGATGGGGATGGGGTTAGAGAACTTATAGATATGCGGTTTTATTATTATTCACATTTTGTGTCTGGCTGTTGATATTATCAATTTTATACGAATAGGCGGATCATAACAAACAACTATAGGCTATCAGCATCTTCTTTTCTCAGTCTTCCAGCACTTTCCACAAGATTTTGGCGGTTCCCAACAAGGCAGTCTTCTGAAGTACCCCAACATTACAATGGATCCCAATTTTCTCAGTCTACTTGTCAAATCCTTTTGTTACACTCCCCAGGGCTCCCATCACAATAGGTACAACTTCTACCTTCTTCAATTTCCACAATCTTTTTATCTCCCTTTCCAAACCTTGGTACTTTTCGACCTTTTTTTCTTTTTCCTCACATTCACATGATTATTGCTGTTTTTTTTTGTTTTTTTTTTTTTTTACATGGGGGTCATCACTTATCAAGGCCCAAAGGCCACTCAGGGATAAGGGTTATTGTGTGTACAATAATCAATGAGATAGTATTGTAGTAATCATTAGTATTGGGGGTTTTGATAGAGTGTCTTACTTAAGGGAGCGGTTTGTCAGGAGTTTGTTTATGTTGGACTTGAAGACGTCCAAGTTGTAGTCAGGTGGGAAACAGGCAAGCAGCAGAGAGCTTTGTGTTCCTTTTTTTTTCAGCTTCAATCACATTATCACATTGGATATTCATATCCCACAATAAGTTCACATTATCACTTTCTACCACCTCTTCTGGAACATGTTCCAACCATTTTTCACTGCATTCCAACCCTTTTTTCTTGCAGCTACCCTAATGGACCTCTCTCACAATATTGTCATGCCGTCTCTTGTATTCCTTTTGAGTTAACTTCTCACGACTACTGTCGAGGTGTTGTATATTCTCATCTTTCTGTCTACGCAGTCGACATATGGGATTTTTAGCTGTTTTATCAATTTATTATCTATATATTAATATGATAGCATGTATGTTATTTTATGTTTAATTGTTATGTTCTTCCATTTCTTGTCATAAATAATTTTACCAAGAATTCTTCATAAGTTTTGGTTTCAGTTTCGATTATGGCTGAAGGAACTCAAGTTATAAATATATATATGCATACATATATTTTTTCCATAAGCTTTACTTTGGTTTTGATTCAAGCTAATGTACCCAAGTCATATGGATATATATATATATATTTTTTTTTTAAATCGCAACTTTATAATTTAATCAATAGAACATTAACTCTGCAATAATATATAGGAAATCTGCAAGAATTAAAATATCATATTTAAGTGTACTTTACGGCTGGGCTTTTCCGGGCGTTCGAGCTAGCGTGGGCAAATACTTTTTACCTAAGTACTTTTGCAGTTTTAACAAAAAAGCTACAATAATATCAGAGCATCTCCATTTACACTGAACATCTACAGAATGCCAACATCAATATATCACATATGAATGAATCCCCTATAGAATTTCCACAGGTCCCGCTAGTAGTAGTAGTAGTAGTAGTAGTAGTAGTAGCTGCAGCAGCAACAACAGCAGCAGTAGTAGCAGTAATAGTAGTTATGTTTGCATAAGGATCAAGACCGGACATTTACATATTGAAGTCTAAATAGATATGAACTTTGATTTCCTTTCCATCAAAATATTCAGGTAAAATAGATCAAAAACAATTACGCATGATCATTATTTATTAAAGAATACAAATTAAATTATATCGATTTCGTCCACTTTCTGTTCACAAGATAATTGCTGCCCGTAACAGCAAGTATTCAGTACAAGTATTTAAACAAATTTTAGTCTGTATCATTTGGATTATTCAGATTACTATTCTTATCTTTGGATGTTAGTCTCACAACATTTCGGCCGATGTAATCTCCGGCCTTATTCAAGTGCATGTTGTTGAACTCGAGAATCTGTATGGAATTACAAACAGAACCCATTATTTAATTTATTAGTAATAAAACTAGTAGGGGCGCCCGGTGTTGTTTGGTCATAAAGTCCACTTAAATATGATATTTTCATTTATGCAAATTTCGTATGTAGAGTCAGCTTTCTATCGATTCTTATAGAGTTGTGATTTCAATATATATATATATATATATATATATATATATATATATATATATATATATATATATCCACATGATTTGGGTGCATCAGCTTGAATCGAAACTGAAACTAAAACTTATGAAGAAAAAAAATATATATATATATATATATATATATATATATATATAAAATTTGAGTTCCTGCATCTATAATCGAAACCGAAACCAAAACTTATGAAGAATTTTGGGTAAAATTATTTATAAAAAAGACAGATGACTTGAGTGACATCAGCTATAATCAAAACTGAAACCAAAACTTATGAAGAATTCTTGGTAAAATTATTTATTACCAGTAATAAAAGGTCATAACAATTAAACGACAGTCACTTGGAAGAAAAAAGATGTAAGCGTGACACACAAAATAACACACGCTATCGTATTAATATGTAGATGAGAACAATAGTACATTAATAGAAGTAATAGTATTATTTCAGTTTAAGTTTGTGTGTGTGTATGTGTGTGTGTGTGTGTGTGTGTGTGTGTGTGTGTGTGTGTGTGTGTGTCACTGTCGTATCTGTTCTGTTGTCATGATATCATCTTCCCTAGAATTACTATCTCCTTTGAGGGAATAGATAGCATGGTATTTTATTCATTCTTAATGATACCATCCTCCCATGCATTACCTCTTCAGTCCGGGATCAATGTAGCATATGTTCCTCTTTGTTTGGAGTGTAGTATGTGTTTGATGCTCATGATACCTTCCTACCAGGGATTATCTCCTCTTTTTTTATGTGGTGGGATAGTGATATACTGACAAAAAAAAAAAAAAAAAATAACACTATTATTTTATTACGTTTGGCTTACGGACATATTTCAGAAAATATATGATCATGCTATAAATAAACCAAATAAAATATTTTTATACATACGTGCGCGGGTGTTTATAGATGCTGGTCTTTTTATTTTCTACATTGTCGTTTCTTTCCATTTTCACAACGTTTCGGCTGTATCGTCTAGTGATTGTCGATCTCCTCGTCTGTTTAACTTAGATAAATAAACTTCTCATGCAAGAAAGACACAAGGAGACGTTCACTGGGTTCTTCAAGGTTTTATCAGAGAGAATGAACTTAGGAGAGAGACTAATGACCAAAGCTTAACTTCTTAACCTTTTTCCACCATTGTTCCTTCAGTGGAACATAATTTTTGAAGTAGTGTAGAATTCATGATTTTATTTCAAATTCAATTTTTATCACATATTTGCACTAAACTAACTCGATTTGTTTTTCTAAAGTTCATGTATATTGCTTTCACATAAACTTCGAACATTATTTATGTAGTCTACAAGCTATGATCAAGTTATATTTGAAAATACAAAATTAAATCGGAAAGTAAGTTCTATGGTTTGCAGGATAAAAGGTTAAACTTACTTTCTACGTAACAAAATGAGTGACGCACAGACCGACAGACATCGATAACATTCAACTTAGATTATTTTACAATATTAGCGCATACTTCCAAACAGAAAAATTGAACTGAAAACCTATGTTTCTTTCTCACTCAAAAGCGTAACTCATTCGTCATGTACTTTATATCGTTCGACTATGTTTTGTCTACAGTTGGATTTGTCGCCCTCTTCCCATCGCTTTAACTCATGTCACCTGTCTCTGAGTACAATTTTGTCTGCAGCTAGGTTATCGTGACATGCACTAAGAGTGACCCTCGTCAAAATTCACACTAAATAACTTAATGGCTACTTACTGGCATAGGTCCTCCACTATGTAACAGGAAGATGAAAAAGCAAAAAAAAAAAAGTGGACGGTAATCAGTTTAAAATTAAGTATTTCTCTTTTTCAGAGCCGGCAACAAAGGATTTACCATCTTCCAACAAGCTGTAATGGGTTTGTGGCTTATATCTGCAAAAAAGTGTAAAAGAAAAAAGGATGTAAAAGAAAAAGTCCAGCAAGGTTAAATTAATCTTACGATTACAGAAAAATCAGCCAAGCATAGAAATTAGATGCGTTTGATTCCAAGTGCCTTAGAAAGATTCTAGAGATCAAATGGAACAATCGAATTACCAACCAAGAAGATATAGACCACACTGATCGGCAGGTAGTATCCTCAATAATCTACAAACGACGTCTCAGTTGGTTCGGACACACTCTAAGATTGGCTCCAGAGAGAATTGTCAACCAAGTACCCTAGTGCAAGGTTTCCTAAAGTGAGTTCTGTAAGTGGGACTGAAGGGCCTTGGAAGTCCTTTTTTAAAGAGGACCAAATGCTTTATATGGAAAAATTAAATGGCTGCAGACATTTAATCATTCATCTTTTTTTTTTACTGGAAATAAACATGATTCATGACCACAGGTGCAAAGAGTTTCAGGATGGTTCGTGAAAAAATAAGTAAAAAAATTAAATTAACGAAAAATGCGACAATTTTTGATTAATCAAAAACAAAATTGGTTGTAAACATGAAAATATAATAAAATCACGAACAGGAACAACTAATGAACGAATTGAAAATTTGAAATTAATGTTTTTTCATATTTATTTAAGAAATTATCTTGTTAGTGAAAAATCTTTGCCTAGCCCAGGGGCTCTATGGTGTCCTGAAGTTTAGGAACCCTGCCCTAGTGGACCCCTGATGTAAAAAGAAGAGAAAAACCAATAAATAAACTGGGAGCAGACTAACGAGAGAGATTTAGTTGAAGAAACTGGAGGGACGCTATAGATCTGGCTTCAGATCGAAAACGATAGTTTACTTTGACTGCCTCGTACCTCACAGGACGTGAAAGTTCCCAAGTCTACAAAAAAGGTTGATTATAAATTCCTACATTATCTTTTACGTTGATATCTTCTGGGAATAAGTATTGAATTATCAAGAAGAATTCCACAGAAAGAAACAACATTTATATAAAGTTAGATATGTGTATATGTTTATATATTTTCTTGAATAGGAACCATTCCTAAACTAACTCACCGTTCCTTTATAAATTTGGTAGTATCTATAATAAAAAAATATATAATCTAATGTCTGATTTTCTAATTTGAATCGTCTGTGTATGGATGCTAAAAATAGCTCATCGTCAGTTGGCATCTAAGCTTTCAGAAGGCAAAACAGCTTCCACTTATCTCGACGTACCGTCAAAGTTATTCATCTTGCATCGGCTGCAGTAAACCTACTCGCATCGTTATTTGTGAACTCACTGACCGAACAGAAATTATAATTGCCTATTGATCTGCTACTTTGATCCTGAAGAATATCATTTTATGAGATTGTCTCTTCAAAGAAAATACCACAATCTCCTTTTTAGTTTCTTAAAATAATTTTTCATAGACAAATAATCTGTTTTTGTTTTCTTTGAATGCTTTTATAAAGGTCAATAATTTCTTATCCGTTTTTATTGAAAACAACTTCTGTTTCTCCTTTTTTTTTTGTTCTATTTCTAATAAAAGTATTCATAATTTGTATATGTATATTTTTGGAGGACTGTTATCCTCAACTTCGTAGTTGTTGTTATTGTTGTTGTTTCACCACGTTTTGGCCAACTCATCCTCTGGTCTCTATATAAAAGCCAAGTACGTCCAAGGATGGAGTACTGCTGCCACATCTGGGCAGGAGCTGCTAAAAACAGCCTATCCTGCCTTGACAGAGTACAAAATAGGCTTTGTGGGGGATGCGCTTTTCTCTTCCCTGCAACCTCTCTCCTACAGAAGAGACGTTGCGAGCCTGTCTTTGTTTTATCGTTATTTCCATGGCAAGTGCTCGTCTGAGCTCCAATCTCTGGTCCCCCTCGCCAATATTTCACGATAAACACCCATCTAGCTGAAACCACTGTCAAAAATTTTCCCCACTCTTTATCTGTGCCAAAACCAAAACGTAGATTCCATGAACAAACTTTGTTTCTTAGAAGTGCACGCCTGTGGAACTCTCTTCCGTTTGCTTGTTCCCCACCTGACTACAACCTGGATGTCTTCAAGTCCAACATAAACAAATTCCTGATGAACCACCCCCTTAAGTAAGACACTTTATCAAATCTCGAATATTAACGATTACTACAATACTATCCCATTGATTACTGTACACGCGCAATAACCCTTATCCATAAGTGGCTTCCGGGCCTTGATAAGTGGTGACTACCTTGTAAAAAAAAAAAAAGGCTGGTTAACCGCGATGGGATAGGAATGCTGAGTCTTGTAACTGTATCCCCAGAAGAAGGCTAGAGGATGAGTTGACCGAAATGTGGTGAAACAACAACTATAAAGATGAGGATAACCGTCCACAAAAAAAAAATGAATACACAGATTATGAAACCTTATCTCAAAGTATTCCAGAATAAAAATAAAATAATATATATTTTTTGAGTTGGTTTACTTTTTTTTTTTTTTTTGGTTTTAACTGATATCACATACATAAAGTAACTCATTCCATGAATACGCTAGATGAGAAACGAGGTTTTTCCTCTTTCTTTCTAGCTTTGAGCTTCAAGATACCATTTCATCAAATTTCGATTCTGTTAAGTTAGGGCAACATATATTTCCCCCCAAACCTCTGGCCTTGATGGAAAGGGGAGATTAAAACTTGCTGCTATGGTTACAAATGATCTGAAATAACAACACGGGAAGACTTGATTCCAAATATTTCTCATATGTTATATCTCCCCTCTTTTGGGAATAGGATACGATTATGAATATCTCTAGTATCAAATAATCCTTATACATTGTGAAATTTACTTTATGTATGAAAACCAAAGAGGGGAGATATAACATATGAGAAATGTTTGGAATCAATTCTCCTGCTGCTGTTATTTTAGCTCATTTGAAACCATAGCAGCAAGTTTTAGTCTCTCCTCCATCAAGGCCAGAGGTTTTGGGGAATGAGATATTTTGTAATTCATATGCAAAACTAGGAAAACAAATGACTATGACTAGCACACAAGTCCATGTATTTGGTGACTTTAATGTTCACTATAAAAACTGGCATGGATTCTCTACTCACACAAATGCAGCAGGCAGCACAACACATAGTTACGTTTCCAACCCGTTTCCCTGACCCGCAAGAACAACAAGCATCGCTTCTAGATCTGTTTCTGACTACAGTTCCCGAGGATTGTACAACAAGTGCTGACAGCCCACTCGAGAACGCTGACCATGCAGTGATAATGGTAGAAATCACACTAAATTCTAGACCCAAAACTGAAGAGCCAGTGCTCAAAACAACGAGATATTATAAAAAGGCTGACTGGGAAGCCATCAGAGATCTTATCAGAGATGCCCCATGGGGAAATATTTTTTCTCTTCCTGCTGAACAGTGCGCAGATGAGATCACTGAATGGTTCAAAACAACAATTGAAGCACATGTTCCCATGCGGAAATTTTATAGCAAGCCCCACTCTCCCCAATGGTTTACTTCGACTTGCGCAACTGCTATTGCTCAAAGGCAGCATGCATACCGCAGATTTAATCGACATAAGTCCAATTCAAACAAACAGAAGTACATAGAAGCTAGAAATAATGTTAAGAAAGAAATAGCGACAGCCAAGAGAGAATTTACTGAAACTACTAAAAAATGCATCGAAGCACAAAAATTAGGAAATCGTGACTTCTGGAAAATCTACAACAGTGTAGTAAATAATGGGCAATCAACAATTCCCCTGCTAACCAACAATCACGAGGTTGTTTGCTCAGCAACCGACAAAGCTAATATGCTTGCCAGCCGGTTTGCCTCGAACTCCACACTGGACCCTGCTAACCACCCCCTGCCTGACTTTCCTTTGCGGACAGACGCCACGCTAGACGATCTAAAAATCACCCCTGCTCAGGTACATGCTATCATAAAAAATCTTGACACTTCAAAAGCATGTGGACCTGATCTTATCCCAGCTGTGCTATTAAAAAAGTGCTCAGCCGAAGTAGCTCCAGTTTTCTCCAAACTCTACAACAAATGCCTAAATGAATCATGCTTTCCGGGCTGTTGGAAAACTGCTTCTGTGGTACCAATATTCAAGAATTCTGGTGAAAGAACTGACCTATCAAATTATCGCCCCATTAGCCTCCTCCCACTTTTCGCCAAAATATTTGAGACCATAATTAACCATGCTCTAGTCCGGCACCTTACAGATGCTAAACTTCTGACTGACAAACAATATGGATTTAGACAAGCCCGTTCCACAGCTGATATCCTCACTGTAATCTCTGAACGTATATACCATTCACTGGACAAAGCGGAGGAGGGCAGAGCGGTAGCTCTAGATATATCTAAGGCTTTTGACAGGGTATGGCACAAGGGTCTCCTCAGGAAAATTAAATCATACGGTATCACTGGTAGAATACTTAGCATAATTAAATCCTTCTTAGATAAGAGAAAAATCCAGGTTGTCCTCAACGGTCGAACATCTAAACAGTGTGAGGGGTCTATTCTTGGACCTCTATTGTTCCTGATATTTATTAATGACCTCCCCGACAAAACTGCCTCTGAGATGGGTATATATGCTGATGACACTACACTCTATAACAGGCATGACAGGAAAACAAATGAACACATATCTAAAGAAATGACAAAAACATTAGAGGATGACCTCCAATCTGTAGTGGAATGGGGACATAAATGGATGGTCACATTCAACGCTGCCAAGACTAAACTGGTTTCCTTCAATAACTACAAGAAACCTTCTCTGCCACTATTAGCAATGGCCAGTGACTCCCTGTCTGAGAGTATATCTTTCAAACTGCTTGGCCTAACAGTCACAGGAAACATGAGCTGGAACAATTATACTGAAAACATTGCTAGGGCCGCTGCGAAAAAGGTAGGCTCTCTCTACCGTGCTAGAAAACTACTGAGACTTGAAAGTATCCTGTATCTCTATAAGGCCACCATTCGCCCATGTATGGAGTATTGTTGTCACATCTGGGCTGGTGCGTCTACTACTAGTCTCTCGCTCCTAGACAAGGTTCAAAAAGGAGTCGCCAATCTGATAGGCTCTGAACTGGCATCTAAGCTTCAGCCTCTGTCCCATCGACGAAACGTTGCATCCCTCTGCTTGTTCTACAAGTATTTTAATGGTGAGTGCTCTGACGAACTGAAGACACTTGTGCCCCCACAACGCAGACACCCTCGACAAACCTGACAGGCAGCTAAATCCCACCCCCACACAGTAGAGATCCCTAGATGTAAAAGATCTTTATACTCCAGTAGTTTATTCCCCAGAACCGCTAGACTCTGGAATTCCATTCCATGATCCTGCTTCCCTAACTGTACTGACATGCAGAAGTTCAAGTGCAACGTGAACCGACATCTTGCTGCCCAAATCCCTACATAATGCCCCAGTAGTTGCTGACCCTGATAGTAGCCCCCTACACCAAAGTGGCAATGTACCTTGTTTGGAGTGAAAATGTAATAAAAAAGAAAAAAAAAAAATGATTGAAACATTTTATGGCTGTAAAAAGTGACAAAAATAGCCTTTGGATGATGGATGATCCCATTAATGTGCGACCTTAAGGGCAAATGTCACATGGCCCACTAAACAATTCAGGTCATTAGCTTTCCAACAAGCCTTCATTTGTTAAATTCTGATCAATAGTTTGTAACTTAATAAATTGACAAAAAGTTGGTCTCTCTCTCTCTCTCTCTCTCTCTCTCTCTCTATATATATATATATATATATATATATATATATATATATATATATATATATATATATATATATATACTCGTAACCAAATTGAATATTGAAATGCTCATATCTTTGGTTCTATGGGACGAAACTACATGAAAATTTGCTCGCGTTTTGAAGGTTATAATACTGTTCTATAGTTAAAATTTTATGACAATTGGTAAAAAGAACCTATATTTTCAAACCAATAAAATATGGCCAAGTTTGTCTACATTTGTATATATAGTGTCATGGCATCATGGCAAGCCAGCTTTAGTTTTGCTGCTTTGGGATGAATTTTGCTTAGGGTTTTTTGGCTTGGTTGTCTCCCTTGTGGCTTTGCCAAGCCACTAATATATATATATATATATATATATATATATATATATATATATATATATATATATATATATATATATATATGCATGAAAAGTTAGCAGATTGATTTTTCACGATATCGTTGTTTACCAAAGTGTTAAAGCTAAAAATTCTTCATATTCCTGATTTTTTTTTTAAACGGCCCTGCACCACTCACCACCTCCCCAACTCCTAAGTCACCCTAGCCCACCATTGCTTTTTAATATTGAGAATGTAAAAAGTGAACAAACTACAGAGGCTGAAAAAATGGGAGGCCCAAAACACAGTTCAACCTAGAATGCAGCTGAAGCATAGTTTTAAGCCCAAGAGAATACGAAAACAGCTCAATATCATTAACTGGTCATGTTAGAGGGGGTGGGGGTTAATAAGTGACACATTAAATAATCAGAAACATTCTTTTATGAATTGCAAAAGAAAAAAAAAACAAAAAAAACTTTTAGGTTTTAGGTGTGGATGCATGAAGTTAGTTATTTACCATGCCTCATATTATGTCCTACTCAGTTCAGTTTCTTCTGATTATCTTATGCTATTGTAAGCGTGTAACAGACGGTGAATATTTAGTGTGTTGCATGTTTGCGATGCCAGCCAGCCAGTGACATTAATCCTAGGTGGGGTGAACCAGCTTTCTCCAAAGGAGGAAGTGTCAAGGAAATCTTAAATTTGCAAACGATCTCCAGTCGCATGTATATCCCGGTCACGACAACGTTAGGTTTTTGCCGTTCTTGTAGGGAGGTGTCAACGTCTTCCTGATATTCCCAAATGGTCGGCCGTCTGGTACTAGCCAAGTCGAACGTTGCTTAACTTCGGTGATCTAACGAGAATCAGTGTGACAACATTATGCTGTACATGTGATATATCCCTGGTGGAATACAATCAGTGTAAATTAATCAGATGAAATGAGACTCAACATATAGAGTAAGTTATAAGTAGTTTATTGTACAAACGTACAATGTAAAAAATAAGAGATTGACACTCGAATGTATCTTGAATGCCGGAGTATCAAGATTAACTGTCATTGGTTGCTTGCTAGCGTCTATTATAGACTGAGTAATCGATTCTCAAGGGTTGTTAGGATCATTCACTATATCAATATGTTATCTCTATCTCTACTATCATATAAAAGGAACTTTGTCTGTGTGCGTGAGTTCGTTCCCTATAGGCTCGAAAACGGCTGGGCCGATTTTTATGAAATTTCACACGAAAGTACTTTACGTGCTTGTCAGTATTCTCAGATAGGTTTTGTATTGGAATATCTTCAATAAGTATCGATAATCGATAATCCGATGAAAGAAGGAACAGGCGATTTTGACACAAGTTAACACCTCACACGGCCTAACATCACAAGATTCTCTACAGTGCAATGTAGATTACAATGTATTGTGGACTATATCACTGTGGAGAAGCAAGTAAGCTTCCTTCCGGTGTATTGCAATGGGTCTCCAACTAGAGCGTGCAATCAATCGATTTGATTGAAAAATGGGCGATTTCACCGATTTTGATGACAATAAAAATATGGGAGTGCGAAACATTCGTTGATCATCATTCAATCCCGGGAAACGTTGGGTCTCCCTGCTAGTATTTAATGTTTGTAATGCATGCGAATGAAACAATAATAATTTTTTTTTTCTAGAAGATTATTTGATTTAGAACCTATTATTTTGAAAACGTGAAGAGACAAACACTTAGCTGGTGTGTAGAGCTATGACCAATACGACTGGCCACCTCATCTCAAATGCATGTGATTTTTCTTTTTCATCATCTTCTTATTGGCCATGTCTGGTTCCTAGTATTGGCAATCGCTTGTACACAAAACCATAAGCCCAGAATTTACACAATGATAAGACAGGCAACAGATACAGATATTATGTAAACATGCACAGTGCTGCATGTTTAGTGGATTGCATAGTTGCAACATCGGCAAATAAAATTCATGTTGCGAGCGAGAGATATTTGGCTAAGAGGCGAGAAACCATACAAGAAATGGGAAATATGTCTTGTCTGGAGTTTTGACCATCCAGAATTTGATCTTCTCTTTAAGAATTTAGTGTTGCTTTAAATATGGTTTCATGCTGAGAGGTGAAGCCCCTGAAAAGTAATGTCCCTTCAGATATGAGGTTCTTTGCTGTAATTATGACCCACTTGAGACGTTTGTAGCAGCAAACAAAATAAAGAACTATTTTCTTCTGCAAATTGATGCCTCTATGCTGAGCGATTCGGCCACAACTGACCAATTCGTTGGCAGAGCAGATGAATTTCAACTGTCCCCTAGGAACTATTTTAAGCCTTTTGGAGAAGCATTAACGTCTGGGCAAAGGGAACTCAACTGGCGAACAAGACAGATGTGTGTCTCTCTCTCTCTCTCTCTCTCTCTCTCTCTCTTGTCAATGTCCACTGGAGTAGCTGGATTCTCCATACTTTGAAAACTAACCTTGTGTCTAACTCCGCTTTCTTATGGAGGCAAGTAAAGAGGAATAAACATAAAGAGAGAGAGAGAGAGAGAGAGAGAGAGAGAGAGAGAGAGAGAGAGAGAGAGAGAGAGAGAGAGAGAGAGAGAGAGAACAGTCAATCACTTTCTCCTTTTTATCTCCTATGCCTCGTTGGTATGTCTTTTTTCTAGCTAACAATAATTAGCTTAATTTACATTACCTACCTTGAAGATTGGTCAACAAATATTTTAAAGAAGAGTTTTGTAATTTACTTTTTTTATTAAATCATTTCAATTAATTACTGTTAATATTGACAAAACTATTGCATATATATAGGAAATATATGCAAATAAAGTTACAAATGAATGATCCAGAGTTTTATATTGTGTCCTTGTGGGTATATAATAATTGCAACAAACGCAGGAATATAATTAAATAAAATGTCCTATTTCTGATTTACTGACAGAGGGCAAAAAAAAATATATATATGATATCAGAACAGATACTTCACTTTGCTCCTAGCCAAAAGGGGCAAGATACTGTGACTGCAAGAACATCAAAAGAAAAACCAACTAACCAACCATTAAACCATAAAGCTCAAGGATATAACAAACGTTCATAAAAAGTAGATAAAATGAAGCTATTTAAACATTCGAGTCTTTAGACAATATTTGGCAATATTATGAAAATGGAATATTTATCTACTCATCAACAATATCATAAGATAACAACATTCAGGCGAAAAGAATGAGGAGTTTGAAGGTCTTAAAGGAATTCTTCTTGCCAACCATTATACGGCCAACATTCTTTATAATTGAAACTGCAGACCAGTTGGAAGCAGAAACCATTTTTCTGCTGAAAGATGCTGATAACAAACATGGAATTCTTAAAAAAATGATGTGATCACTTGAGATTATTCGAATTTTGACGCTTTGTATTATTTGGACGACTATTGTAATTTATATATATATATATATATATATATATATATATATATATATATATATAAACAAAGAGTTAAAATGTGTTAAAAAACACTTTGGCAAAAGTTTTTCATATTTTTATAAGAAGCTCAATGTATGTTGTATATATATATATGCATACATATACACACACGCACATACACACACACACACACACACACACATATATATATATATATATATATAACATACATTGAGCTTCTAAGCAAAAAGAATTTGCAAACACACACACACACACACACACACACACACACACACACACACACATATATATATATACACTAGCAGCTCAGCCCGGCTTTGCTCGGGCCCTATGTACTGTTCATAACTTGTCCTACGTGTGAGTACATTTTATGTAAGATTTCAAATGTTTAGACAAAAATTTATCTGAATAAATTTGTAGAGACCGCAGAGGACAATTTTTAAAAATTTTGATCCAAATTTTGACCCCTAAAACATTTATTATTTTGGTCTCAAATCAAAATAAAAAGTTTTACCCATATCCAAGTTACCTACATCTAAAATTTCAAGTGTTTAGACCCAAAATTGGCAGAGGAATTTGGTAGAAACTGCAAAGGTCAACTCTTTCAACTTTGACCTTTTGGCAGCCAAATTTTCGCCCCAAAACTGATTAAAATGCTTACCGCATATCTGAATACTTGTTATGTATAAATTAAAAATATTTAGATCCAAAATTGGCTGAGTAGTTTGCTAGACACCGCAAAGGTCAAATCTTTTGAACTTTAACCCCTTGGCAGCTCAAATTTTGGACCCAAACCGATTAAAAAGCTTGCCCTATCTCTGAATACCCTTTATGTAAAATTTAAAAAGTTTAGACCAGAAATAGAGTAATTTGGTAGAGACCACAGAGATCAATTTTTTTTACCATTATTTCAAATCATTTTTTCTCAGTTACCACGCACATCACAGAAAAAAATCTGATGATGACAGTACCTGTCATGATCTTATTTGCCATTAGTCCCAGGTCAACTCCTTTTTAACTTTGACTCCAATTTTGACTCCTTAACATTTATTTTTGGGGGCTCAGATCAAGTTATAAAGTTTGATCCATGTCCAAGTAACCAACATTGAAAATTTCAAGTATTTAGACACTAAATTGGCGGGGGAGTTTGGTAGAGTTTTCAAATGTCAAATCGTTGAACATTGACAGCCAAATTTCTGGCCGAAAACCGATTAAAAAGATTTTCCCAAATCTCAATACTCATTATGTCAAATCTCTAGACTGAAAATTGACAGTTATTTGGTAGGAAAATGTACACACACACACACACACACACGGAAATTTTCACTTTTATATATATACTAGCATTTCAGCCCGGCGTTGCACGGGTGTTTGGAGGTGTATGTTGAGCAAAAAAAAAAAAAAAGCGGTCAATTTTTTTAAAACTTTGATCCCTATTATGACCCTTTAACATTTATTGTTTTGGGCTCAAATCAAGTTATTAAGTTAGATCCATGTCCAAGGAACCTATATCTAAAATTTCAAGTGTTTATACCCAAAATTGGCGGAGGAGTTTGGTAGAGTTCTCAACGGTCAAATCGTTGAACTTTGACCCCTTAACAGCCAAATTTCTGACCGAAAACGAATTACAAAGATTTTCACAAATCTCAGTACCCTGTATATCAAATTTCGAGTCTGAGACTTAAAATTAACAAACTTCTGGTGTAAAGAAATACACACACACACACACACACACACACACACACACACACACACACACACACGCGCGCCCACACAAGTTCACTTTTATATATATATATATACTAGCATTTCAGGCCGGCGTTGCCCGGGTGTTTGAATGTATATGTTGAGCAAAAAAAAAAAAAAAAAGTGGTAGTAGGAAGGCAGGCTTGAACCTGTACCACAAAGGAGGACAAGAACAGGAAAAAAACCTGATGTCTATGCTGTTACGACCACTGCCAAACCGGAAAGAACATTTTTTAAAATTAAGGATAGACAATCGAAAGGAGAGGATGACTTTCAAAAATATTGGCGGGAAAAAAGCGCCCCCCCCCTGTAAAAAAGTGCCCAGTTTAAGGTGATGATATTAATGTTTTTAGCCAATCATTCGATATTTGTCGTCTGAAAAGTCGAACTTCAAAACGATACTGATCTTGAGAAAATCCGTCGCTTCTGTCGAAAGTGTTTGGCAGACATGCAAACATACATACATACATTTATATATTGGTAACTCAAAATTTCAACCCAAACCGATGAAAAAGCTTGTCTTATCTCTGAATACCCTTTATGTAAAATTTCAAATGTTTAGACCAGAAATTGTCTGAGTAATTTGGTAGAGACCGCAGAGGTAAATTTTTTTAAAACTTTGACCCCTATTATGACCCCTTAACATTTATTGTTATGGCTCAAATCAAGTTATTAAGTTAGGTCCATGTCCAAGGAACCTATATCTAAAATTTCCATTGTTTAGACCCAAAATTGTCGGAGGAGTTTGGTAGAGTTCTCAAAGGTCAAATCGTTGAACTTTGGCCCCTTAACAGCCAAATTTCTGGCCGAAAACTGATCACATAGGTTTTCCCAAATCTCAGTACCTTGTATATCAAATTTTGAGTCTATAGACTTTAAATTGACAGAGTTATTGCGTAGGGAAATGTACACACACAGACAGACACGCAGATATACAGATACGCAGAAACATTCACTTTTATATATATATAGATAGAGTGATAGTTCAGCCCAGCTTTGCTTGGGCCCTATGTACTGTTCCTAACTTTATGTGCATATGTATATATCAAAAAGTCAAATCTTTTTTAACTTTGACGCAATTTTGACCCCTTAACATTTTTTGTTTGGGCTTAAATTAAATTAAAATGTTTGACTCATGTCTAAGTAACCTACATCTAAAATTTCAAGTGTTTAGACCCAAAATTGGCGGAGGAGTTTGGTAGAGTCTGCAAAGATCAACTCTATAAACTTTGACCTCTTGCCAGACAAATTTTCGCCCAAAAAGCTTGCTGCATGTCTGAATACCCTTTATGTAAAATTTCAAATGTTTAGACCCAAAATTGGCTTAAGAGTTGCTAGAGATCGCAAAGGTAAACATCTTTTGAACTTTGATCCCTTGGAAGCCACATTTTCGGCAAAAGATGATTAAAAAGCTTGCCATATGTCTTAATATACTTTAAATAAAATTTCAAATATTTAGACCAAAAATTGGCCGAGTAATTTGGTAGAGACCGCAGAGGTCAATTTTTAAAAAACTTTGACCCCAATTATGACTCCTTAACATTTATTGTTTTAGGCTCAAATCAAATTATAAACTTAGATCCATGTCCAAGTAACCTATATCTAAAATTTCAAGTGTTTAGACCCAAAATTGTCGGAGGAGTTTGGGAGTTCTTAAAGGTCAAATCGTTGAAATTTGACCCCTTAACAGCCAAACCAATTGAAAAGTTTTCCCAAATCTCAATACCCCTTATGTCAAATCTCGAGTCTGTAGACTGAAAATTGACAGAGTTATTTGGTAGGGAAATGTACACACACAGACAGACAGACATACAGACACACACAGACATTTTCACTTATATATATATATATATATATATATATATATATATATATATATATATATATATATATATATATACGTTTTATTTTTTTATTACCGTATCTTTTCTGTTAAGTTACATTATTGTTTCAGCTACCCGGCCGTTTTTTTTTGGCCGTCTTTAGCTTCCTCAGACTTTTACAGAAAGCTTGGCCGTCTGTAGCTTCCTCAGACTTTCTGTAAAAGTCTGAGGAAGCTACAGACGGCCAAAAAAACGGCCGGGTAGCTGAAGCAATAATGTAACTTAACAGAAAGATACGGTAATAAAAAATAAAAAATAAAACGCATATTTGCTCTACAACAGTATTGAGCACTTTCTTCAGTTTTTATTAATTACCATTTCTACTAAATATATATTTGTATATATATACCGGCTTAAATCTGATGATGTCAGAGGAAGATTAAATCTGGACAGTATAGGAGAGATGTGTGCACGACAGGACACTTCGATGGTATGGCTACATTGAAAAAATGGATAATAGTTCTTGGATTAATAGAGGTAAAACAGTTGGGATAGCAGTATCGGTTCACAGGTAAGTGCCAAAAACCCATTGAAGGAAGTAATAATGTTAGATTAGAGGGCGAGACAGATAAAGACCTGGCAGAGATAGGTTAGTTTCTCACTTTTATAGTGTTGGGATTTTTCCAACTATATATGGAAACAAGATAATGTGACGTCGACAAGAAGAAAGGAATACAACACAAATGAAAATTGTTATGAAAAACTTGTATTGATAGGAAAGAGGAGGAAGAAAGAATGTTTCCTTACAAAAAACAAGTCGTGTTTTGCGAAACTTATCTGAAGCGATACGTCCTGTCAATGATGTTTCTTTCCTGTGGAGTTTTGGCCAGATTGAGAACAAAAAAGGGGACCTTGAGTTCTTTGGTGCTGCAATTGCTGTCTAAACTCCTCACACGTGTCTGGTATGAATGGCGGAGAGAGCTGACAGGCACATTCTGTCTTCGATGCCCGACCAGCAAAAGAGATAGAGAAGTCGAAAAAAAAAAAAACAAAAAAAAAAAACGCTCTCATTATGTTGGAGAGAAATCTAAAGGAGAAGCCCGTGATTGGTTGTTTTCCATCCAATCAAAGGGCACCCCGTTTGTTACTTCTTAATATTTCCAATAAAAAACCCTGACAGAAAAAGACTAGTTTTAAAGACAGACCTAGATCTGATGAGCTCGGAGGCAGATTAAAGTCTGGACCACATAAAAAGAAGTGTGGTATGTGATAGAATTGTTTTGATCTCAGATTAATGAGCCAGGCTTTTGCATGTAATAATTAAGAAGAAGAAGAAAGCTTCCCTTCTTCCCTCTCCTGTACAGTAATAAAAAATCTTTGAATGTATTAATTTAATTCGATCCTGGAGAGATGGAGTAACCATTTTATTATTATTTTGATTTTTATCTTCTGATCTTATTTTGATTCTTTGAACGTTACCATAATGTTCTTGTTCTATCTGGGCATTAATCGATTTTAAGAGATCTATAATTTTTATTGTCAACCATAATTGACCAAAACATTCTTATCGTGTAATCTCCTTTGGAAAACCAGTTAGATGCTTTCTGATAACTGAATTTTCTACATTATGGCTAAATGTACTCATGAGCCATTGAGTCATAACCGTTACCACTGTTTATTCTACTTTGATCTCATCCAAAAATTCATGAACAACATATATATATATATATATATATATATATATATATATATATATATATATATATGTGCGTGTGTGTGTGTGTGTATACACACAAACACACACAAATATTTATAGCACTGATTCGTGGTGCGATGGTTAGAGCTGTCAACTGTCAACACGGCGGTTGTAGGTTCAATCCACGGCTGTGGAAAGGTGTACGTCTAGCCATATTGATGAGTTGTGATACAACGAAACAGTACTGTATGTGGATGACAAATTAAGGCCTCCCCCCCCTCTTTGGGTTGAGCACTTTGTAAATATATTTTCACCCGACGCGTATTTAAGCAATTAAGCGAAACCCACTATTTATTTGTTTGTAAACAAAATGATGATTTGAGCACTGTCTGCGACGGGCGGGTGTGGATTTAATACACACTCGAGGAGAACTATTTACGACACTGATTTGTGGTCCGATGGTTAGAGCTGTCGACTGTCAATGTGACGGTTGTAGGTTCGAACCACGGCTGGGGAAAGGTGTATGTCTAGCCGCACTGATTAGTTATGATACAACGAAACAGTACTGTATGTGGATGACATATATACATATATATTTGTTCATTGTTTGTGGAAAAGAATTCAAGCAAAGTGCTCGATTATAAAAAAAACTTTCAATATAAGAACTTACTATTTATTTATTAAAACTGCATAGAAGGTCAGAAAAACGTTGGTACCATCGGTTTCAAGCCTAACATAAGGGGAAACCAGTTAATATTAAATAATTTTAGGCTCTCGTCAGCCATTATTTTCTGTTTATCTTCCATTATTTACCATTGACTGGTCCCCCTTATGTTAGGCTTGAAACCGGCGGTACCAATGGTACCAATGTTTCTGACCTTCTGTACGGTTTTAATAAATAATATATATATATATATATTAGTGATGGGACGATTCCAAAGTTTTTCCCAAGTGATACAATTACCGATTCTGTACTAAATTTCTGATTCCAATACAATTATCGATTTTGTACTAAATTCCCAATTCTGATACAATTACCAATTCCGATTCTATAAATCTCTAAATAATTACCTATAAAACTGTTATTTTTTCCTGATTACAATAAAACACATATTAAATGTGCTTATATTTTCTCAAACATAAAAATACCTTTGTGGGAGTGATCTTTTAGTTTTACTAGTAATTTAAAATATTTCTTATTTTAAAATGTGAGGTTAGAAAGAGCGATCATGTGCGAATTTGTATTTTTTTTAAATAAACAGAAAGACACTCATTTATTTAAGTATCTTTTATCTAAATACGTTCGTTTTGTCGCTTACTTAAAAAAAATGTTTTGTAAATATATATTTTTTCTTTGAAATATTCAAAAGTTTTGTAAATATATTTAAAAAAAAAGAAAATTGCTGGCGAATATTCAAGCATGTTTGCTATTTGACGTGTTTACAAACAACCGACTCCATGTGCTTGTGCCAATGTCAAGGTCGAATTACCGATGTTAGTTGAAATGTGCGCCGGACACTGCCAGGCGGTGTCGTCTGCTACAGGGTATCTATTCTTTACTTGGTCCAAAAATATTATTAAAATATTTCTTATTTTATTATTACTAACAGCAGTAGAAGAATTTGTTTTAAACAAAAGCAAATAAAAAAATTATTAAAGAAATCATTTTTGGCATTGGAAAATAGGCACAAATTTTTCCGATTCTGATACCGATTCCAATGCCCCCAAAAGTTTTGATTTTTCCGATTCCTGATTTAAATTCAGATTAATCGTCCCAACAATAATATATATATATATATATATATATATATATATATATATATATATATATATATATATTATGTATCGATTTTCAATATTTACTTTAACAGAACTCAATGCATGAGTAGAGCAGAGCAGTAGACGGGGAAAAACGTGGAACATTGTGTGTAGCTTAATTACCACATATATTCATAACTTACTTTTTTTTCTCTCCTCTCTCTCTCTCTCTCTCTCTCTCTATATATATATATATATATATATATATATATATATATATACTAGCATTTCAGCCCGGCGTTGCTCGGGTGTTTGGAGGTGTGTGTTGAGCAAAAAAAACAAAAAAGTGGTAGTAGGAAGGCAGGCTCGAACCCGCACCACAAAGGAGTTAAAGAACAGGAAAAAACCTGATGTCTTTGCTGTTACGACAACCGCCAAACCTGAAGTAACTTATGTTTAAATTAAGGCTAGACAATCGAAAAAAGGAGATGACTTTCGAAAATATCGGTGAAAAAGTGCCCAGTTGAGGGTGAAGAAATTAATGTTTTTAGCCAGTTTTTCGGTATTTATGAAGGGTCGAGCTTCAAAACGATACTGATCTTGTGAAAATTTGTCACCTCTGTCGAAAGTTTTAGGCAGACATGCAAACAAACATACATACATTTATATATTGGTAGCTCAAATTTTCGACCCAAACCGATTAAAAAGCTTGCCCTATCTCTGAGTATCTTTTATGTAAAATTTCAAATGTTTAGACCAGAAATTGTCTGAGTAATTTGGTAGAGACCGCAGAGGTCAAATTTTTTTTAACTTTGACCCCTATTATGACCCCTTAACATTTATTGTTTTGGGCTCAAATCAAGTTACTAAGTTAGATCCATGTCCAAGGAACCTATATCTAAAATTTCAATTGTTTAAACCCAAAATTGGCGGAGGAGTTTCGTAGAGTTCTCAAAGGTCAAATCGTTGAACTTGGACCACTTAACAGCCAAATTTTGTCCGAAAAAGGATTACAAAGATTTTCCCGGATCTCAGTGCCCTGTATATCAAATTTCGAGTCTGTAGACTGAAAATTGACAGAGTTATTGCGTAGGGAAATGTACACAGACAAACAGACAGACACGTTCACTTTTCTATCTATCTATCTATCTCTCTCTATATATATATATATCTATAAAAGTAAACGTGTCTGTGTATCTGTGTACATTTCCCTACGCAATAACTCTGTCAATTTTTAGTCTACAGACTCGAAATTTGATATACAGGTTACTGAGATTTGGGAAAATCGATGTGATCGGTTTTTGGCCAGAATTTGGCGATTAAGGAGTCAAAGTTCAACGATTTGACCTTTGAGAACTCTACCAAACTCCTCCGACAATTTTGGGTCTACGCATTTGAAATTTTAGATATAGGTTCCTTGACATGGATCTAACTTAATAACTTGATTTGAGCCCAAAATAATAAATTTTAAGGGGTCATAATAGGGGTCAAAGTTTTAAAAAAATTGACCTCTGCGGTCTCTTCCAAATTACTCAGACAATTTCTGGTCTAAATATTTGAAATTTTACATAAAGGGTATTCAGAGATAGGGCAAGCTTTTTCATCAGTTTGGGTCAAAAATTTTTAGTTACCAATATATAAATGTATGTATATATGTATATCTGTTTGCATGTCTGCCTTAAACTCTCAATAGAGGCGACGGATTTTACCACGATCAGTATCGTTTTAAAGTTCGATCTTTCATACGACAAATATCGAAAAATTAGCAAAGACATTAATATCTTCTCCTTCAACGAGGCACTTTTCTACAGGGGGAGTCACTTTTTTTGCCGATATTTTTGAAAGTTATCCTCTCCTTTAGATTGTCTAGCCTTAATTTTAAAAAAATCGCTTCCGATTTGGCGGTAGTTGTAACAGCATAAACGTTAGGTTTTACCCCGTTCTTTTCCTCCTTTGCAGTACGGGTTCGAGCCTGCCTTCCTACTACCACTTTTTTTTTTTTTTTTTTTTGCTCAACATACACATCCAAACACCTTGGCAACGCCGGGCACCCATGCTAGTATATGTATAAAAGTAAACGTACGCATGTGTGTGTGTGTGTGTGTGTGTGTGTGTGTGTGTGTGTACATTTCCATACGCAATAACTCTGTCAATTTTAAGTATAAAGACTCGAAATTTGATATACAGTGCACTGAGATTTGGGAAAATCGACGTAATCGGTTTTCGGCCAGAAATTTGGTGATTAAGGGGTCAAAGTTCAATGATTTGACCTTTGAGAACTCTACCAAACTCCTCCGACAATTTTGTGTATAAACACTTGAAATTTTAGATATAGGTTCCTTGACATGGATCTAACTTAATAACTTGATTTGAGCCTAAAACAATAAATATAAAGGGGTCATAATAGGGGTTAAATTTTAAAAAATTGTCCGTTTTTTTTGCTCAGCATACATCTCCAAACACCCGGGCAACGCCGGGCTGAAATGCTAGTATAGATGCATAGATAGATAATTTCAGGTTAATATTTTCTGGAGGTAAAGTAACAAATCAAGTTTTAACGAGGTTAATACAAGAATGCTCAATATCGAAGTAGAGCAAGATATACTTTTTATTTGTTTTGCATAAGCATTAATATGTCGTTACACATTCATGAGCATGTTTCAGTTAGCCAGGTACAAGTAACTAGAGATCGCTTCAGGCGATATTATTTATACAAAAATTTGGTTTGTATTAATTATTAGTCTGCATTGATTATTAACTAAACTTTTGTATAAGCAATATCGCCTGAAGAGTTCTTTAGTTACTTGTAACTGGCTGGTCGAAACATGCTCATGGAGGTGTAGCAATATATTAATTCTTATGTAAAACAAATAAAAAGTATATATATATATATATATATATATATATATATATATATATATATAAGCGACTATATGTCTGTCTGTCTGTCTGTCTCCATATTTTCAAACTCTATCTCCTCCCAAACCGAATGGTGCTAGGGGCCTAAAATGATTGAATTTTTTACGGGCCATTCTTTTATGGGTCTTTAGCCAGTTAAAATTGTTTTCAAGGGGTCAAAAATGGGTCAAAATTGAAAAAAAATCGTAAAATATTTTATACATTCATCTTAATTTATTTTTAATTTTTAATCAGTTTATATGCGTGTCATGTATTGCAGTGGTAATGTCACCAACTTTGAATGCTACATTTCGATTCTAGCTGATGACGCCGAAATATTTTTTTTATTATTTTTGAAATCACAAGTCTGTAATAATATATACGAAATATGGACAAATTAATATATCATATTTAAGCATATTTTACACCCGAGCAAAGCCACCCCCGCTAGTATATATATATAACAATAATAATTGATTATTATACCTACAGACACTAGTGTGTCATTCTTCCACAATCATCAGTGTAGGAGGTGAAGTGACAATTCCTACTGGTTGGGAGTTTCAAACCCAACCACAAAGCCATCTGAACTACAAAATAATTGCCAGGGGAATGCCAAATTCGAGCGCCGACAGTAGACAGTCGAAAGTGTTCAAACGAGCGAAGAATATTTTTTGGGGGGGTTTCGTCATTTTTGACAGATGTACATATGTATATATGAGAGAGAGAGAGAGAGAGAGAGAGAGAGAGAGAGAGAGAGAGAGACAGAGGCAGAGACAGAGAAACCATAAGACAAAGAGAGACAGAGAAAGAGAGACAGAGATAGATAGATAGATAGATACACAGAGAGAGAGAGAGAGAGAGAGAGAGAGAGAGAGAGAGAGAGAGATATGACAACGAATTAAAGAATTATATATCCAAGATGGCCGCCATCAATTATGAAAATCAGACGAAAGTTGCTTTTATATTTCGAAAGCATATTTCATATGTAACAATATTAAAAATTAAATGCTATGATCATCCTTAATATAGCAGATTTGTTCAACTCCGATATGAAAACAAATCGCAGAGCCAAAAGAGTTAAACAGAAATCAATAAATCAATGAAAGATACTGAATAGTATCATTTGGACTTCTCTTTCATTTGATATTATATTATCTCCTACGGGACAATCATAGTTGTCTTCCTCAGCCATTGGCGATATCGATCATCATCATCATCATCATCATCATCATCATCATCATCATCATCATCATAATCATCATCAGTTTAACATTAATTTTACATGCTAGCATGCATTGGACGACTTAAGGAAATTGACTTCAAAATTAACCTATCTCTGTCTGACTCTTTATATTATTTTTGGTCCGCCAACAAAAGGAGGGTGAACCTGTAAATTCATCCTTGTCCGTCTGTCTGCACTTTTCTCAATAACTACACCTTGGAATTTTTTTAAATTTTGCACAAACATTAAACATGATGTGAGTAAAAAGTAACAGAACGGATTTTCCGGTTGCCCACCCCCCTCCCCCCTAGAATGCCTTTCGGGTTAAAATGGCTGGAATTGACACTTTTGTGCTTATTAAAAAAATTGATGCCTTGGATTTTTATAAAACTTTCTGAAAAGTTGTAACTAATTGATTTCTATATAATTTTGTTTGTGTAAAAATTTTTTGACTTCTAATGGGGGTATGAGACGAATGGATTCGCCAATCGTTTTTATAACCAACGGCTGTGCTAAACAACCAATGAAAACGTCGCAGAATTATTATAAAAATTGATGAATTTTGGATTCAATCAGTTCGCCGTTTGCTACGTCACGGACCGCATTTAATTCTTCGCCGCCATCTTGGTTACTGATCTGAACTACGCCGCCATCTTTGTTCAACACAATGTCTCAAAACTTAACAGTTTGTCTATACCTCGCGATAACTCTTGTGTGTGCCCCAGGGTCTCTTTTAGGGTTAATAAAAACACTCCATTTTTGGGACTATTTTACCATATTTGTCCAAAATTTTCTGTGTATGTCTATTTAGCAGTTTTGCATGGTGCTAAATTCAAATTTAAATATGTTAAGGCCTTGGGGACTTTTGCGGCTAAATGGGGGAGGGGGCAAATGATGGGCTTAATCATTTCTTCTTTTGCATGGTGCAGAACTCAAATTTACATATGTTAAGGCCTAAAACTGCACCGTTTGTTCATTTTCACCAGAATTTGATGTCCTCTGAGGAATTTTGGGACTAAATGGGAGGAGGCAAATGCTGAACTTAGTCATTTTTTTATGCCTCGTTCACTGTGCACTCACGGGGGACCATGCATGCTTCACTTGTTTTTTAACTATAATAGAAATCTGTTTTGTTTTAAATAGAGATCTCTCCAGACAAGTCACTGGATGTAAGGAACTGAAATTAAAAAAAAGTACTTTTTTTTTTTTTAAATTACATTTTCACCCCAAACAAGGCACATTGCCACTTTGATGTAGGGGGCTACTATTAGGGACACAGGCTACAGGGGTACTAGGTGGGGAGTTGGGCAGCAAGATGTCGGTTCACGTTACACTTGAACTTCTGCATGTCAGTACAGTTGGGAAGCAGGAACCTGGCAGGGAGTTCCAAAGTCTAGCGATTCTGGGAAAAAACTACTGGAGTAGAAAGCTTTCTTACATCTAGGGATCTCTACTGTGAAGGGGTTGGATTGTACTGCTTGTCGGGGGTGTTTACGTCGAGGGGGTACAAGTGCTTGCAGCTCGTTGGAACATACATCATTAAAGTACTTGTAGAACAGGCAGAGGGATGCTACATTGCATCGATGGGACAGAGGCTGAAGCTTGGATGATAGTTCAGGACCTATTAAGTTGGCGACTCTCTTTTGAACCTTGTCTAGGAGTGAGAGACTAGTAGCAGATGCACCAGCCCAAATATGACAACAATACTCCATACATGGGCAAATGGTAGCCTTATAGAGGTACAGGATACTTTCAGGGGTCAGTAGTTTTCTAGCATGGTAGAGAGAACCTACCTTTTTCACAGCGGTCCTGGCAATGCTCTCAATGTAATTGTTCCAACTCATGTTTCCTGTGAACGTTAGGCCGAGGAGTTTAAAAGATGTGCTTTCAGATAAAGAGTCTTTGGCCATTGCTATTGGTGGTAGAGAAGGTTTCTTGTAGTTATTGAAGGAAACAAGTTTAGTCTTGGTAGCACTGAATGTGACTATCCATTTTTGTCTCAATTCCGCTACAGATTGGAGGTCATTCTCTAGTGTTTCTGCCATTTCTTTAGATATGTGTTCATTTGTTTTCTTGTCGTGTCTGTTATAGGGCATGGTGTCATCAGCATATATACCCATCTCACAGACAATTTTGTCAGGGAGGTCATTTATGAATATTAGGAATAATAGAGGTCCAAGGATAGACCCCTGAGGCACTCCCGCATTTATATGATATTGTTTAGATGTACGACCATCGAAGACAACCTGGATTTTTTTCTTATCTAAGAAGGATTTAATTATGTTAAGTATTCTACCAGTGATACCGTATGATCTGATTTTCCTGAGAAGACCTTCATGCCATACCCTGTCAAAAGCCTTAGATATATCTAGAGCTACCGCTCTATCCTCCCCTGCTTTGTCAAGTGAATGGCATATACGCTCAGAGATTACAGTTAGAATGTCTGCTGTGGAACGGGCTTGCCTAAATCCATATTGCTGGTCAGTCATAAGTTTAGCATCTGTAAGGTGATGGACTAGAGCTTGGTTAATTATGGACTCAAATATTTTGGCAAAACGTGGGAGGAGGCTAATGGGGCGGTAATTTGCTGGGTCAGTTCTTTCGCCAGAATTCTTGAAAACTGGTACCACAGAAGCAGTTTTCCAGCAGGCAGGAAAGCAAGATTCATTAAAGCATTTGTTGTAAAGTTTGGAGAGGATTGGAGCTACTTCAGCAGAGCACTTTTTTAATAGCACAGCCGGGATGAGATCAGGTCCACATGCTTTTGCAGTGTCAAGATATTTTATAATGGCATGCACCTGAGAAGGGGTGATTTTCAGATCGTCAAGTGTGGCGTCTGTCTGCAAAGGAAAGTCTGGGACAGGATGGTTAACAGGGTCTAGTCTGGAGTTGGAGGCAAACCGATTGGCAAGCATGTTACCCTTCTCGGTTGCTGAGTAAACAACTTCATGATTGTTGGATAGTGGGGGAATTGTTGATTGCCCATTATTTACTACACTGTTGTAGATTTGCCAGAAGTCACGGGTTCCTAATTTCTGAGCTTGGATGCGTTTTTTGGTGGTTTCAGTAAATTCTCTCTTAGCTATCGCTATTTCTTTGTTACAGTTACTTCTGGCTTCTATACACTTCTGTCTGTTTGAACTGGATTTATGTTGGTTAAATCTGTGGTATGCGTGCTGCCTTTGCGCGATGGCAGCTGCACATGTGTAAGTAAACCATTGGGGAGAGTGGGACTTGCTATAAAATTTCCGCGTGGGGACATGTGCTTCAATTGCTGTTTTGAACCATTCAGTGGTCTTATTTGCGCACTGTTCAGCAGGAAGTGAAAAGATATTTCGCCATGGGGCGTCTCTAATGAGATCCCTGATGGCTTCCCAGTCGGCCTTTTTATAATATCTCGTTGTTTTGAGCAATGGCTCTTCCATTTTGGCTCTAGAGTTTAGGGTGATTTTAACTATTATCACTATATGATCAGCATTCCCAAGTGGGCTGTGGGCGTTTGTAACACAATCATCAGGAACTGTAGTCAGAAACAGATCTAAAAGTTATGCGTGTTGCTCTTGCTGGGCAGGGAAACGGGTTGGAAATGTAACCATCTGTGATCGGGATTAAGATATAGAGAAGCTATGTGTTGTGGTACCAGTTGCATCTGTGTAATCAGAGAATCCAAGCCAGTTACTATGGTGGACATTGAAGTCACCAAATACATGAACTTGTGCACTAGTGTCGAGGGAAAGTGCTGTATCTATGCTGTGAGAGACTTTGTTTATTAGGGTACAGTCCTGGGTCGAGGGAGAGCAGTAGAGAAAATAAAAGTAGCTAATGTTATGTTGCATATTAAGTCTAAAGCACATAAAGGCTTGATCGTCCGATTCTAGTTTTCTTTCTCTAGTCAGGGGGAGCGTGTTTCAAATATAGACTCCAAGCCCGTGCATATGTCTGTAAGAGTCCTTACGGCAGAGTGGGAAATATCTGGGCATGTTAAAGTAGTTAGAGGGGATGGAGGAGTGTAGGTTAGTCTCACTTAGTTCTAAGATATTCGGGGTGTTTGTTAGGAGAAATGCTTCAACATCATTTAAATTAGTTCTAAGCCCACAGATGTTAGTAAATGCAAGCCTCAAGGGAGGAGGCAATTTGATTTTCTTTGAGTTTTGTCCTGGTTTAAGCGTAATTTTAGATTGCACTGTCATTTTTTCTTTTTAAGTTTCAGTTTAGGTAAGGGGTACTGAACAATTGGTTATGCAGAACACCAGGCATGCAACACAAGTAGACCATCAGCTGACCTTCCATCTACTAGGACTGTGGCCTCGGGAAAGCCCACCGGGGATGAGTGCAGGGTCCCTTTCCATGCGCAACATGGCACTACAAACATCCCGATATTATTCAACTGTTGATGGAGTAGCCACTCTAAGCGCTCCTAAAGAGTTAGGACACCTGTACTACCAGTCGGGAACAGCAACCAGGAACTGTCAATCCGGTACCCTCAACCCATCAGACGATAGTCAACCTAATCTACTTGTACTGGCATTATGATGTTCAAGCACTCCCAACTGCCCAGTTTAGAGTACTACTTCAAGGTCAAAAAACCAACCAATAATAAATATGAGATAGATAGATTCCGACCTATACTTCTCCTTTAGTCAGAAAGATTGTTCAAGGAATATGAGAACTAAATGACAAAATAAGGCTGCCGAAAGTAAACCCAAGATTCACTTTCTACTCTCCTATCCTTCTATATCTCAAGTCCATCTTTATTACTTCCTCACATGTTTTCTTTGGCTTTTTTTTTCTGTGAACTGCCTCTGCTACCTCAATTGTTCCACATCTACTAATTCAACAACTCTTCCAATTTGGTCATATCAGCGAAGTCTCTTGTTCCACACACATCTCCCCATACTTTCCAAGTTTATTATTCATCCCATGTCTTCAAAATTAACTTGTCTTTAAAACTCACATCACTCATCAACTTTATCATTTTCATATCATTTCTCTCTATGCAGCACTCAATGGCCAGGTTTCACTTTTGTAGTTTGCTTCCAAGAATTTATGCTAGCCTTATATATATATATATATATATATATATATATATATATATATATGAAAGTGACATTGTCTTTCTGCCTGCAGAACGATCGCTACCAAACTACTCAGTCAATTTTTGGTCTACACACTTGGAACTTGATATACAGGGGGTTTGGACCTGTGTAACAAATTCAATTTGGTTTTTAGCCGGTAAAAATAATTGCTAGTGGGTCAAAATTGAAAAAAAAATTGGAACTTGGCAGGCGGAAGTTGACTAAACGTGTTACTTCTACGCATGTGTAAATATGCATTTACATGCTTATTTATTTTTAATGTTCTTTGTTCTTTTTAAAGTTTTTATATATGTATGGACTTAGCTCAGATGGTAATGAATAACACTGAAACGCTAAATGTTTTAGTTTTGATTGTAGCTGATGGCACCCAAGTAATATTTTCTTTTTTTAATTTTTAAAATCACTACTATATATTGGATACAATATAATAATCAGTAGTGATTTGGCTCTATAATAATAAAAATAATAATAATAATAATAATAATAATAATAATAATAATAATAAATACGAAATCTACATAAAATAAAATACTATATGTAAGTGTATTTTATGACTGGGCCTGCTAGTATATATATATATTTTTTTTCTTTCATGATACCATGTTAATAAGAAGAGATACACTCATTTTTTGGAAAGCTTTACTTTTATTTGTCACAACATTGCATATAATGGTTTTAGAACAGTTGGAAATGACTTACCATACATTACGACCATCTAATCCCTACAGCCACCAACCTTGAAAATGCTGCCGTGAAACCTGACATAGTTATATGGAATAAGTCAAAAAGAATTGCAACCTTGGTTGAAGTGAGTGTCCCTGATGATGGAGGTCTGAACAGAGCTGAAAGGGAGAAACGAACCAAATATCAAGGTCTTATGTATGATATGAAAAGAAACTGGAATCTTATGGATATATCAATCATACCAGTTATTATAGATGCCACAGGGCTTCTGAAGAAGAACCTGAAGTCCTACCTAACTAATATTCCTGGTGAACCAAGTGCAAAAGAGATCCAGAAAATTGCAAGGGAACAGCGAGGATACTAAAAAGAGCTCTCGGTTGATTTCAATAAAAAGCAGGGCAATGTTGGCAGCTGGTTTGGCTGCCCCATACCCAGCATTATAATCTTCAAAGGAAGAAAATTAAAAAGAAAAAAAGTTTTAGTCCATAGTGTTGGCATATAAGGATATAATTTTTAATCAAATTATAACTTGGGTAAGCCTGGGATCCATCAGCGTGTTAAAAAAAAAAAACAATATTTCAACAACAACAACAAAAAAAAATGATGAATGCCGACTGTATTAACCGGAAAGATCCTATTTGTGGGTCGAAAAATCTTTTGAAATGTTGGTTTTTCTAATGTGCTGATGAAGCCCAAGTTTGTTCAAGTTATAATTGGCGGAACAATTATATCCTTATATGTCAACACTGGAGGAGGGGTTGAAAGAATTGTACCCAATGTTGCGACCAATAAAAGAAAAATCTTCCTAAAATGAGTGTATCTATCCTTATGTGGTATCTTGAAAGAAAAATATTTATAGCTCTAGTATTGCACTATTGAGCTATCTGAATAAGAACTTCATGTTATTTATACATATGTAATCACTGCCCCAAGTAGTTAAATTACAAGTAAACATTTCATATATATATATATATATATATATATATATATATATATATATATATAGAGAGAGAGAGAGAGAGAGAGAGAGAGATAGATAGATAAAGAATATGTCTTTTATAATTATTTTTAGTCTCCCGACAAAAGGAGGGTAGACCTGTAAATTCACCCTTGTCTGTTCATCCATTCGTCTGTCCGCACTTTTCTGATTAATTATGCATGGAATTTTTTAAAATTTTGCGCAAACATTAAACATGATATGAGTAAAAAGTAACAGAACGGATTTTCTGATACCCCCCCCCCCCCGTCCATGGTTGCCTTTTGGGTTAAAATGGCTAAAATTGACACTTTTGTGTTTATTAAAAAAAAATTGATGCCTTGGATTTTTATAAAACTTTCTGAAAAATTGTAACGAACTGATTTCTATATAATTTTGTTTGTCTATACTTTGTGATAACTCTTGGGTGTTCCTCAGGAGCTCTTTTAGGGCTAATAAAAACACTCCATTTTTGGGACTATTTTACCATATTTGTCCAAAATTTTCTATGTATGTCTATTTAGCAGTTTTGCATGGTGCTGAACTCAAATTTAAATATTTTAAGGCCTTGGGAACTTTTGAGGTTAAATGAGGATGAGGGGGAATGATGGACTTAGTCATTTCTTATTTTGCATGGTGCAGAACTCAAGTTTACATATGTTAAGGCTTAAAACTGCACCGTTTATTCAGTTTCACCTGGATTTGATGTTTCCTGGGGACTTTTAAGGGTAAATGGGGTGTGGCAAATACTAAACTTAGTCAGTTATTTATGCATCGTTCACTGTGCACTCACAGGGAACCATGCTTCACTTGTTTTATATTTATTTTATTATATTTTTTATCTTTTTATATTTGATAATTTTGTGCTTTTTATACTTTTATTTTTTATTATTTCATACATTTTTTTTTATCTCTTACTCCTTTGTACTTTTTATCCCCTTATTCTGCCATTTTCTTTTTCCTCTATCTTGTTCATTTATATTTTTTTTATATTTTACCCTTTTTTCATTTATATTTTTGCCTTTTATTCTTCTATTATATTAATTATTTCTAATAATTTATACTTCATTGAAATATTAAGTTGTAATTCCGATACGCCTACTAATATATACGGACCTAGCATAAGTCCCCTATTCTAAGTAAACCCCTTCCATAGTTATAACCATAAATACATATGATTAAATAAACATCCACTTTCAATCACTTTTCTTATATTCTTCCTGATAGTATAGATGCATATAGGCACACATATATTGAACCCACCATGACATACGTGGTATACACTTACCTTCATTTCATAATAAAAAGGTATATCCCTTTTATATCACAAAGATCACTTTAGTTCTCTCATTCCCTCCTCCAGCAGTTTCAATATATTACCATTTTCCTCTCATGCACACTTATTTCGCTTCTAATGTAGCTATCGCTAGACGTCACATCCCTAATATGTTACCAAGGATCTTCTCTTCTGATGAGAAGCATTAGGCTTCAAAATACTACGGTATAAATAGTTTTACTTACCCTACACCCTAATTGATGTATCATCCTTATTCAATAAACTAATAAATCTATATACATTAGTATATATTTTTATATTGTCGTTTTTTTTTTATTTTATTTATATTCTATATAAGTTCCAAAGCAATTTGTTGAGCTTTGCATTATCCCGATAAGTCTCCTTTTAAAGAATCGATCTTATTCTTTTAATTCCCTCCCCCTATGCCTATGGGGGGGGGCAAATACTGAACTTAGTCATATTTTATGTCTTGTTCACTGTGCACTCACGGGGGATCATGCATGCTTCACTTGTTTTATATTTATTTGTTTTATATATATATATATATATATATATATATATATATATACGAGCAAACAGTTAATAAAACATGTTAAAAAACACTTTGAAAAAGAGTTAAACACATATTTAATCTGAAAAGGAAACACTAGATAAGTGGATAGTCCTTAATCCGCGGAGTTTCGAAGAAATACTTTCCTTCTCATCAGAGGGTAGGAATTAGCAAAATGCGGGATCGGATTTTGCAGGCAAAAGTATTTGATTAAACAACAAGTAAGTCAAAGATCTTACTTGATAACAAAAAAGTGAAGCAGAGGGAATATGATGAAGAAAAAGGTGATTACACGTGAATGGATAGTCTGGTGGAAGATAAATAATTCCGTGATGGTAAAATCCAAATGTATAATTTCAAGAAAGTTAATTGAATTTCCATTTCCATATATATATATATATATATATATATATATATATATATATATATATATATATATGGTCTAGAAGAAGCACCAACAATGCATCATTATGATGAAAATGATAAAATATAGAGACAGTTGCGGCCATAAATGTTCACAGATTCTTTCGTCTTCAATTGTCAGCTTTAAACCCCAAGTTGTCTGCTTCCTAATTACTTTAAACTGATTACTTGAGATTGAAATCGACTCCTTTAATCCCCGTTAATCCCATGAAATTGGAAAGGTTTTTTTAATGGATTAATGATTAAATTTAATCTCAATTTCTAAATCTGCTGAAACCACAATTATCTCGGCAAAAACAAGCTAAAACTTTCTAAAACGGGCATGTCAACGTCACTGTCAGCCGACGACCATATGGATCCGGGGAAAAGAAAACAAAGTCACGTTCTGGCATTTAAAACAACTATATTTCGGCCATATTTGCTAGCATGTAAAAAAAAGGAACTGGAAAAGACCGTTGGATGCTGACAGTCTACGAGCAGTTTATCTTCGAGTAAAGTTAGCTGATATTTTTTAATCCAGTGGACAAAGTAATGAGAAAGAAAGGGGGTCAGTAGCAGAGGATAAAATTTCTAGAAGTCTGGACTAGCAAAAAGGTCCACATGTTGAATAAATGTTCTGTAAAATATTCTGACAAATAAAGAGAGAAATTTAGTGAATGTGTATAGGCATCCCCTAATTAAATAAGTCATTGTTAAACACGAAGCACTGAATAAAGAAACAAAACATCCTTTATAAACGAAACAAAGGAAGGATTCATTTAAACCAGTAACAGGTTAGAATGAAGTGGAGTCAAGCATGGGGTTCCCTCGTCAATTTTGTTCGGTTTCTTCGTGGATTCTGCCGGTTCTCTCGTGGTATCAATCGGCATTTATTTCTGGTGAAATCGTCAATGTCGAAAGGAGAGAGAGAGAGAGAGAGAGAGAGAGAGAGAGAGAGAGAGAGAGAGAGAGAGAGAGAGAGAGAGAGAGAGAGAGAGTGTGTGTGTGTGTGTGTGCGTGTGTGTGTGTGTGTTGCTGGTTTAATCGTTTATAAACTCGGTCACGTGACTGAGAGCTGTCTTCTGATTGGACAAGCCAAGAAAGTGTAATCAAAATCTCGAGCCGTGAGAATCCACTCCTGCTGATGTTCCCTGCAATTAAGTCTGCTACACTCTACTCGCATCAGAGCTTGTTTCTGATTGGGCAAACGTAAAACAAAGTTAAATATTTTGCACCGATCAAAGCGCAGCTTAGAAGTCAAGCATGGATTTTAAATATTGTTAATGGCGGCTTGTTGCAATCGCTGGTGCCATTACCGCTTCTAGTAATGTTGCTATAGATCTGTTGTTTCATTAATTCCTTTTTAAAAAATATCAAGAGACTGGCATAAATATTTACGAGGGTCATTACAAAAGTAAGGCTTCCTATTATTTAACTCCAAACTAAAACATTGAAGAGTTATGTAGATAAGAGTGGTACCATTAAAACGAGCGACTTTTTGTGTTCTTTCTACATGGTCACCACCATTCTCAATGCACTTTTGCCTGTCCTTTTTGATGCCCCAGTCGTAAAAGTCCACAGCATTCTTTATCGCTCACATCTCTATCACCACTTTGAAATCGACGAACCCATTTCCTAACTTAAATTTTAAATTCATACTCTATCGCTATGAAGCCACCATTCGTCCATGCATGAAGTATTGTTGCCAGATCTGGGCTGGTGCACCAACCACAAATCTCTCCTGCTTATACGAATGCTGATAGGTCTCACACCAAGCTTCAATCCCCTGTAATGCTACATCATTGTGTTTATTTTACAAATACTTCAATGGAATGTGCTTTAATGAATTTGCTGTAATTGTGCTCTCCTTAACATAAATCCCCACAAACAATCAGACAATCAGCAAAATTCCACCCCTTCACTATAAAATGATGTTAGAACGCTTTCTACTCTAAAGAGTATCAAAACCTATTTCTTTTCATAACCTATCATACTTTCATCAATCACAGTCCAATTTCTGTAGGCTGCTTTTGAACCCAGTCAACGATGGGTACTTCTGCTAGTATATATATATATATATATATATATATATATATATATATATATATATATATACCGTCACTGGATTTTTTTATCTTCCACCAGACTATCCATTCATGTGCAATCACCTTTTTCTTTACCATATTCCCTCTGCTTAACTTATTTTGTTTTCAAGTAAGATCTTTGACTTACTTGTTGTTTCATCAAATACTTCTGCATGCAAAATCCGATCCCGCATTTTGCTAATTCCTACCCTCTGATGAGAAGGAGAGTATTTCTTTGAAACTCCGCGGATTAAGTACTATCCATTTATCTAGTGTTTCCTTTTCAGATTAAATATGTTTTTAACTCATTTCAAAGTGTTTTTTAACATATTTTATTAACTGTTTGCTCATATATATATATATATATATATATATATATATATATATATATTATTACATTTTCACCCCAAACAAAGCACAGTGCTACTATCAGCGACATAAGGTTTAGGGATATTATGGAGGGAGTTGAGAAGCAAGATGTCTGTTCCCATTACACTTGAACCTCTGCATGTCAGTATAGTTGGGGAAACAAGAATCCGGAAGGGAATTTCAGAGTCTAGCAGCACTAGGGAAGAAACTATTAGAGTAAAAGGCTTTCTTACACCTAGGGATCTCTACTGTGTAGAGGTGGGACTTTGCTGCTTGTCGGGTTTGACGGGGGTATTTACATTGAGGGTGTACAATGGTTTGTAGTTCATCGGAGCATCCACCATTAAAACACTTGTAGAACAGGCAGAGGGATGCAACATTTTGTTGATGGGACAGAGGTTGAAGCTTAGAAGAGAGTTCAGGATCTATCAATTTGGTGACTCTCTTTCGAACCCTACTGGAAAATGACATAATCGAACCAAGCAAAAGTTAGTGGAGTTCTCCCTGTATTCTTGTACCAAAATCCAATGGAACCTATCGATTTGTGACTGATTATCAGGGACAAGTGAAGCCTATTTTGACTAAAGTGGATACTATCGTAAAAATATCCTGTCTCAACAAAAAAAAAAAAAAAAAAAAAAAAACTGATGAGATTTTTTTGTATGGCTGGATTCCACCAAAGATTTGACCCTGTCAGTGGGGCATTAGAATATGCCGACTGCCCCCCCCCCCCTGCAGAGGGTAAAAGTCCCTCAATGGGGGTCCTGGATATGACCTTAAACTATATCCAGTGGTGAGACCCCAGCTTGTGGGCTTTGGGGAGTGTAGAGCCACCCTTTAATTACCATTGCTCCCAGATCTACTCTGACCCGGAGTGGGAGTACCTGTTAGGGTCCCAACTATGGGTTAAATAGAAACCGACGTGAAAACAACAAATATATTCTATTAAAAAAAATTTTCTTCAAAATCTTTGGATTCGGCATTAAATAACCCGAAAATGGTTGATACGCCGTAAAACAAAAACAACCAACCAAACAATCCACCGAAGATTTTGTAAGAATTTCTCATCAATAGCAAATCCTCTCACCAATCTTCTAAAAAACACTGTAAAATACAAGTGGGGTGGACTTTTCAGTAAAGTTTGTTGCAGACCAAGATATAATACCCTAGCTCGCCACAAGAAAAATAGTGAAACACACAGAGTAAAGTCGACTGTTATTAGAGGTCAAGCTCTTATAACTCCAATTTTCTCTAAAAATTCAAATTACAAATCGATGCCAGTTATGTTGGAATAGATGGAATCCTCATCCAAGAAGATGATAAAGGTATTGACAAAGCTATTGGATATTTTTCTAAGAAACTCAGCTAACGTGATAACTTTGGAACAATTGACACCAGTTATAATAGCCGCACTGCACCCCAAACATACACATATATCAGTTCCACTTCCACTTCAATAAAGCATAGAATATCTAACTATATATCATCTTCCAATAACAATAACTCTGACGGTAACCAGAGAACGACTTTATCTGCTCTCATAAAAAAATTTACTTCTAAGAATATTCGTTCCTCAATTAAATGGGATATTATATTTAAATCCCAAACATACACTCTCGGCTCAAAATTTTGTAACCTCTGGTTATCTGAGACAGTAAGGATAATAAGATCACCTTAATCCAAGAATATAATTAATGGAAAGAGTAAGCTAATTTTTCAATGCAAACATAAGGCAAAATTTAAGTATTCCAATTTTGAAATTATTTAGCCCCCAATGAAATTCAGACTGCCTGATAATAAGCCTTTTTTTTTTTTAATTCCTATATGTATGCAATATATATATATATATATATATATATATATATATATATATATATATATATATATATATATATATATATATATATATAACTACTTCATTTACTCACATAAAATTAATATACAGAAGTATAAATTTATGTGTAAACTTTAAGTATTTACTTCAAAAGTGCTCAATACGTAGGGAGAACTAGTTAGTAAGTTATGTATTTTATAACTTATTATATATATATATATATATATATATATATATATATATATATATATATATATATATATATGTCAGATCATGTCATATGCTACTGGTACCATGTAACCCAGTACTACCTGCCTCATGGTCGGGTCACCGGCGACTAAACTGGTTCCTCCACCAGACTTGTTTGGTGAGGAGGGCGGCTAGTCTCCCTGAAGGATTAAAAACAAGACCTTCCAAAGGGCGAATGAACTCTTTTTCTGGGTCAATGGCCAACTAGCACCGTGTATATTTGTGTGTGTGTATATGTGTATTGGGGTAGAGAGGGCTCCCGTAAGCCGTGGTGAAGGCAACCTTTCTAGGAGAGGCAAATCTCTGATTTAAAAAAACCATAAAGCGGAAGACCAGTACCCGCATTAAGCTGGTCTGCAGTTTAATTTGTTGCTGGCTATCTTGCTCTTGCTTGTTGCTGGATCTCAACATTTTGAACCGAGAGAGAGACTTAGCTGTCGTGCAAAGCTAAGACTCTTTAACATCATATTTGTATAGATACTCCTTCAGACATTTGGGCTCATGGATTTTAAATTTCTGAGGGAGTGGCACTCGTCTGACAAGACGTTGCAATCATCATCATATATATATATATATATATATATATATATATATATATATATAACTTACTATATATATAATTTTATATATATTATATATATGTATTATTCTAATGTTTTTAAAATTAAAAAATGTTTTTTAAATGTTTATCAATTAAAATAGAAATCTAATACTTTAATTTTTTAGTACAATTACTAAGTTTATCTCCATATTCCATTTCAATTAACCATTTTACTTAAATGTTTATAACAACTTTTTCTTTAGATTTTTTATTATCATTATTATTATTATTATTATTATTATTATTATTAGTAGTAGTAGTAGTAGTAGTAGTAGTAGTAGTAGTATTGGTGGCTCACAAGGAGCTTTCACACAGGTCTTCAGAGATCTTTCCCTGCCTGTGGTGTTCCCCGGAAGCTGAGTGACAACAAGTCTCCCCAGGTTTTCAGTACTCTCCACCTCCTTCGATAACATTTGCAAATAACAGGTGCTTGCCATTGATTTCTTGTTGGCAGCGGCTATTGGTCTTTGCTGGAATTTGAGTGGCAATAAGCCTCCCCAAGGTCCCAGTTTAAAAAAAAAATTTTTTATTACATTTTCACCCCAAACAAGGCACATTGCCACTTTGGTGTAGGGGGCTACTATCAGGGGCAGCAACTACTGGGGCACTATGTTGGGATTTGGACAGCAAGATGTCGGTTCACGTTACACTTGAACTTCTGCATGTCAGTACAGTTAGAGAAGCAGGGACCTGGAATGGAATTCCAGAGTCTAGCGGTTCTGGGGAAGAAACTATTGGAGTAGAAAGATCTTTTACATCTAGGGATCTCTACTGTGTGGGGGTGGGATTTAGCTGCCTGTCGGGTTTGTCGAGGGTGTCTACGTCGTGGGGATACAAGTGCCTGCAGTTCGTCAGAGCATTCACCATTAAAATACTTGTAGAACAGGCAGAGGGATGCAACATTTCGTGTATGGGACAGAGGCTGAAGCTTAGATGCCAGTTCAGGGCCTATCAGATTGGCGACTCTCTTTTGAACCTTGTCTAGGAGCGAGAGACTAGCAGCAGATGCACCAGCCCAAATGTGACAACAATACTCCATACATGGGCGAATGGTGGCCTTATAGAGGTACAGGATACTTTCAGGTGTCAGTAGTTTTCTAGCACGGTAGAGAGAGCCTACCTTTTTCGCAGCGGCCCTGGCAATGTTTTCAATATAATTGTTCCAACTCATGTTTCCTGTAAACGTTAGGCCAAGCAGTTTGAAAGATGTACTCTCAGACAGGGAGTCACTGGCCATTGCTATTGGTGGCAAAGAAGGTTTCTTGTAATTATTGAAGGAAACCAGTTTAGTCTTGGCAGCATTGAATGTGACCATCCATTTATATCCCCATTCCACTACAGATTGGAGGTCATTCTCTAGTGTTTTTGCCATTTCTTTAGTTAGTTAGTTTTCCTGTCATGCCTGTTATAGAGCGTAGTGTCATCAGCATATATACCCATCTCAGAGGCAGTTTTGTCGGGGAGGTCATTAATATATATTAGGAACAATAGAGGTCCAAGGATAGGCCCCTGAGGCACTCCCGCATTTATATCACACTGTTTAGATGTACGACCGTCGAGGACAATCTTGATTTTTCTCTTATCTAAGAAGGATTTAATTATGTTAAGTATTCTACCAGTGATACCGTATGATTTAATTTTCCTGAGGAGACCCTCATGCCATACCCTGTCAAAGGCCTTAGATATATCTAGATCTACCGCTCTGCCCTCCCCGGCTTTGTCCAGTGAATGGTATATACGTTCAGAGATTACAGTGAGGATGTCAGCTGTGGAACGGGCTTGTCTAAATTAGTTCTCTTCGCACTTATTCGATTGAGGTTTGGTCAGTTCATCGGTCTTTCCTTCCTTCTTGATTCTATTTGGTTATCTGGTCTTGCTCTTTTTTTGGGGGGGGGGGGTAGTGATGTGGCAATGGGGGTAGGATTGGGTTAGAGAACTTATAGATATGCGGTTTCAGTGTTCTCGGTTCTATGTAGTGTTTTATGTTTTGCCTTTACAGCAGTTTGTCTGGCCCGCATTTGTTGCTCCTGTCTGTTAGTTTCCACATTCAAGGGGTTTTCTTAATATTTCAGCTGTTTTCATTATTGTTGTTCATTGTATTTTTCCAGTCATTCCTCTGATTCCAATTTCTCCCATTCTTTTTTCAAAGTTTTTCGGGATTGTTCCTAGTGATCCTACTATTATAGGTATTATTTTGATTTTCTTCATCTTCCATATCCCTTTCAGCTCTCTGGCTAGCTCTGTGTATTTGCTCCGTTTCTCCTTTTCTTTGATATTCACCCTGTGGTTAGCTGGAATAGCAAAGTCTACGATTTGACAGGATTTTTCTTTCTTGATTATTATCATTATTATTATTATTATTATTATTGCCTTTTGTTCTTGTTTTTATTATTATTATTATTACTACCATTATTATCATTGCGACAGCTAAGCATTTTAAATTTGGCTCCCTCCTCTTTTAATGTTAGCATCCGTTGACCTAGTAAGTCTTTTCAATATACATTGATACATGCTTGTTGTGTGGATGGCTTCCACTTTCTAGATTGACATCTAAAAGTTGGGCTACTCCAAATTTAACTGACCAAAATTTTCAATTATCAATTTCTGAATTAGCCATTTCTCATCTAGCCAACGATGGAAGCAGATGCATGTTGGTTTTCTATCCATTTGCTTGTTCTCTTTGATTGAATATTAACGTAGCCTACTAGATCAATTTTCTTTCGCGATTTATGACCAAATATCATAAATTGTTGTTTCATCTAATACATCAACCAGCAAATTCTATCTTTGCTACAATTATAATTTGCTAATTTCTTACTGTCCCCTGATGAGAAGAACAGCTTTGAAACTCTGCAGAATAAGGACTTTGAAAAAAGATTTGTTTTTGAGTATTCTGTCGAATAATACATTTAATTGTAAATTTTAATTTACAGTTTTAAATTCTTTT
>NC_136502.1:39869733-40154733 GCF_053919585.1 Euprymna scolopes | reverse complement strand
TAAGTGTAATAAAATATTAGAATTCCTCCCACACAATCCTTAATGCTTATTATCTGTGTATAGAGTATCAGGTTATTGTTGTGTTGACTTAGAACTTATGCAATATAATAATTAGCAGATTCACCCGGCGTTGTCTGGGTATCAAATATCTTGAATATCTGTTAAAACTTTGGGAAGATATGAATTTCATCATTCTGTCCATTTACGAGCTAGATAGTTCAACTAGTGTTCTTCTAATAAATTGTTTACAGAATTACGAAGATGGTGTATTGTTGCTACATCTGGAGAGGTGCCGGTAGAATACAAAACCAGCTTTGAAATCTAGTTGGAGAAGATGTCCTCTTCTCTTTCCTAAGGTCTTTCTTCCACAAAAGAGAGGTTGCTATGTAGCAGAACGTGTATGCGTGTATGTAAATGCATACGAAATGATATCATTGTAAAGAAAAAGACTGTAAAAAAAGAGAAAGAGCACATTAGAGAGGACGATCACGTTAGAGACATGGATGACGTTCGAGATGACATTAGAGACGTGGATGACGTTCGAGCGCACGTTAGCGACGTGGGTGACTTCACAGCCGTAACAATGAAGAAATAAATGTTGTTAAAAATGAGTTAAAGTTCTTTCCTATTCTATGTCTACTTTTCGATTGAGGCTGCGTGTTGGGTAACCTTACAGCTATAATCTTTCCTTACTCTGTCATCATTTTTATATTAGGTGCTCGACTGAGCTCCAATCTATGGTTGCCCCCTGTAAAACAGCCACAACACAAACTCGTCTAGTTACAACCACAGTAAATAATTTTCCTTTTTTACCTCTATTGCATCTAAATCTAAATAGAACTTTCATGAATAAAGTTTATTTCCAAGAACTACCTGTCTATGGAACACAATACCATGAGCTACTTCCCAGCTGACTGCAACACAACTGTCTTCAAATCCAATGTTAGCAAGTTCTATTCAGTTCTAACTATTCTCACAGTGTTGTTTCATTGTGTACCTAACAAACTCATTATTCCTTATCCTTGAGTGGTCTTTGGACCTTGATAAGATGTGATTCATTAGTACATAAAAAAGTAAAATCTTTGTTTAGAAAAATGGGTCCCACCATTATATGACTGTCTAATGCAGAATTATATGAGTGATCTTCCATTAAATATTGGGCGAGTATAATAATATTCAGTAGTGAAAAACAGGAAATGAGTTCAGTCAGAGGCCATATCTATTCATGGTGTTTGCTTTGGTTGTTTTGTAGGGGGAAATTGTTGCTTTTTGCTTTGCAGAACATGATTGAGTTTTACAAAAGGAAAGATAAAAAAAACCAATAACATCAATATTTGGTGCATTTTAGGTCAGAAAGCCAATATCTTCAGACACTGATTCGATAGCACCAAGATATTATAAGAGAAATATTCTGATAACGAATTCTGTGACCAAAAGAAAAAGACTATGGTTGAATATCTATTGCTGAATAATAGTTGTGACCAATAACAGAATTGTGAAAATTATATAAAAATGTAGAACTTGACACGTCCTGCTAGAATCAAGCCCAACATCTAAAAGAGGCCAAGCATCGTTTTGACCCAAACATATGTATAGAGGAATTTTTTGGTACTTCTAAAATAAGAGTTGGCCAAGTATCAGACTATTGTTTAGTTGAATTAACACTGGCCTCAATATGTAACATTAATAATGATATCATATGTATGAAATTCTTGCAATGGAAAGTGTTTTAAATTTCTGCATGTCCCTAAATATGCTGATTTTCTATGTACCTCTTCTAAGGGAACTATGGGGCAGAACCTCTTTAAAACTTCAAGCACATCCGATTTTAATAAAATTTAAGCCATATGCATAAGACATCGATTCAGAAATTTTTTTTAAATGGAAGAGTCTATCATCTATGTATATGCAGTATATCATGATAGATGTAAGTGAAACCGGATCAGTAAGAGTTGAGGACATGCGTTGCATGGAGATAAATGATATGAGAATGATAAAATGGATGTGTGATGTGAAATTTAAAGACAGGCTTAGATCTGATGACTTTTAAAAATTTCATTGTCTTTCGATTGTCATGTATTGAACGGCTTTTAGAAATTAACTTCCAAAAAGTCCCATCTATGTTCCATTGTGTATCTTTATCTATGTTTTTTTTTTATATACGGCATAATCACATTGACACAACGGTTTCCATTAAGTCACCAAAGTTAAGCGATGTTGAGCCTGTCCAATACTAAAATGGGTGGCAATTTGGTAATAACAGGTGCAGTATGTGCTCGCAGCCTGTAAAGGGATGAGCGCCACCAGGCCATTCTCGCCCAAGACACGCTGCATCAAATAATGACCCTGGAAGATTAAGGTACACGTCTACGTCTATGTTTTTATATAGCATTCTACCCTGATACCTCACTCCTTCGCCTCCACCTCATCATGATCACTGTGATCATGATCATCATTATCAATTTACCATCTGGCATGCGTTGTACAGCTTTTTTCTGCTCAGGTCTTTATTTATTCCACTTTCCCTGAGGTCTATTTTTATGTTTTCCTTGACCTACTCTTGTAAACTCAACTGTTCTACATCGACTAACTCAACAACTCTCATCAGTTCTTTCAGTGTGACCATACCACGGAAGTCTACTGTTCTGCACACATCTCACTATACTGTCGGGATTCAATCTTCCTCTGAGGTCATCAGATCTAAGCCTGTCTTTAAATCTCACATCACGCATCCATTTTATCATTCTCATATAATTTATCTCCATGCAACGCATGTCCTCAACTCTTACTGACCCGGTTTCACTTACATCTATCATGACATACTGCATATACATAGATGATAGACTCTTCCCTTGGTTGATATTAGTAACACTGTTCGCTAGTAATGGCAGAAGTCTTAAAATATTTGTATTATTTGTTTTCATCGGACTACTGTTTTCATCATGAGTGTCATTTTCACAATGTTTCGGTCGATATAACCTTCGACCTTCTTCAGGTGTATCTTGTTAAACTCGGTAATGTTTTTGCCGAATCTGCAATTTGGATGGAATTTCGAATGAAACCCTTTATTTACTTCATAGGGGTAGCATGTTCTTGTTCCGTCGGCCATGACTGGATAGAGGTCCTAAGTAATTTGTAGTTGTATTTTTCGGTCGTCTACACTGAAAATGTTATGAAAATCACACTAAAGATGAGAACGATAGTCCGATGAATCTAAATAATACGAATAAACAATTCTCATCTAAAAAATTCAGAAACATGCGTGTAACTTTAAAATTCTAGATTACCTTGGATTTCTGCACTATTAATGAACTGATTTGCCTCATTCAGTTTAGGCATCTAATCTGCGTAGAGTACATTAGTACTTGCTATGAAGCGTATTCGTTTTAAGTTCTTGCAAAAATTTTCCGAATGATTCATGCAAACAACATGAAACTTTTATCTTATTTTAATCAAGACAATCCAGAGCCTGAAGCAATCATTTTCGCAACAAGTTGAAGCAACTACACCGCGGTTATATAACTATCTTACAAGCATTTGTTTCTATCAGACGTTTATAATTACAGGCAAAAAAGATATTTGCTCAGGGAACGGTAAAATTAATTCCCCAGACAGAAAAATTTTGCACCACTTCTATGTCCCCTTACGAAGATTAAAATCAACCCATGATGTTATTAAACCTTATTTTTAGAATCCTTTTTTTTCAAATTTGGATCAAAATTCACTACATGGTTTTGATTATAAAGAATATGTAAAATTAAAGACTTAAGCTTAAGGGGTTTTAAAAAGGAACTGAAATCCAGGGAATCTTGCTTCATTAATATCTAAGAAATATGGATCAAATTCAATGTAAATATTTGATTTTTAAAATGGGAGGTTGTGTCTCCCTAAAAACTCTTTAAATTACTAAAAAGAAAAAATTGAAATTACAGGAATATTTATGAATTGATGTCTAATACTTATTGTTAAAATTTTACAAAAAGAGAGGTGTGCCAGGGCCGCTTCCTAGATCAATTGCATCTAGTTACGTCACCCCTAGAGGAAGCTCTATCTTCCCCAGTTGCACCTGCGATTCTGCAAATGCTCTCATGCCCCGAAAGGGTCACTCCCACGATCTCTGGGTCACGGGCATTGTACTCAAACTATAAACATCCTTAGTCTCGATGTTTAGTCATTCCATTTTTGGAGTACAATTTACACACAAAAAAATGATATTGTCAACGATTTTCATAACAATGAAAATCACAATCCAATCTTTCTCTCAGCAAGGTCTGTTGCTGTTACCCAGGCACACAGACGATAATTAAAGAATAAAGGAAACCATATCTGCCCGGCTTCTCCAGCATTTCAGGAGTCTTGACCTCTCCCTGTGGGCAGCCCAGTCGCCCCTAGGTCGGTCACGTCACATAAAGTTGCCAGCATGTAAAATGGACATTAAACTGAATATGATAATAATAATTATGATCATTCAATCCATCTTCTTAACGATTAATAATTATGATCATTCAATCCATCTTCTTAACGCTAATCCTCGAGAAGCTTTTAGCCTTAATAAGTGGTTACTCATTAGTAAGAAGAAAAATCCAATTGGCCTATGATTTTAGTATTCGCTGCCAACATTTCTAGCTGGCTGGGAACCGCATGAACTGATTTCACAAAGAATAAGGTCAAAAGTAGGGGGCCAGTCTCATAACTCATTTTTCTACCATTTTGTACTTACATTCTATTAACAATGTTTCTGACAAATAGGGAAGAATTGCTGTTTATGGGGTGGTTGTTTTGGAGTATAGGAGGGCATGGGGAGATTTAGGATGCTTTCATAGTATTTGTCATCATTCAACTATCAATGTTTTCATTTCTTTAACCGTTATCCTTAAGTGTTTCTTGTCTTTGATAAGTGACGTTGCAATATTTTTGATACATAAAGAGAGTATGATCACCGAAATTTGGAAGGTTCTACTTATAGACACTGGCGATAGGAACTGACCAACCGAATCGAGCCAAGTTCTGCTAGTAACCAATCAGAAACCAGAATTGCTCCATAAAAATATTGAATTGTTTAGCATTTCAGTACAAATTTTTCATATCAACACGAGAAAGATCTTTTGCTCTTTTCCTGCAAAATTATAAAGTCCGAGACTTGTATAGAACAGTTACCCACTGGATACTCTTCATCTCTAGGACGTGTACAGAATAGCTACCCATCGGAAACTCTTCATCACTAGGACTTGTATAGAATAGCTACCCATCGGAAACTCTTCTGAAATTAAACATGGCTTTCAATTCAAGGAATGATGATTCATTAATAATAAAAAGAAAATCACATTGACCTATGTTCGTTTTTTAATTCTAAGAATAACTTATTGTTAAACTTTGGGATATCCAATGATCAATTTGAGAGTATCAGAATCTGCTAGTACATAAAACTTTGTGGAAAGAGTCAAAGAGTCGCGAGTATAATTGGCTTTGTTTCATTGTTCAATAAGATAAGTTACATTGAAGCAAAGTGACTTTTGCTTTAAGTAGAGGAAAAGGGGAAGTTGACTGTAGGTGTGTTCACTAAGATCAGATTGCACAAGTCCACATCAACACTTTATACAATGGACGACGCCCAGTGGACTAAATACACTGTTATTTTAAAGAAATAAATAATAAGAAAAACAGTCACACATTCCATATTCAGATATTTTTTCTCAGATTTCTTTCAGCTGCCTTAGTACTACCATATTAAACATTAGATTTTTATCCAGGCGTTTGTTTATTTATTTATTTTTTTTTTTTGTGAATGTGTGGTGTCCAACTGCGAAGTTTATACATATTTTTATATATCTTTAGCTGGAGGGTGATTGGTCTGAAAAAAAAAGTTATGATGAAGAATATAACTTGGTAAAGTTAGTTCTATTTGGCCGCATTTGACTGAAATAAAATACTGAACAAGACAAAAATGGTCACCACCTTCCACAAATAAAACCACTGCTAAATAAGTATCATTAATCAAAGGAAAACTGAAACAGTGAAAATTGTTCACTCGGCTGCCTTTTGTGAAAATACTCCTGATTTTTGTGAAATTTTAACAAGCATGTCCCTGAGATATACTAATTGATATCTATATTAATTAGTATATTTCAGGGACGTGCAGATGGTGGTGGTGCTGTGGACGCCCAAATACTTGCCCACTTTACTCTTGTTTTAAAAGTGCCCTTTTCAGAGGAATTTATTATAGGCCTGTGCCTCTCTGAGACAGTGTTAATTACTATATTTTTGTTGTGTTTTTCACTTGAGCACCTTCCCTGAAAGAAGTTCTTTGCACGTCACTGCTCTATTTCTACTTATTATATAAAAGGAACTTTTATTTGTGCGTGCGTGTGTGCGTGTGTGCGCGTGCGCATGTGCGAGTTCGTTCTCTGTCGACTCAGAAATGGCTTCGCTGACTTTTTAAAAATTTCATACAAACGTACTTGATGTGTCTGGAAGTGTTCTTACATAGGTTTTGTATCAGAATGTATCTGATAAGTATCGAAATTCGATAATCGAAAAAATCCGATTAAAGAAGGAAGTCCGCTTTTGACGAAAGCTAACACTTTTATGCAATCTAACATCACAAGTACGTTTGAGAAGTTTTATCACTGCACAAGCAGAAAGACTCGGTCTGTAAAATGAACTGTAAATTCTTTTATAAAACAGGGGCCTGTTCGAAATGAATGTTTATATTTAGAGCACAATTGAACTGTGATACTTAACTTTTGTACGTTTGACTTTAATTCAAGTGATTATGTAAAAATAATTTAATAAAATCAACAGTTGGTTCTTTGATAAAACAAAGGCGTGTTCGAAATTAATGTTTCTTTTCAGAGCACAATTGGACCATGATACTTAAAATTTAAGATGCAATAGTATTTGCATCTTAAATTTAAAGTGAAGCCATTATTTACAGATAATTTTATAAAATCAACAGTAGATTCTCTACAGTGCAATGTAGACTACAATGTATTGTGGACTAAGCCACTGCGTGAAGGCATATGAAGCTTCCTCTTGGTACACTGTTTGGAAAGATCCCTAACTAGAACAGGCAATCAATCGATTTAAAAAAAAAAATGAGCGATTCCATTGATTTCGATGACAATAAAACTATGGGAGGGTGGAACATTTGTTGACCATCATTCAATCCCAGATAACGTCGGGTCTCCCTTCTACTATTCTCTAAATGTTTGTTTTATTAGAGTATTTTAAAGAGATTTTAGGAGGTATGATTTAGACCCAGTTTTCCAACTAATAATTTAATTGCATTAAATTTATCCGTAGCCATTAAATACAAATTAAATCTCAATTAAGTTTAAGCCTTAAATTTAGACACTTACTATAATCCAAATTATCAAAGGGGTCTTGATCCAAATTGAAATAGGGATTCTAGACATAAGATTTAGTAGACTTATATCTTGATTTTAATTTATGTAAGAATATATAAATAAAACAATATCTCCACGGTTAATTAGATATCAACTTTTATTCAAGGGAAAACTGGAACACAGCGAGAACTGTTCACTCGGTTGTCTTTTGTCGATAAATGATTGCTTTATTCTGGAGTTTTATTTTAGTCAGGCAGTCATAGTGAAACGGCAAACCCAGGATAACATCTAATCAAGAAGCGATCAAAAAAGGAACTGCTTTGAATTATATTTTTGATGCATCTTGATTCTGTGCACCTTTGAAATCGAATGGAACCAAGTTTTGCTAGCTACCAATCGAATGCAGCCATTTACAGATTTTCAGATAGTAGAGATAGAACATAGTTAAAAGTTCAGGTTTAGGTTTCAGTGCGCATGAGCAAAGCCAAACCATAACTCAATCTAATGTATGATGATTAGGGCTGTGACAACAGAATAGTCTTTTCATTGTTTTGACTCTCGAGTATATATCAATTAATATTTTATATATTTTTATATAGAGTGATGTGGTTCTCGGTTGATTAACTGAGTCTGTGTCGGATATATACTTGAGAGTCAAAACAATGAAAAGAATATGCTGTTGTCACGGCCCTAATGATAATGCACATACATGTATACAAAATAGGCCCCCTCATGCAACTGTTATATATATATTATTTAAATGAATAAATATTAAAGTTGGGTCTATTTTTTGCAGTAACAGAAAATTCAAAATACCTATTTCAAGTTAATTAAATTTTACACTGTAAGATTTAAAAATAAAAAGATTAACAGAAAATTCAAAATATCTATTTCAAGTTAATTAAATTTTACACGGTAAGATTAAAAAAGATTAATAGAATTTTTCAAAAAATCACTGAGAAATTAACATTTTAAGTTTTTGAATGCAGTTTTGCAATAATTTGTTAAAAGCAATTTTTATATTAAAGTTTTTATCATCTTGGATTTTTTCAGTTCAGTTTTGGGGATTTTCTCAGGATAGACAAAACATACAACAGGCTGATCGACATCGGAAACTATAACATATAATGTTAAAAATTCTGAAACATTGATTGTTTGTAAGATCTCTGAACAGTGAATCATTGTTTTAAACAAGACTGAGAAAAATATATCTATGTACTAGCTGTTGAACACATGGTATTCTATCTTTGTCCGGCCATGTTTAAGATACGTTTTTCACTGTCGTTCTCGGGCCACATGTGTAACATGTCTATTTCTGTCTTTCTCGGGGCATATTTTTCTGTTTTTTTTTTATAATCTTTCTCTTTCCTTCTTTCTTGCTGTGACGTCTCCTCGCATATGGCTAAGTCATTTGCATCCGTTGGCTGTCGTACAGTTGCCGCTGCTAGACTCGCGTCTGCACCCTCTTACAAATGAACGTTTTGGTGAAGAAATAATTAGCAAAAGTTGAAAATGGTTCTGGGAAGCTCAAGTAGGCTGATACAAGTCTCACAGATGAAGAAGGAAGAAGTCAACCATCAAATTTAAACAACCAACCACTTTTGTCAATGTGAACGCTGTCTGAAGACAACAATGTAGACCATTCAAGCATTGTTCGTCTTAAAAAGCCCGGAAAAGTATGTTATTTGGCTGTGTGGATGGTTGGGCTCCCTCCAAAGTCTCCAATAAAAAGCAGCTGAAAAAATATATAAAAATATAAATATATATAAAAAAAATAGCATGATCGTTTTCAAGTTCAATTTTAACAAATTCTTAATGATCTAATTTTTGATCATTCTCAACAAATGTTACCAATACTCTTTGGTAGGAGTGTCTCAGGCAATTGACAATAAACCAACCTATTCCTAAAGAGGGAAGGCGAGGCCTGCGAAGGTGAACCTCCTAGGACTATCCAAGACATAATATCACAGTTTGACAGATGAAGGTTACTGAAAAAGTCCGTCTCTGTCGGATTGATTGTCAAGAATAGTTTAAAGAGGAAGAATTATTAGACAAATTTCAGCCTCTGAATCATTTTCTTCACTCGGAGAACCATTGTTACCAATTCTTATGTTGTTGTTTGACTATCCTACTGACAAATTAATTGACCCTTATCCTTGAATGACTTATGGGCCTAGATTAGTGCTGACTTGTTAGTTCATAAAAAAAAAACTTAGAAAAGGCTGAACACGCCCAAATTTTTACAGAAAATTTACAAAAGTTGTTCATGGGAAAAAAAAATCATTTGAAAAAGAATTTGAAAAAGCTGAACGCGCCCAAATTTTTAAAGATTTTCAGATAATTTTGAAAAAAAAAAATAAAAGAATACAAAGAAAAGAAAAGAAAAAAAAAGAGTCACAATAATTGTGTTCGAATCCAATAAATTCAATATTAACGTAAGTTGTTCATGGGAAAAATACATTATACTTATTTATCAATACTTATTATTCAGGAATATGATTAAAACGCATTTTTAATTATATGCATTTTGTATGTAACAGCTTTGGAATTTGGTTCCCGAAGCTTTTGTATATTATGTCGAATAGATGTTATTTTTATATATAGGTCTATATGTAATCTTTTTTTTTTTTTTTTTTTTTTTTTGCTGACATAATTATATGGACTATGATTTAGAGTAAACAATATATTTCTATTTAACGGCATTTTTACACGTACTTCCCAAATAACGCCTTGTTTCTTGTTCAAACATCTTCTCATACTCCAATGTGCTCAACAAAACTCTGCCGTATATGTATATACTATATATATAATATATACTATATATATAATATATATATATACTATATATATAATATGTATTATTAATATTAGAAACAATTTTTAAAATATTTCATGCTTCCTATAGCTATTAATTATAGGTAGTTTTAGGGTTTGCTTTACAATCCACAAAGTTTTGAGGAAGAGGTCAGAAACAAATATATCGCAAATAAATGTTACCAAAGGCAAGATAAGTTACTCTTCTACCCATCTGTAAAAGTTTTTAGTGGTTTTGCTCACTTTAAAACATTTAATCGGTTCGAAAAACATACTGTGTCTAGTGTTACATGATAACAAGAAAAATGGCCGCGAATTAGCTCCTAAAATTCAAAGTTTTGAAAATGAGTTAAAACTAAAAAAATAGGCAAAGCCCACTTCAATATATGTTACCGGGACATATATTGTCTGCCAGGAGGTGCTGGACTGAAGGAATAAATTAAAGATAGTCTTTTACAAGATGATTTTATTATTTGTATGAAACTATGTAGCACAATATTACTTTCTAGGTATTTATTAGTACTTATTGATTTATCTAAAATACACTGGGCACTGTTTTCATAGAAATGTTAATAAACTCATATTTGTTGTATGCTATTGTTTTTTTTCTGCCCCTAAAAACAATTTTTTACGCTATCCAGAAAAATATCAACTTCATCAAAACATATTTGTTGATTAATTTTTTTTTTTTTTACAAAGGAGTCACCACTTATCAAGGCTCAGGGGCCAGTCGAGGATAAGGTTTACTGAGTGTATAGTTGTCAAGAGGGACATATGGTAGTCATCTTTAGAAGAATTTGTTCATGTTGGATTTGAAAACAACCATATTGAAGTCAGTTGGAAAGCAGAAAAACAGGACAGAGTTTTACAGGCATGCAGTTCTAAGAAAGAAGCTTTGTTCATGCAATCTACATTTAGGTTTAGGCACAAATAAACAGTGGTGGAAATTATTGATAATGGCTTCAGTTAGACAAGTGTTTTTTGATCCCACTGTTTTCCCAGCAACCCTGGCAGCGGGTTTGATATACATGTTCCATCTCAGATCAAGAGTAAAAGTCAGACCTAGAAGTTTGTCAAAACATGGAGCCTCCCCAAGAAGAAAGCCATTCATTTTTATTGATTCCAGATGGGTATCAGAGCGTTGATGATGGAAAGATAGAAGCTTGGTCTTAGATGCATTAAAATTAACCAGCCACCCTCTTCCCCATTGCACCACGTGATCAAAATCAGAGGAGAGAATCAGAGAGAACTTTATTGTTTACAGCCTTTGAAGTGTTGCCATAGATGGTAGAGTCGTCAGCATAAATGTCTACAAATGATTTTAGGATGTGATTTGAAAGATCATTGATGTAGATCAGGAAGAGAGTTAGGCCTAGGATGGACCCCTGAGGGACTCCAGCATTAATACTGTGAGCTTCTGATTCTTGCCTATCAACCATTACTCTTATGAACAGGTGTACAGTTCTAAAAAAGAATGGAATCTATGTTTAGAGAGAAATGATTTAATAATTGAAAAGACATTTACAGCTATAGCATAGCTGGAAAATTTTGTGGAGTAGACCTTTATGCCATACCCTATCAAAGACCTTTGATAAGTTCAAGGCAATTGCCCTAGAAAGGTTTGCTAATCCTATGAGATATAACTGTTAGCACATCTGCTGTAGATCTAGCAGAATGGAAGCCATATTGCATGTTACTGAGGAGGTTATTTTTACTGAGGTGGTTGACTACTTCTCTATTCAACACAGATTCCAGCAACTTTCTCATGATGCACAGGAGACTGCATTGAGTGGGAGATGACTGATCATCTGAATTTTTTAATAGGGACATACTGATGAGGTTTTCCAGGGTGTTGGGAAGCATTTCTCCTTAAGACAACACTTAAATAGCTTTGATTACATATATATCTCATTTATGGAATGTCCACAGGTCCTGCTAGTATATAACAATGGGCAGCTTTAATAGAATTTATAATTGAAAAATGGACAAAGAGTAAATTTTTTGTTTCTTTCTTTTCATGTTGAGTAAAATGACTGACAATTACTAATTTTATGGTTGTTAATTTGATGATTCATGCTATAATTACAATGAGTCCATTTTCATTCTTATAACCTAGTGGGACCTCTGAAAATTCCTCAGTTGCTTTCTTCATTTATCTCTTCCTATTTACTTGTCTCCCCACGGGGGCAAAGTTAGACACAAGGTCGGTTTTTTAATGTATGAAAAAATTCAGCTCTCAGAAAAGGGGCATTCAGAATTGAAACAAAAATAAAAATTGCCTCAGTCTAGAACAGAACAGAACAGAAGTAGAATCAGAACAGATACTACACTTTGTACCTAGCTAAGGAATATTTATCTGATAATGATAATATCTCAATTGAAATATTAAAATTGTAATGAGCTACTGTGATGGGGTCTAGATTTATAGGAGGCATCCTAAGTGAAGAGTTGTACACATAAATGTTCACATTACATTTAAATTTCTACATGTTGATACAGTTGGGAGAAACAGAGAGCAAGAAGGAAATTCCAAGGGCAAGTAGTCTGAGGAAAGAAGTTTTTAGAGTAGAAAGTTTTCTGGCATCTGGGGACCTTTGCAGAGAAGGGGTGGGATTTTGCTGCTAGTTAGTGGGAGGTATTTCTATTAAAGAGGTACAGGTGCAGTCAGTTTGCCAGAGAATATTCTTGGTCTAACACATTCCCTAGTGCCTGTTGTATCCAGCTGTTCTAGAGTTGGTGTGATAGGTGGCATGCTGTATAAGGACAGATCCTCACGTATTAAAAGATTGAACCATTTGGAAGTGTTACATCCAATAATTTTGTAAACAGAGATTAACATTACCTTAACAAAATTATTATACGAAGGTCATTCCTAAAGTAAATACTCCTATTTTGTAACTCAAAAACTAAAACGTTGAAGAGCTACAAAGACGGGAGTTGTACCATTAGAATGAGCAAGCTTTTGTGCTCCAGAATTTATTTTTCGACATAGTCACCACCATTCTCAATGCACTTTTGCCAGCCTCTTTTGATGCCTCGGTTGTAAAAGTCCAGAGTGTGCTTCGTCACTCACATCTCTGTCTACACTTCGAGATTGACAGACCCGTTTACTAACTGTGCTGACATCAACTGCATCAGTTTCATAAACGTTCAACAGGCGCCGGTGAATGTTGATCGGTTCAACTTTTTCTATATGGAGGAATTTAGTGACGCATCTCTGCTTCTGATGCATGTCCATGACAGGGATTGCATTTTAAGAGTCTTACACTGTCAGTATCTACAACAGAGAGATGAAACTTTCAAGTTATGAATGCATAAGTTCAGTCATCATAATAGTGCAATTCACAATCCCCTATGATCCGTTCAGGCGGAATAAACACATAGGAGGCGTTACTTTTGGAATATCATTTGTAGTTTTATAACATTTGGGTTCAGCTTGTATTATTTGGATTAGTTTGACTATTCTTCTAATCTTGAATGTCGTTTTCACAATGTTTCAGCCGATGTAACCTCTGGCCTTCTTCAGGTGTATCTTGTTGAACTTGGGAATCTGCAACTTGGATTTTTCTTGTTCATACCCACCTTAAAGAATGAGATTGTCCCATTGCCAAAGATGAAATACAAATTGAAAATTAAATGATGCTACTAAGGTAAACAGACTTTTACTCATTTCACAATGAATTGTTTCAAAATTGAATACTGTCATTCAATTGTAACACTTTTAAATAATTAAAATAGTAACATTCGTTTTATTGAACTAACTAGTAACAAGAGATAATGCTGCTCACTACTATGTAGTTTTCACTATGCTCATAACACCATATTACTTTCTTTTTTTCATTGCCCCCCCCCCCCCGCGTTTCACCTTTAATAGTGGACAAAAGGGGGGCGGGGAGAATATGCTCTGATCAACAGGAGAATATACTTTGATGAACTTCCTACACTTATGCTTCTTCAAAGAAAATACCCCTGACCCAACTGGCAGCAAAATCCCACCCCTCACTATGAAGGTCACAAAGATGTCGAAAAAGACTTTCTATTCAAATCTCTTTTTTCCTCAGACCGCTTGAAATTCCCTTCCAACTCCATTTCCCCTGATTGTATCAACACGCAGAAGTTTAAATGTAATGTGAAAAAACGTCTTGCTGCACAACTTTCCATTTTAGTTGTCATTTATAAATCTGACCCCTAATCACAATATTCCCTTACGCCTCAGTGGTTGATATGCCTTACTTGTGGTGAATAAAAGATTATTGCAGATTAACACCCTCTGCTAAATCACCCATCCCCACTCTTACCACAATGAGATTCTCCTTTTTTTAAAAAATTTTTTTTTTACATGATTACGTGTGAACACTCTGAAAAACTTTGCATAAAGAAAAAAAAAATATTTTAGAAACAGTTTCTTCTGACCCCCTCCCCCGTTTCACACACTATTAAAGGTGAAACGGGGGGGGGGATCAGAAGTCAGAAGAAGCTGAAATTTTAAAAGCCTCTCTGAACTAGTGTCTCATACATATAGTTTAGATTCCATTAAAATCAGATGCACATGTCTTAAGTTTTAAGAGGAGGGTTATCTCCCTACGGGTCACTTAGAGGTGAGTGCATATAAATATTCGGCATATAGAAGTATACATACTGTCTTCACCAGGTAATTTTATACATATGAAATAAATTTCAAGATATATTTAAAGTTTTTGTTGAAGCTCAACCGAACACATGGAAATAAATAACTACAATACAAAAGTAAAATAGAACAGATATATTGAAAGCAAGAATTTGCATAGCGTCCATTGGTATAGTCATGGGGAAACTGTTAAGTGTTGTGACATTATATTGAACAAAGATGGCGGCGTAATTCAGATCAGATCCTGAGTGTAATTGTAACCAAGATGGCGGCCAAGAATCAAATGCGGTCCGTGACGTAGTTAGCGGCAAACTGATTGAATCCAAAATTCGACAAATTTATGCTAACTTTGGAAGGTTTTCATTGGTTCGTTAGCACAGTCGGTTGTTATATAAATGATTGGCAAATTCATTGGTCTCATACCCCCATTAGGAGTCAAAAACATTTTACAGAGACCAACCCTGGATAAGGTGTCGGCTGGGTAGTCGTCGACTCTCAATCTTGTTTTCTCTCATTGGGTCTCTTGTTGGGTCTCTTGTTGGGTCTCTCCCGTCTTTATGATAACAACCATATTTATATGGTTGACACTCCACGTAAGCTAATTAGGTGGATCCTACCACAACAGTTTTAAAGGCAGTTCAGTCTCCATAACTCCCTTAGGTTAGAACAGCACTTAGAGATTCAGAACCACTTCCATTGTCTTCCTCAGAAGATTTTATACACATTTAAATTTTATAGATATAGGATACATTTGGATTTTTTTTTTAGCTGGTTTTGTTTGCCTTTATAGCCCCTTCTGAGTGCACTTAGGGATTCAGAGACGCTTCCATTGTCTTCCTTTATAAATTTGTCATACGAATACATTATTAGATTTTATGTAGATACTCTGTCTTTCTATGGGGAACACACGAACGTCACACTCATACACATACCCACAGACATTGCGTTTGATAAATACAGAAGGTTATTCATGCTGCAAATTCATTGAAAGAATGGATAAGTGCTCTCGGGTTTAGTAGATGAAGAACAGTTAAGGCAGCAGGTCCTGTTCAAAAGGGGAATGTCAAGGAAAGCATACGATGACGCGATAAAAATGGACCTGAAAGAAAGAGAAATAAATAAAAACCTGGCCCGAAACAAGTTAGTTTGGTAATCAATTTCTAAAGCCACCCAGCACATGCCATCATATTGAACAAATATGATGATGATGATGATGATGATTAACTAAAAAATAGAAATCATTAAATTAACTAAATGAAAACCAGTCACTGTGCCGAAATCTAAACACACATTCTATAAACAAAGTTTCTTTCGTAGAACTACCCATATGTGGAGCGTTGTAGCACAGGCCTGCTTTCCAGCTGACTACAACTTGGTCGCCTTCGTCCAATGTAAACAAGTTTTTGTTGAGCTGTCCCCTTGAATAATCAAATTCTACTCAAATTTTCACTATAACCGATCACTATTGTCTCTCTAACCATCTTACACTCATTAATCCTTATCCTCGAGTGACCTTCAGGCTTTGATAAGTGATGACTTACTTTGTAACATTTTTGTGTCTATACTAAAAGCGAAAGAAACTCTTACCTTTCTTTTTGATTATTATTATTATTGGCTCACAAGGAGCTTTCACACAGGTCTTCAGAGATCTTTCCCTGAAAACAGCCTGTGGTGTTCCCTGGAAGCTGAGTGACAACACGTCTCCCCAGGTTTCCAGTACTCTCCACCTCTTTCGGTAAGATTTGCAAACAAATTTGTATTATCACAACAGCTGCTTGCCATTGATTTCTCGTTGGCAGTAGCTATTGGTCTTTGTTGGGGTTTGAGTGGCAATAAGCCTCCCCAAAGTGCCAGTTTCTTCCCACTTATTTGGCTGAGGTCTGGTCAGTTCATCGGTCTTTCCTTCCTCCTTGACTCTACTTGGTTATTTGATCTCGCTCTTTGGGTGAGGGGGGGCAGTGATGTGGCAATGGGGAGTGGGTTGGGTTAGAGAACTTATAGATATGCGGTTTCAGTGTTCTTGGTTCCATATTATTATTATTATTATTATTATTATTATTATTATTATTATTATTATTATTATCAGATATTATTAAGATCTAGCCCCCTCTTCTTTTGCTCATGAAAATTTAATTTGCCGACGTGATTATTGAAGCGAGACGGACACACATATGTACTTCCACTTTTTAGACGGTATACACGTACATAGATTTTATTTAATGTGTGCCTGATTTCCTATTCATATCGATCTCTTTAAAATGCATGCGATTTCTGCTTATTGTAATCGATAATCAGTCAATCGGTTGTGGGCAATGTTACCTGTTGAAAATGAGTCAGTCAGAAAAGATGGGGGAAAAAACGGAAAATGACTGCAACACACAAATCGTCCTTTCCTATTTATTCTCTGGGGGGAAGAAAAGAGTAAAAAAAAAAAAAAATGTCGTCTCGCTTTATTCCATTCGTAATAACAGGTAGGAAGCTTACAGTCATTCTCTACAATGGTTGTGTCATGCGCTATGCGTGACTCACGGGACCTCGGCCAACTGTTCTCTCTACGCACAAGCCGATGACTAAACGACCAATCAAATTCGAGTTTATTTTATCAATCATTTTAATTATTTCCTTTATTATTGAATTAAACGAAGAAAGAGAAATAGATTTTTTTTGTTTGTTTTGTGATTATTTATTAGCTTGTAAACTTGTCAGAAAATAAACTAATGTTTAATATTTTCAGGAAATAAATTTTCATTAATCCCAAAACGAAGAAGCAACCGGTCAATCAAAACATTTTGCTTTGTTCGAATAATAACATTTTTATACATCAATAAATTTTGGTAAACTTAACACTCTCCATTGGATCATTTCGATTCACACAGAAAATGAAATTTAACTCTTTTTTTTTTTTAAATCTAAAAAAATGTTGTTTTTTTTTAGATGAGTACGTGTGAATACACCCTGAAAAACTTGGCCCATTTCTGGCCCATACTAGTTTTGCTAGAGCAGTTAAGTTAACTGCCAGTTAACCAATTTTTGTTTAACTACTTAGCCTAAATCCGAGTGGCAATGGCCATAAAGCCATACGTAATCGCCTAAAACGTAGAATTCCTCTTTAAAAAACGCATATGATTTATCTCCCATACCAAAAAAAAAAAGAAAAAACAAACAAACAAAAAAACAAGGTGAACTGCCCTAAAACACTCGAATGCTGAAATAAGAGATAATTTTATATTAAATTTATTGTGAAAAACCTCTCATTGCCTAATTCGCCACCCACTGCCTTTGTTTAGATCAATCAGGTATGTTGAGATTTTAACTGCCGAGCGTTGGGGTTTGACGGGTTTTTGAATGCGTTTTCCTTTTGGTTCCAGACAGGCAGCTGTAGGAGAAAGATGGGACTCAACTTTCCTTGGATATGAGGCAATTGAGTGCCTTTACCGTTTCGTTTATCATCTCATTTCTAAAGCCTAAATGATTAGTCTAAGTTATTATTATACATGTCTCCCAGAGATTTTTTAAGGTCAGAATTGTTGACCTGTTTTTAATGACTTTTCCTTCAATTGAACATTTTTTATGAACTTCTGTGATGTCGACTCAAGTCGAGAATTGAATCTTTCATCAGAAGGCATCATACCAACACCTTCAAATGGCTGTAATTAATCTGATCTTCGAACTCGTATTCCAGTTCTTGATGAAGATAAAAGACTATTACCTTTCGAGGTGTTACCAGCGCTATTGAGAGACAAATTAGGCATTTGCAACAAAGAACAAATAAAATTTGTGTCAAATTTTAGAGGTATGCTTTGTTGTAATTGTTGTTATTTTTTTTGCCATTGTCTTGAAGCAAAAACAGGCGAGAAGATAATTTCTCATATTTCATGTGAAACTGATTTCCTACTCTAAATCCTAAAACAATTGCCTTTTTTTCTTTCAGCATAAGATTATGTCAGAGTGTTCAGACATCTACAATATAAATCTCAGCTGTCTGTTAAAGTGTATGTATGTATGTATGTATGTATGTCTAAAACTTTCGACAGAGGCAACGGATTTTCATGAGATTGGTATCATTTTGAATTTCGACCCTTCGAACGGCAAATATCGAAAAATTGGCTAATAACATTAATTCCTTCACCCTCAACTGGGCACTTTTCTACAAGGAGGAGCCACTTTTATCGCCAATATTTTCGAAAGTCATCCCCTCTTTTCGATTGACTAGCCTTAATTTAAACCTTTGCCACTTCCAGTTTGGTGATGGACGCAATGGCAAAGACGTCACGTTTTTTTCATGTTCTTTGCCTCCTTTGCGGTATGGGTTCAAGCATGCCTGCCTACTCCCCCTTTCTTTTTCTTTTCTTTTTTTTTTCTCAACACACACCTCCAAACACCCGGGCAACGCTGGGCACCCAGGCTAGTCTATAATATAAAGGCAAAATGTGTGCATGCGTGTGTGTGTGTTTGTATGTCTGCGAAAAGCTTTCGACACACATGATGGATTCTGACGAGATCAGCATCGTTTTGAAGCTCAACATCTCGGACGACAAATATCGAAAAATTGCCAAAAACATTAATTCCTTCACCCTTAACTGGGCAATTTTCTACAAGGACGGGTCGCGCTTTTTTCGTCAACATTTTCACAAGTCATCGTCTTCTTTCGATCGACTACCCTTAATTCCAATGCTTGCGATTGCCGGTTTTGCCATGAACACATCAGCTAAGACGTTACGGTTTTTTTTTCACCTTCTTTTCCTCCTTCGTGTTACGGTTTTGGAGCCTGCCTGCCTACTCCCACTTTTTTTTTATAACAACTCTCTCCACCCGGGCTGCCTACTGTTGTTTTAATTTTCCCCTCCCCCCGCTACCACCACTTTTTTTTAAACAACTCTGTTGTTTTGGGATTCCATATGACACCACCTTGACACACCCAGGCAACGCCAGGTACCCTCGCTAGTATTATATATAAGCAGTATACCTCCAAGTTGTACTTATTCAATTCAGAGAATCGCCCATTCGTCATAGTAAAATATTAGAAAACTCAAATAATAAAAAACAGACAGTTTAACAAGTTACTTACAAACACTCTAAGCCTGACCCAGTTCAAACAAAACCAATTACTGCTTCCAATCGCACTCAGATGTGTATAAAGAGGAAATAAATAAATATTTATTCTTATAATTCAGATGAGGAAATTTCATTACTATAGGGTGACACACACAAAAAAGTAAATACCACCCGTGGAATCGCTAATAAAAATCACAGTCCTTTTTACAATCCAACTATATTTGATACAATAAATTTCAGTCTATGGCCGACCTGTCTACCAAGTTGTATTCATAAAAGAACTTGTTTGTGATAGGTTCGTCATTCATTACAATTAATTGGCACAAAAAAAGCATTTTATATCCCCAAATATTATAATACTTCTGTTTTTGAGATAAGGATTGAGAAATTTGCATCTTTTGGATTGTGTTCATCTCGAGTGTTATTTTCACAAAAAACGAATTATTGAATAAAAAAATGAGTTATTGAAAAAAAAAATGAATTATTGAAAAAGAAAATGAGTTATTGAAAAAAAAAATTAATTATTGAAAAAGAAAAATGAGTTATTGAAAAAAAATGTGTTATTGTAAAAAAAAAAAAATGAGTTATTGAAAAAAAAAAAATGAATTATTGAAAAAGAAAATGAGTTATTGAAAAAAAAAATTAATTATTGAAAAAGAAAAATGAGTTATTGAAAAAAAATGTGTTATTGTAAAAAAAAAAAAATGAGTTATTGAAAAATGGGTGATTTCCCTAATTTTGATGATAATAAAAGTATTGGAAGTGTGCAAGGTCGGTTCTCCCTGCTAGTGTTTACATGATTTGATTATTTATAGAAATACACAATCACATTGTGTACACATGCATGATAGACTCTTCTCTTGATTAACAGTGTTAACACTCTGCTGGTTAGTCATGGTAAATTGTAAGTGAAAGAAATTATTCCTTTGTTTATTATTATTATTATCAATTATTAAGAGTAAACTCTATCTTTTTTTTTCATAAAAACTAAACGTGTATACATGATTATTGTTTACTTTCTTTATTATTACGAGTCATTATTAAGATAAAGCCTTCCTTTCTTTTCTCATAAAAATTTAATTTACATATACAGTTTTGGCCAATGTTACCTCCAATCAACTTTAGGTGCATTTTGTCTGAATCGTCATGTCGAGCATATGGAATTTCAATGGAAACCTTTTAACTAATCCATGGGAATAGTATACTCTCATGCAATTAAGTGACAGTGTTCTGGAGGTTGAAGATTTCAATCCTAAGTACGGGCAATATTAAAAACATAATTAAAAATTACTTAAGACTTCTACTTGGTCATGGCTGACGGAACGAGAGCATGCGACTCCTGCAGATTTAAAAAAAGAGTTCCGTTTGAAATTCAGTGCAGATTCCAGAGTTCGACAGTATGCAAGTTCCAACTATTAATTTGTCCTTTTAAGAATTAAGTAATTGATGACTGTTGAAATTCTTCTTCTTTTTTTTTTTTACATGGAGGTCACCACTTATTAAGGCCCGGAAGCCACTCGGGGATAAGGGTTATTGCATGTACAGTAATCAATGGGATAGTATCGTAGTAATCGTTAGTATTGGAGATTTGATAAAGTGTCTTACTTAAGGGGCAGTTCATCAGGAATTTGTTTATGTTGGACTTGAGGACATCCAAGTTGTAGTCAGGTGGGAAACAGGCAAACGGAAGAGAGTTCCACAGTCATTCTTGGGGGTTGTACATTTTAAAACAAGGATAGCCATGCTTAGAGTTTCTAGTTGGCCCGTGGCAGAAGGGAATGCCTACGTTTTTATTTGTGAACATCTCAAAGTTCTGCTGTGGCTACTTTGTGGACCCCTAAATGTCTCCAGATGACATCCTTAAAATGTCAATTAGAAATTACCCCACCCTATAATAGGCATAGAACATCTGGTATTGACTGGTAGAATGCCAGGATCAAAAAAGCAAAGTCGACCAAGATGCACTTTGATGGACAACTTGATTGATTGGATGGAATTATTGTAAAAAGTTAAGCTGTTTCGGGCTATGGATAGCCAGCTGCATTGGAGAGCCGTGGTTGCCAACGCTGTTAAACAGCTGGGCTGCTGATAATGATGATGATGATGATGATGATGATGATGATGATGATGATGATATGATTGGTCATCGCTTGACCAAACAACGCCACTAGGGCTGCGCTCTGCCAGAGGAAACAAAGATCAATGTTCATGATTGCCACAAATTTAGGTCAAATTGATAATTTTATTTAAAAAATTCTTTTTTAAGCAGTCAGCAAGAGATGTGTTGAACAAGGAAAATGAATGAAGAGAGAGGGGGTGGGAGTGGGAGTGAAAGGAGGAGGGGGAGGGAGTTAGACGGAGGTGTATATTCAAAAAGTAATGTAAGGATGTGTATCGTAAGACCAACTCACATCTTTATCACATCTTTATCTCTACTTGTATATAAGACCCTTTGCAGAGGGGCCTCGCTGTATAAAATCAACGGTAAGTTCTTTGATAAGACAGAGACGCGCTCGAAATGAATGTTTCTGTTTAGATCACAATTGAACCTTGACTTTTGCATTTGATCCTCATTCAATCCCAGGCAATGTAGAAAGTTGTTTTTTTATCGATAACAATTGATTTCCTCCTATTGTCACATACGAGGTAAAACTTACTGTAAAAATGGAAACAACAAATCAATGTAAAACTTACCGTCCCCGGAAAAGAAACAACAAATACGCAAATTAAATCTTAGTAAATCAGAGTTAAAAGGAGGGGGGGGGCTCATACTTTTTGTGCCACAAAAGAGGACCAGGAACGATGCAAGGCAGAAGCGGTCATATCCTGAAGTATTAAACATACTCACTTACCTAGATACACACAGTGCTTAGTATTCCCAAATAGTCATCCATCTGGTACTGACCGGGTTTGAAATTGCTTAACTTCAGTGATCTGATTATAATCGTTGTGTAAACGGGGTTTGCCAATTAAGGTAATACTATTTTGAAATTCCTAGAAACGTATGATGCAAGGAATCAGGCTAACATAGCAAATCACTAAATAACTGGGAGGAAAAGATTCTGTGATTTGTAACCACAGCTAGTTTGACAGAATTTCACTGAGGATTTCAGATTCCTTGGTCTGCAGTAAAAACCAACATGTTTTTTGCATCTCTGATCATGACACAATATATTCAATGCTTGAGAATAAGTTCCAGTCGCTGTCAAATCACTGCAAACTTGCACTCGTGAGAGCAGAAAGTAGTAATAGATTAGTAAGTAATTTATTTATTTATAAGTCGAACTTTGCTGAGCTGGTCATGTAGCCTGCATGCCAGACTGCAGACTGCACAAGAAGCTTCTATTTGCAGCAAGCCGTCTCATGGCGTCCAGAGAAAACGATGTAAATACACTTTGAAAGCATCACTGAAAGTCTTTAACATTGATTCATCATCATGGGAGCAGACAGCTTCATATAGAACCAAGTGGCAGGTTGCTGTTCGCGACAGGACCCCCCAATATGAAAGTGTTACGAAAGCTGTGAAGAAGTACAGGCCGACAGGAAAAAACAATATTTGAAGCCTTCAACATCTGCTACCATTCCTTTTCAGTGTAGTAGAATTTTGCAAGCATGGGATTATCAGCCATCTCTGAACTCACCAATGACCTTCCCCCCCCCATCATGATCAAATGGTCCTTGTTGTTCAGACAGATGAGCAATTATAATAATTTATTTTTTTCAATAAAAATTGATTTGTCACATGCGGATAAAAACGTGGTGTGAAAATCGAAACAACAAATCAAGGTAAAACTTAGTCCATTCCTCCTTCTCTAAAAAAAAAAAAAAATGCATGGGTTAAATCTCACTTGAAGAATTCTAGCGTTCACTTGACTGAGATCTATTTTCTTTTGTATTTACATACAATCTCTTACATAGTTATTAGCTTGTGGTTCGGTTAGTTAAAACAGGCATGTTAAAACTTGTGTAAAAATACATTGCACAATTTAAACACTTCTGCAAATACTTAGCATTTCTAATTTCCGTCCAATCTTCTGTATTTCCTGTACAGACGTCGTAGAGACCTGATGCTCAAACATCTCCTCCTCACATGCTGGCATGCACTGAGTAGCTTTTAGAAATTGACTTCCAAACCAACTTATTTCTGGTCAGGTCTTTATTTATCCTTTTTTCTCTCCAGTTCATTCTTATCACTTTTTCCTATGTTTTCTTTTAACTTCTCCTGCTAACCGATTCTACTACCTTAACTCTTCTATATCTGCTAGCACAAGAACTCTCATTCATTCTTTCAATGTGGCAATACCATCATAGTCTCCTGTTCTGCACACATCTCCGTAGACTGTTCAAATCTAATCTTCCTCTGATATCATTAGATCTAAGCCTGTTTCTAAGGCTCACATTGTACCACATCCTCAACCCTCATTTGTCAAATTTCACACATGTTTACTAAAAGGCACTTTGTGTGTGTGTGTGTGTGTGTGTGTGTGTGTGTGTGTGTGTGTGTGTGTGTGTGTGTGTGTGTGTGTGTAAGTTTGTTCCCTATGGACTTTGAAACGGCTGGGCCTATTTTTAAAAACATTTCACACAAATGTACTTTATATGTCTGGTAGTGTTCTTAGATAAGTTTTGTAGTTGAATGCTTCCAATAAGTATTGAAAATCAATAATCAAAAAAATCTGATTAAACAAGGAACAGTTCGATTTTGACCAAAGTTAACGTACTTATACTGCCTAAACTCGCAAAGCCAGACCTTTTATTTTTAAGCGAAACTGGCATTGGACAGGCTATTTCCCTAGAAGAGTTTGCAATTAAAGGATACTCTAACTTAACTTCTAAATCTGACCCCCAAGATCGCCATGAAAATGGAATATGTGCCTATATTAAAGATGGCTTTCCATGTGGTAGGGACATCTCCAGAGAAAATCCTAACTTACTCTATATGTGCTTCCGGGTTGCTTTAGCTCACACTACTGCATTTATATTTACTCTCTATCGCCCCCACAACAGCGGAGTTACTATCTTTAAAAGCATATCTGAGAAAATTGACCAAGTCCTATCTGCTTATCCTTCAGCTAACATTCATGTATGTGGAGATTTCAATGTTCACAACATCGAATGGTTGACCCACTCAAACAAGACCGATGATGAGGGGAGGTTCTGTCATGATTTCTCCATTGCTTATGACCTCACTCAGATTGTTCACAAACCCACCCATGTGCCCGACAATGACGGTCAGTATGCAAGCCTTTTTCTCACAACTTGCCCTGAACTATGTTCAGTTTCTGTTATGTCTCCTCTTGGATCTTCCGACCACTCTGTTGTATCAATTAAGATAAAAATTAAATGTAATAAGTCCCCAGACATACCTCTCCATTGTACAGTATATCGATACACTAAGGCTGACTGGGATAGCTTCCGTACATTTATATTGGATCTACCTCTGCGTTCCATGTTTAAAAAGGATGTGTCCTTTATAGTATCAGACCTGACGGAATGGTTAATTGTAGGTATAGACCGTTTCATACCCTCGAAAAAGTTCCAGCAAAAACCTAACAGCCAGCCATGGTTCTCTCCAGAATGTACTGCTGCCATTGCGCACAGAAATCACTTTTTCCACTGCTTCCAACATAATAGATGTATGGAAACTAAAGCCGCTTTCAGGACTGCCAGCAACCATTGTAAGAAAGTAATAAAGAACACAAGAGAGTTGTATGCTCAATCCGTTAAGTCCAAAGTAGCTGAGCAGCGGCTTGGTTCCCACCAGTTTTGGCAAATAGCAAACAGAATCCTGAACAGAAGCGTGTGCTCTATCCCAACTCTCATAAATGGACCTGAGGTAATCTCGTCAGCATCAGACAAAGCCAAACTCTTTGCCAAGAACTTTGCAGCTAATTCTACCCTTTGCGACCAAGGCCGCCAACCCCCAATATTTCCTTCTGTATCAGAAAACACGCCATGTGATATACATATATCTGTACGTGATGTTGCCAAGCTAATCAAAAACCTTGATTCCAGTAAAACAACTGACCCTGACAGTATTCCAATTATAGTACTCAAAAACCTTACAACCTGAACTAGCGCCGATACTTACAAAACTGTTTAAACGTTGTCTTAAGGAGAATAGCTTCCCATTACCCTGGAAAATTTCATCAGTATGCCCTGTATTTAAGAATTCAAGTGATCGCTCATCCCCCTCTCAGTACAGGCCAATAAGTCTCCTGTGCGTCATGAGTAAGTTGCTGGAATCTGTGTTAAATACAGAAGTAATCAACCATCTCAACAAAAATAACCTTCTTAGTAACACTCAATATGGGTTCCATTCTGCTAGATCTACAGCAGATGTGCTTACAGTTACATCTCATAGGATTAGCAAATTTCTCGATGGAGGCAACCTTTCTCGGGCAATTGCTCTTGACATATCTAAGGCCTTTGATGGGGTATGGCATAAAGATTTACTTCACAAGATCTCTAGCTATGATATAGCTGGAAATGTCTTCTCAATTATTAAATCATTTCTTTCTGATAGGCTCATAAGAGTAGTAGTTGAGGAGCAAAAATCAGAAGCTCACAGTATTAATGCTGGTGTCCCTCAGGGGTCCATCCTGGGCCCAACTCTTTTCCTGATCTATATTAATGATCTTCCAAATCACATCCTTACATCATTCAAAGACATTTATGCTGATGACACTACCATTTATGGTAGCACATCTAAAACAGTAAATGACCAAGTTCTCTCCGATTCTCTCTCCTCTGATCTTGAGCATGTGGTACGATGGGGGAAGGAGTGGCTGGTTACTTTTAATGCATCTAAAACCAAGCTTCTCTCTTTACATCATCAACATTCTGATCCACATCTGGCATCAATTGAAATGAATGGCTCTCGTCTTCAGGAGGCCTCAAGTTTTGACAAGCTTCTGGGCTTGACCATTACTCCTGATCTTAAATGGAACGTACATCAAATCTGTTGCTGGAAAAATGGTGGGATCTTTCTATCGATTCAGTAGATATCTCACTGCTGATGCAATTCTCTATCTATATAAGAGCCAGGTACGTCCAAGGATGGAATACTGTTGCCACATCTGGGCAGGAGCTGCTAGAAAGGACTTGTCTTGCCTTGATAGAGTTCAAAATAGACTTTGTAGGTGTCCTTTTCTCTTTCCTGCAACCTCTATCTCACAGAAGAGATATTGCGAGTTTGTTGCTGATGTATCGTTATTTTCATGGAAAGTGTTCGACTGAGCTTCAGTCTATGGTCCTCCCTCGCCAAACTTTCACAAGAAACACTCGTCTAGCTGTAAACACTATCAATAATTCCCCCCACTCTTTATCTGTGCCTAAACCTAAACGTAGATTCCATGAACAAAGCTTCTTTCTTAGAACTGCACGCCTATGGAATTGTCTTACATTTTCCTGCTTTCCAGCTGACTACAATATGGTTGTTTTCAAGTCTAACGTAAATAAGTTTTTGATGAGCCGTTCCATATAAGCTAACAAATTTACCGAATTTTCATTACTAATGATTACTATATTGTCCAATTTCTACTGTACACTCTTTAACCCTTATCCTTGAGTGGCCTCTTGGCCTTGATAATGTGGTGATGCCTGTGTAAAAAAAAAAAAGTGCATTTGGGAATTTTTATTACTGAACAAGTAGAAAGGACTCAGCATATGAAATCAACAGTATGTTCTTTGATAAGATGAGTGTGTTCGGAATGAATGTCTCTGTTTAAAGCACAATTGGACCATGATACTTGACTTTTGCATTTTAAACTTTAATTCAAGCTATTATATAAAAATAATTTTATAAAATCACCCGTAGGTTCTCTACAGTGCAATATAGACTACAATGTATTGTGGACTAAGTCACTGCGGGGAGACATGTGAAGCTTCCTTCCTGTGCATTGTGGTGGATTCCCTACTAGAACAGACAATCAATCGATTTAATTGAAAAATAGGCAATTTCACCAATTTCGATAACAATAAAAGTATTGGAAGTGTGGAACATTTGTTGATCCTCATTCAATCCCGGGTAACGTCGGGTCTCCCTACTAGTGTTTACATAATTTGATTATTTATATAAATACATGATCACATTGTGTACATATGCTTGATAGATTCTTCTCTTGGTCAACAATGGTAACGCTCTGCTGGTTAGTAATGGTAAATTGCAAGTGAAAGAAATGATTTCCTTTCTTCATCATTATTAGTTATTATTAAGATCAAGCCTTCTTTTCGTTGTTCATAAAAATTAAATTTACATACGTGATAATTCTTTCCTTTATCAGTTATTAGTAAGATTAAGAATAAGCCTACCTTCTTTGCTCATAACAAAGGCAATTTGTGCAGGTGTTTATGGAAGGAACCAGACACACACGCGCACACATTGACTTTTATCATGGTTTAAAATAAGCACTCCATCGCATAATTGTTTGAAGGACGGTCAAAGGAAACGTGATGGCATAGTAAAAGTATAAAATGTTAATGTGGATCAGACGCGCGCACGCACACACGCACGTGCACACACACACACACACACACACACACACACACACACACACACACACACACACACACACACACACACACGAGCCAGATTCTTCGACTATGCTAGCCACACCACTTGTAACATTACTTGTTTTTCGCATGGTAGCAAGGAACTTTCCACATTTCAAGTTAATCCAGAAGGAAACTGGATATGTTTTGCTTTCCAGAATGCGTAGGCTTTATTTTTTTTAACTTTGAATAAAAAGGATCATTTTGCCATAAACGTTGGGTGGGTACATTCACGATGAGGTCAGAGTATTATTTTACAATGATTTTTTTTCTTCTTCTTTTTCCTGTATAAATCATTCTCTAAAACTTAAACAGGAATTCTTAAAAATGTGTCCATTCCATCTGTTTGTTAAGCATGACAAACTGAGGAAAATGATATTTCAAACTTAAGGATGACAGACCTAAGAAAATGATATTTCAAAACTCAAGGATGAAAGACCTAAGAAAATGATATTTCAAACTGACTAACAAAAATTTAAAACTTAAGCATTTTAAATTTTAATTGCTATTTTAAATTTTAATTGCTGTTTTAAATTTTAATTGCTATTTTAAATTTAAGCGTGATAGATGAATGAAAATGCTATTTCAAACTTAAATATTACAGATCAACGAAAATGCTATTTCAGACTTAAGGAATACAGATTAATGAAAATGCCATTTCAAACTTATATAAGGCAGATGAATGAAAACGTAATTTCAAACTTAAGAATGATAAACTAACGGAAATGCAATTTACATCTTAAGTATGATAAAACTGCTATTTTTAATTTAAGCATGGCAGATAAACTAAAATGCTATTTAAAACTTAATCATGACAGACCACCGAAAGGCTGTGTCGAATTCAAGCTTGACTGTCTAATAAAAATGCAATTTAAAATGTAAGCATAACAAAAATGCTAATTTTTAATTTAAACTTGATAGATAAACAGAAATACCATTTCAAACGTAAAGCAGACAGACCAACGAAAATGTTATTTCACACGTAAATAAAACAGACCAACAAAAATCCTATTTGAAATTTAAACATTACAGACCAACGAAAATCTTATTTCAAACTTAACCATGACAGATAACGAAAGTGCTAAGTGTGACAGTCCCACAAGAATGATATTTCAAACTTAAATATTAAAGACACCATTTTTTGTTCTTTTTTTACTCACATTCACTCCTAACAAAGCATATCACCACTTGGGCAAAAGGGGTAACTATTTGGGACCATGCCTAGGAAAGATTTACAATATGTTGATTACGTTAAATTTAAACTTCTGCATATCAGTACAGTCAGGGAAGCAGGTAGCAGGAAGGGAATTCCAAAGTATAGCTTCACGAGGGAAGAAACTATTGGAGTAGAAAGCTTTCTGGCATTTAGTGACTTCAACAGTGAAGGGGTGTGATTCTGTTGTTAAGCAGATTTGTCGGGGATATGTACGTCGAGGGGTCCTAAGTGCAACGAGTTCATCAGAGTACGTTCTATTAAAATATTTGTAAAACAGGCACAGAGATGCAACATTGCAGTGATGGGACAGGGGTTGGAGCTTAGTTGATAAAGTGAGGTTATTAGGTTGAAAATTCTTTTTTGGATCCTATCCAAGAGGGAGAGACTAGTGGTAGATGCATCAGCTCATATTTGGCATCAATACTCCATGCATGAGTAAATGATCACTTTATAGAGGTACAGAATACTCTCAAGTGTGAATAGTCTTCTAGCATGATAGAGGGAACCTGCCTTCTTTGCAACAGCCTTCACACTGTCCTCAATGTATTTGTCATAGTTCATATTTCTTATGAATGTTAAGCCGATTTGGTTGAAGGAAGAATTCTCAGGTAGAGTGTTATTTGTCATGGATATCGGTGCTTGGAGAGGCTTCTTGTACTTGTAAAAAGAAGAGCAGCTTAGTCTTACTAGCATTAAATGTTACCATCCATTTGCAGCCCCATTCCACTACGGTCTGGGTGTCATTTTCTAAGGATTCTGCCATTGTCTTAGATTTGTGTACATCCATTCTTCCTTCTGTGCATGTTATAGAGCATTGTATCATCAGTAAATATACCCATCTCGGACACAATATTATCAGAGAGATCGTTAATGAATATCAGGAATAATAGTGGTCCAAAGATGTGCCTCTGACTTTTCCATGTAATGTTATTATTACCAATAAAATTGACCAAACCTTGTGTTTAGAAACTCATAAAGAAAATAAAACGTTGACACAAACTTTTTTGATGAAAGAAAAAGTCGTTTATTTCGGTTGTTTCACACACGGCACAATAGGTTCTCCCTTTCTGTCTCTTTTCACACACGGCACAATAGGTTCTCCCTTTCTGTCTCTTTTCACACACGGCACAATAGGTTCTCCCTTTCTGTCTCTTTTCACACACGGCACAATAGGTTCTCCCTTTCTGTCTCTTTTCACACACGGCACAATAGGTTCTCCCTTTCTGTCTCTTTCTTGTCAGATAAAATGTCCTACGCTCTTAGCTAAAATCAGAACCCACAGATCGGCCGGCTCACTTTCGAAGGGGTAGGAGGAGGAGACTCACATCCTTGTCAAGCGTGCACTTCCAAATCACCACGCATCTTTTCCTTTTACCTCTCCTCTTTTTCCTTCCGATCTTGATATATATATATATATATATATATATATATATATATATATATATATGCATTTCCTTCTGTGACGTCAGACGTTAAGCTCATGCCACGCCTTAAATGCTGACGTCATGCTTTAAATACTGACTTGATATGAACTCTGTGAGTCATAAATATGCGTGCTTGGCCTGGCTTGGTCATTTATTATTTTTTTCCAAGTTTTGGACCGATTCTCAAAACTCCAGAGGCAAGAGCATCAAGGCGCCATCTTTGTTTTCGTTTTAATTTAAGCGCTCAACACAACTTGCGTTTTACACTTAAAACAAACTTTAAAATAAATTAAAATACAAAAAAAAAAAAAAAAAAGAAAAAAAAGAAAGAAACTTATCCAGATAAGTAGAAGAGTAACTTATCTTGCCTTTGGTAACAGTTATTTGTTTATTTACCGCGTTTTCGTATCCCAGTCTATTGTAAAACAAACCCCAAATAATGATAGAGTAGAGAAAGATTAATAATTATCTTCTGTGAGAAAGAAATTGTAGGGATCATCCCCATTCAATTGTGATCATCCTCATTCAATTGTGAAGTGGGTTCGCCATTCCGTGAAGACAAGAAACGGTGCTCTGATCGACACCTCCCCAGATGTGGCAACACTACTTCATGTTAGGGCGTATCTAACTCTTATATAGAGGTTTTCCTCGCAAACATTTCCAATTGCAAAAACAGAACATCATTTTTCTCACTAATAAATAATCAAGCGTTTTTTTTTTTTGTTTTGTTGCTCATTATAAAAAGCCCCGCCCATTACAAATATTATCACATAGACCTCACCCTGCTGCAACCTATATGTGACTAAGCCGAACCAATTCCCATGGCGATTCCAGTCTAGAATAGCAAAGCATATAATTCTATAACCTCTGCCTATTTTTTCCTATTTTATTAAATGAAACGACTTGAAAGTAGATACATTGTAATTTTAACTTAAGTTCTGGATTTGTTGTTGTTTTTTTTTTTTTTACTTTAATTCACCATCATCATCATCATCATCATCATCATCATCTGAATTCGAAGATTCTATTGTTGGCATTGGTTTCCCCGATATTTTTCTAGCCAGAATTCTTTCTAGAAAGATATCAATCATTTATTGGGAGAGACTACGTAAATGCTCCAATTTACTTGCCTCTCCACGAGGGCAGAGTTAGACACAAGGTCGGTTTTTAATGTGGGAAAAATCCAGCTCCTCAAAAAAGGGCACTCTGGATAGGAACAAAAATAAACATTTTTTCTGCATTGATCAAAGTCAGAAAGAGTGAAGTATAGTATCAGAACAGATACTACACTTTGTGGTATTAAATCTTTTATTCGGGCTAAAAATACAATGTAAGTTCACCATGAACAAAAAATTTAGGCACAAGGCCAACTCAAAGGGGGGAGGGCCTAGCTAAAAGGCCAAGAATGTGAATTTTACCGACATCCTAAGTGAAAGTAATTTTGTAGAACAAACTAGATTCGAACTTGGAAAACGCAGGTTGTCAGTGAGCATCATTAAAAACTTGACTACTGTCACCTCCGTTTTTATAATACTTTTGTTCACACTAAACAAGGCAATTTTACCATTGAAGCATAGGGGATACCGTGGAGGGGCCTAGATTTATAAGAGTAACTTGGCTGAGGAGTTAGGCAGCAAGATGTTTGTTCATATTACATTTAAATTTCTGCATTTTGGTACTGTTGGAAAAATAGGGGCCAGAAAGAGAATTCTCATTTACCTGCCTCCCCATGAAGGCAGAGTTAAATACAAGGTCGGTTTTTAATGTAAGGAAAATCCAGCTCTTTCCCCCCCAAAAAAAAAGCACTCTGGATAGGAACAAAAATAAAGAAGCTATTAGAGTTGAAAATCTTCTGTAGAAAATTACTAACTACCGTGGTTACGTTATTTGATCACATTTGTAATGATGACATCTGGATCTGTGCCGATCCAGGTCAAGATGTGGGAATGGCAGCTCAGATGGTTTGGACATGCACTGACGACTAACAATGACACCGTCGTGAAACTTGCTTTTACATTAGAAATCGCCAGGAAGCAACTAAGAAGACCGATGATGAGATGGTTAAACGTGCAATGTAGTCGCTGTCTCCATCATTTAAATGATCAAGTCAGGACATATGAGCATTGACGACTCACGTGCCGAGTTAATGTTGCGTCAGCATTTAAGCTGTGGGCATGAATTTGATGTCATGGAAAGAAATGCATATATATGCATCAAGATCGAAGGAAAAAGAAGCAGAAAAGGTGCACGGCGATTTGGAAGTTTACGCTTGACGAGCATGGGAGTTTCCTCCTCCCACCCCTTCAAAAGCGAGCTGGCTGACTTGAGAGAATTACTGCAAACACGACAGCTGAAAGTACCTATTTACTATGCCTCCCCACGGGACAGAGTTAGACACCAGGGTCGTTTTTTAACGTGGAGAAAAGGTACAAAAATAAAAATTGTCTCAGTCGTGAAGGACTAATTCTCCACCGAAAGAGAACAAGAAATGGAAGTGCAGCATCTGAAGAACAGATGGTGTTTATTTGCTCCCCCACCGAGCAAATTAGGCACAAGGCCGATTTTTAATGTGAGGAGTGAAGGGAGGGGGAAGGGAAAAAGGGGACCAGCTCCCGAGAGGTGGGAAATGGGAGCTGGTTAATGGTCAGGCATGTGGGGTTGCCCCCACATCTGGTCTTTGCTAGTCATAGCTAGTCATAGCTTGCAGCATCTGAAGAACAGATGGTATTTATTTGCTCCCCCACTGAGCAAATTAGGCACAAGGCCGTTTTTAATGTGAGGTAAAAACCAGCTCCCCTAAAAGTAGGCAAAAAGGGGGCACTCTGGTTACCAAAAATAATAATTGTCCCAGTATAGAGGGTTTCCCCTCCATTGACTGGTACAAATTATCTTAAGTGCAGCATCTGAAGAACAGATGGTGTTTATTTGCTCCCCCACCGAGCAAATTAGGCACAAGGCCGATTTAATGTGAGGAGTGAAGGGAGGGGGAAGGGAAAAAGGGGACCAGCTCCCGAGAGGTGGGAAATGGGAGCTGGTTAATGGTCAGGCATGTGGGGTTGCCCCCACATCTGGTCTTTGCTAGTCATAGCTAGTCATAGCTTGCAGCATCTGCCGGAACAGATGGTATTTATTTGCTCCCCCACTGAGCAAATTAGGCACAAGGCCGTTTTTAATGTGAGGTAAAAACCAGCTCCCCTAAAAGTAGGCAAAAAGGGGGCACTCTGGTTACCAAAAATAATAATTGTCCCAGTATAGAGGGTCTCCCCTCCATTGACTGGTACAAACCATCTTAAGTGCAGCATCTGCCGGAACAGATGGTATTTATTTGCTCCCCCACCGAGCAAATAAGGCACAAGGCCGATTTTTAATGTGAGGAGTGAAGGGAGGGGGAAGGGAAAAAGGGGACCAGCTCCCGAGAGGTGGGAAATGGGAGCTGGTTAATGGTCAGGCATGTGGGGTTGCCCCCACATCTGGTCTTTGCTAGTCATAGCTTGCAGCATCTGCCGGAACAGATGGTGTTTATTTGCTCCCCCACTGAGCAAATTAGGCACAAGGCCGTTTTTAATGTGAGGTAAAAACCAGCTCCCCTAAAAGTAGGCAAAAAGGGGGCACTCTGGTTACCAAAAATAATAATTGTCCCAGTATAGAGGGTTTCCCCTCCATTGACTGGTACAAATTTATCTTAAGTGCAGCATCTGCCGGAACAGATACTACACTTTGATCTTGTCCCGAAGGCCAAAGCTAAAAACAAAGAAATGCTATCTGACAGGAAAGACAAAGAAAGAGAGAAAATATTCTGTCATGCTGTAAATACTTGCGTGTAAAAACGAATGAAATAAACAACGTTTTTCTTTCACCTAAAAGCGTTCGTATCAAAGTTTTCTTTTCTTTTCTTTTCTTTGTGAGTCTCTAAATACAACGTTTGATCCATTTTAAAAGTAATAACAACATTACAGACGCCCTGCACAATGATATCTGTAAAACCGGCCTTCACTCGGTTCAAGCATGTAATCGTGCCATGTTGGGATGAAAATACATTAATGCAGATTCTGCTGTAGCTCGGGACTCGATGCCTCTGTTCAGTCTCGAAAGACAAAGGATACTCTCTGTAGGGGCATCTGCGTGTGTAATTGTGAGGCAAGGGTTGCACAATCACCAACCACACCTCTTCTGAATCAGCATTGTTTGAGTCCAGTGGCAAGGAGAAATCCAGGACGACTGGAAACAATGCCAAGATACAGCACCTCGAAGTTCTAAATAGTCACCCATTTAGTACTGACCAGGTTCAACATTGCTTAACTTTGGTGACCCAGCGGGAATTGGTGTGTCAACGTGATTATACCGTATATATCGGACTAACGCAAAGCAAAAGAAGAATTTTACTGACTACATTAAAAGAAATATGAAGACCGAAGAGAGCAACGGCTGAAAATGTTGAGAACATGACAATAAGACAACCATTCAAATAATAGAAATAAACCAATTGAAAGACTTTCTTCTACTTCCTTTTTAATTAATAATGAGTCACTATTTATTAAGACTGAAAGCCACTCGAAAGTTAGTGAGATGGATAGATTGTCAGTTGAATGATGAAGAATATTACGAGAAAATTGAAAATGATGAATGGAATGTTTAATCATATATTTTATTTACCTCCCCAGGAGCTTAGATACAAGGTCAGATTTTAAGATGAAAAGCAGTGCACTAACATTAGTGCAGCCTACAAAAAAATGTCTGGGCAACTCTGTTGGCATTCCCTGGTATGTATGCCTTTAAGCGATTAGTAAAAATCTAATCTCTTCTCAAAGAAAAGTAAAGTCTGGAAGGGTGGACCTCCTAAGACTGAATAGAACCATATCTCAGTCTGACAGAGCAGGGCCAGAGGAAACCTCAATGACTCACCTTTTGTTGGACTGATTGTTGAAGACGATTCTTCGATTGGTACGAATACCAAATAAGTTGAGGCAACTTATTACTTATGGGGACGGTTATTGACAAGTATTTGTTGATATTGGATTTGAAAATGACCTTGTTTCTGGTGAAGAATTCCTCAGCATTTTTGTTGGCAAGATGTTATATTCCAGTAATCCAAGACTTTTTTTTCTTTTTATCTTTCTAACCCTTTTCTGCTTCATCATTTTCCCCTTTCTTTTTTCTTCTCCTTCGTTATCATTTTCTTCTTCTTCTTCCTCTTCTTCTTCTACTTCTTCTTCTTCTTATTATTATTATTATACCTCCTCCTCCTCCTCCTCCTCCTCCTTCCCCCTTATATCTTGTTCTTGTTTTCCTCCTATCTATCTCGTTCTTCGGTTGGAAATCTTCCCAGCTTTAAGTATCAATGTTTTGTACTGGAAGTGAAAAGAAACTTTGGCATTCGGGTTCGAGAATCTTTTCAATTGAAGATGCTGCAAGATAAAAACAGAAAGCGAAGAAAAAAAAAAAAGATGCTGAACAACTCTCAATGATCGCATGTCATCACTGACACTAAAAAACAAAATAAAAGAACGCCGAAGATGGTTTTAAAAATGTCACACCAAAAATGATGGATATATATTAGCACAACTCGTGGAAATTCCATGGTTAGATCCTTTAATTGTTTGTGCATTGCTGTTATGCAATCTATGAACGTTTTGTAAGAATGCAGATCCCCACTATATTATTATATTATCTTTAGATGTAACAGATACTACACTTTGAGATATTTATTTGCACAAAATATAAAAATTACATATTGAATAAATTAGGCACAAGGCCATTCAAAAGTATAGGGGGTAATGGGTGTCGGTGGTCATCCGTGGTCTCAAATACTTAAAATTGCCTATCTTACTCTTAACTAGAAATATTTCAGTCACCACAGTACCACATTCATTCCGGGGTTTGTCCTACTTAAGATAAACCCAAATTTGAAAAAGTGTTATTGAATTATTTACATTGAAGAGGGAATGGGGAGTAAACAAAGAAATAACAAAAATTGGTTATTAAGGCCCTCCCAACCCTTTCTAAATAATAGACTGTCTGCAGTTTTTCAGTTTGCCAAAAAACAAGCAGGTCAATCTCTAAGTAGAAGTGGGATCGAAATATGGGTGAAAAGAAAGAGCAGGGGAGGGGAGTTAGGGAGTGGGTGGAGTCCTTCCAAGATGAGTGCACATTGGGGATAAAAGTCAAGAATGAAAAGAAATAAAAGTGGGGAGTGGGGATCTTGGAGGCTTTCTATTACCAGGGAGGGGGGGGGGGGCTCATTCACTCAACTAGCTAAGAGTCTAGAAGCTTAAAAACTTACCCAAAGGGTTTAGATCTGACAGGACCTTGAACCGCACGTGTCATGCTTAGGTGAGGAACATGTACTCGTACTTGGCTTCTCTTCTCACACACAAGCTTGCCACTCTTTTCCACTGTCTTTCAAACTCTGAGGAATATAATCCTTTTCTATCACATCTGATCTTGATCTTCAGCTGATGCTTAAAGAACACAATCAAATTCTGATCAACAAAAGATTCAATTCCTTGGTCCACTCTCAGGCATGACACCCATACCACCATCTGTGCTACAGCCAAGATTGTGAGAAACCATTTGTCTCTCCCTGTCTCATGGTGGGCCGACGTTGTCAATAATTTAAGAAACGTTTAGCAGGCGATAACCTTGCTTGAGATAACCTTAAAGCCAAAAAAATGAATTTAAGTTTGAATTTCATGTTCGATGCAGCAGTGCATCAAATGAAACTTTGTAAATTACTTTTTTGTATTGTATCTTTAGCAATTGGGCGATTCCATCTTTTAAAAAAGGTATGAATAGTGATAACACACACGAACATGAAATTCCTTAGCATATTATTATATGGATGATTCATTCAACATGGGAGGTGGCAATACTGAGGATTGACGTCTTGGAGAGGAAAGTTCGAATTGTGTTGGTTCCAGCGTAACACTATCACTAGAGATGGTGGCAATTATTTTTGTTCTGCCCCAAAAAAGGCATATGAAGCATAAGAAGCTACTATGATAAGAGCCAGATTTATTGGGGGACAACTTTTGGTGTCGAGTTGGGCAGAAAAATGTTTGTTCGCATAACATGTAAATTTTTTACATGTTAGTATGATCAGAGAAACATGGAGCAAGAACGGAATTCCAAAACCAAGCAGTGGAAGTAAAGAAGTTATTGGAGTGGAAAGTCTTCTGGTATAATATAAAGTTAAAAACATTGTCTAAGCTGCTTATAGATGTACAGTACATATGATATAATCACATTGACACGCCAGTTCCCGTTATATCAGCAAAGTTAAGTGATGTAGAGCCTGGTCTGTATTAAAATAGGTGAATATCGTTGAATACAGGGCGCTGTGTGCGCTCTCTGCTTATCTAGGCATTGTTTCGATTTTTTTGTTTTTCATATTAATTATAATGCATATATCTTTTAGATGAATGCTGAAAAATATAGACATGTTTCAAATTCTGTTGCATATAAAACCTAAAACAAGTGGAAACAGGAATCTAAAAAAGAGTTTAGGCAAATACATAGCGTGAATTAGGAAAATTTGAAGGCGATATTTACCGTTCAGAACTAAAGTTTTAAGCATGAAGAACACTATTTTTTCCTGACTATAAGCAGAAGTCACGATAAAGTGTCGGTGGGGTAGGATAGAAAACTATATTTTGATATGACTAGTTCATATTAAAATTAATCTTTTTTTTAGATATATGCATAGCGTTGTATAACATTCATGAGGGAAGAATGGATGTATATAAATCTAAGACAATGGCAGAATCCTTAGAAAATGACCTCCAGACGGTAGTGGAATGGGGCTTCAAATGGATGGTAACGTTTAATGCTAGTAAAACTAAGCTGCTCTCCTTTAACAATTACAAGACGCCTCTCTAACCACATCTATCCATGACAAATAACACCCTACATGAGAATTCTTCCTTCAAACTCATCAGCCTAACATTCACGGGTAATATGAAGTGGAACAAATACATTGAGGACATTGCACAAACTGCTGCAAAGAAGGTGGGTTCCCTCTATTGTGCTAGAAAACTATTCACACCTAAGAGTATTCTACACCTCTAAAAGGCCACTATTCGCTCATGCATGGAGTATTGTTGCCACACTTGAATTGATGCATCTACCACTAGCCTTTCCTTCTCAAAAAAAAAAAGAGTTTTCAATCTAATAGGTTCCACTTTATCAACTAAGCTCCAACCACTGTCCCATCACTGCAATGTTGCATCTCTGTGCCTGTTTTACAAATATTTTAATAGAACATGCTCTGATGAACTCCTGCTTAGCAACAAAATCTTACCCCTTCACTGTTAAAGTCATTGAATGCCAGAAAGCTTTCTACTCCAACAGTTTCTTCTCTCTTGAAACTATACTTTACAAGTCCCTTCCTGTTACCTGCTTCCCTGACTGTACTGATATGCAGAAGTTTAAATGTAATGTAAACCAACATCTTGTTAATCTTTCTTAGGCATGGTACCAATTAGTAGCCCTTTTCATCCCAGTGGCGATATACCTTGTTAGCGGTAAGTGTAAGTGAAAAAAAAAATCTATGTGTATGTACAAAAAATATTTTTTCATACAATAACTGTTCCTTAGTATATATATATATATATATATATATATATATATATATATATATATATATATATATATATATATATATATATACACTACAACTGGTGACATTTCTTTTTGTTAATGATGGCAAATTCCAATCTTTTTATTGTTCCTCTCTTTTTTTTTTTTTTGGCACTTATGTATTTTAGTGTTGGGGGACATTTTTTGGGTTCCATTTTTGATGATTTCCCCTTGGAATAGGGGAGACAATTTAAGAAGTTAAAGTTTGTTAAGAATTTTTCTGAGAATGTTAAAGTTTCACGTAATATGTTGGTAAGAGCAAACCAAACACTAAATTAACACAATAGCACAAAATAGAACATTAATTATCTTTTTTTTTTTTTTTTTTTTTTTTTACAAAGGCATCACCACATTATCAAGGCCCAGAGGCCACTCAAGGATAAGGGTTAAAGAGTGTACAGTAGACATTGGTCAATATAGTAATCATTAGTAATGAAAATTTGGTAAATTTAATAACTTATATGGAACGGCTCATCAAGAACTTATTTACTTTAGACTTGAACACATCCATATTGTAGTCAGCCGGAAAGCAGGAAAACGGAAGACAATTCCACAGGCGTGCAGTTCTAAGAAAGAAGCTTTGTTCATGGAATCTACGTTTAGGTTTAGGCACAGATAAAGAGTGGGGGAAATTATTGATAGTGTTTACAGCTAGACGAGTGTTTCTTGTGAAAGTTTGGCGAGGGGGGACCATAGATTGAAGCTCAGTTGAACACTTTCCATGAAAATAACGATACATCAGAGACAAACTCGCAACATCTCTTCTGTGAGATAGAGGTTGCAAGGAGGAGAAAAGGACATCTCCTACGAGGCTACGAAGTCTATTTTGAACTCTATCAAGGCAGGACAAGTCCTTTCTAGCAGCTCCTGCCCAGATGTGGCAACAGTATTCCATCCTTGGACGTACCTGGCTCTTATATAGGTAGAGAATAGCATCAGCAGTGAGATATCTACTGGATCGATAGAAAGATCCCACCATTTTTCCAGCGGCCTTGGCAACAGATTTGATATACGTGTTCCATTTAAGATCAGGAGTAATGGTCAAGCCCAGAAGCTTGTCAAAACTTGAGGCCTCCTGAAGACGAGAGCCATTCATTTCAATTGATGACAAATGTGGATTAGAATGTTGATGATGTAAAGAGAGAAGCTTGGTTTTAGATGCATTAAAAGTAACCAGCCACTCCTTTCCCCATTGTACTACGTGCTCAAGATCAGAGGAGAGAGAATTCGAGAGAACTTGGTCGTTTACTGTCTTAGATGTGCTACCATAAATGGTAGTGTCGTCAGCATAAATGTCTACAAATGATGTAAGGATATGATTTGGAAGATCATTAATGTAGATCAGGAAAAGAGTTGGGCCCAGGATGGATCCCTGAGGGACACCGGCATTAATACTGTGAGCTTCTGATTTTTGCCCCTCAACTACTACTCTTATGAACCTATCAGAAAGAAATGATTTAATAATTGAGAAGACTTTTCCAGCTATACCATAGCTAGCGATCTTATGAAGTAAACCTTTATGCCATACCCTATCAAAGGCTTTAGATATGTCAAGAGCAATTGCCCTAGAAAGATTGCCACCGTCGAGAGATTTGCTAATCCTATGCGATATAACTGTAAGGACATCTGCTGTAGATCTAGCAGAACGGAAACCATATTGAGTGTCACTAAGAAGGTTATTTTTGTTAAGATGTTTGATTACTTCTGTATTTAACACAGATTCTAGCAACTTACTCATGACGCACAGGAGACTTATTGGCCTGTACTGAGAGGGGGATGAGCGATCACCTGAATTCTTAAATACAGGGCATACTGATGAGATTTTCCAGGGAGATGGGAAACTATTCTCCTTAAGACAACGTTTAAACAGTTTTGTAAGTATGGGCGCTAATTCAGGTTGAAGTTTTTTGGGTACTATAATTGGAATACCATCAGGGCCAGTTGCTTTACTCGAATCAAGGTTTTTGATTAGCTTCGCAACATCACGTACAGATATACGTATATCACATAGCGTGTTTTCTGATACAGGAGGAAATATTGGGGGTTGGCGGTCTTGGTCGCAAAGGGTAGAATTAGCTGCAAAGTTCTTAACAAAGAGTTTGGCTTTGTCTGATGCTGACGAGATTACCTCAGGTCCATTGATAATAGTTGGGATGGAGCACACGCTTCTGTTCAGGATTCTGTTTGCTATTTGCCAAAACTGGTGGGAACCAAGCCGCTGCTCAGCTACTTTGGACTTGACAGATTGAGCATACAACACTCTTGCGTTCCTTATTACTTTCTTACAATGGTTGCTGGCAGTCCTGAAAACGGCTTTAGTTTCTATACATCTATTACGTTTGAAGCAGTGGAAAAAGTGATTTCTGTGCGCAATGGCAGCAGCACATTCTGGAGAGAACCATGGCTGGCTGTTAGGTTTTTGCTGAAACTTTTTAGAGGGTATGAAATGGTCAATACCTACAATTAACCATTCAGTCAGGTCTAATACTATAGAGGACACATCCTTTTTAAACATGGAATGCAGAGGTAGATCAGATATAAATGTACGGAAGCTATCCCAGTCAGCCTTAGTGTATCGATATACTGTCCGATGAAGAGGTACGTCTGGGGACTTATTACATTTCATTTTTATCTTAATTGATACAACAGAGTGGTCGGAAGATCCAAGAGGCGACAGAACAGAAACTGAACATAGTTCAGGGCAAGTTGTGAGAAAAAGGTCTAGTAGGCTCGCATACTGGCCGTCATTATCGGGCACACGGGTAGGTTCCTGAACAATCTGAGTGAGGTCATAGGCAATGGAGAAATCATGACAGAACCTCCCCTCATCATCGGTCTTGTTTGAGTGGGTCAACCATTCGACGTTGTGAACATTGAAGTCTCCACATACGTGAATGTTAGCTGAAGGATAAGTAGAAAGGACTTGGTCAATTTTCTCAGATATGCTTTGAAAGATAGTAACTCCGCTGTTGTGGGGGCGATAGAGAGTAAATATAAATGCAGTAGTGTGAGCTAAAGCAACCCGGAAGCACATATAGGGTAAGTTAGGATCTTCCCTGGAGATGTCCCTCCCACATGGAAAGCTATCTTTAATATAGGCACATATTCCATGCCCATGGCGATCTTGGGGGTTAGATTTAGAAGTTAAGTTAGAGTATCCTGAAATTGCAAACTCATCTAGGGAAATAGCCTGTCCAATGCCAGTTTCACTTAAAAATAAAAGGTCTGGTTTAGTCTCCTGTAATTGGGTTTCAACCTCTGGAAGGTTAGAACGAAGACCCCTGATGTTGGAGAAGGAGACATGGTAGTAGGGGTCTACGTTGGAAGTTGGAGAACCGGGTTTAATCGTGTATTTTTTCTTGAAACTTGTCATGATGAAATTTTGGAATTTGTGGACTAGGTCGACAGATTTACTTAGAGCAGGGCAGAGAGGGGAAATTAAGAGAGAAAAAGAAACGAAGAATTTTTTTTTTTTATTTGTAGCTAATGATAAGGTAAAGCCGTAACAATTACCCACTAGTATGGCATCGAGAGGCCCCACCAGAAGCTACTGCATGGTCCAGAATCCATTCACCAAATGGCAATACAGCAGCCCCAGTACTTTGCACCTGCTGATAGGACAGCCTCCTTAGTGGTTAATCCAAGGTTCGGGTCCCTGACTATCAGGCGGATAACGTCAGCCCAGACAAAACGTTTACCTCCAGCACTCTTGCTAGTGACATGGCTACAAGGATAGACATAGAAACAGAAAATTTCCGCCATCTCAGCCAACTGTTCGCAAAAATACTGCCAACCTAGAAAACAGCTTTTTCTTCTCCCTTTGTCCGAAAAATCACTCATTTAAAAAATGAGGACTGAGGGACAAATAAGAAGAAGCGAGAGTAACAGGAGCTGCCGATAACGCATCCACAATGCGTTTTCTACTCTCCATTAAAAAAAAACAACAAAAAAAAAACTATTAAGTATTGTACTTAATAAAAGTCCAACAGACGTGTTTAAGGGAAAGAATGGTGATAGATTCCCCTCACACGAACTAAAAATGAGTATAATTCGTAATTTTTGCTATCAACTCGGTAGATAAATAAACATATGTACGAGGAAAAAAAAAAAAAAAAAAAAAAAAACTAGCATTTAATAAAACATCTGAACATTTATTGAATTAAAATAAAAAAAAAATTTAGGTTTGATAAAATAATTAGAATCTCCGAATAAAGTATAACAGACATTGTTTGTATTTCTCTGAAATGGATGAAATGGTCCTTATATGAATATGTATGATTAAAAAAAGAACGAACTTTTTTTTTTACAAAATTAAACTTTCGTAAGAAATAAAAACAAGCATTAAAATTTATAAATAGTTTTGAAGATTTATCGAATTTTCTCCTCCTGTTTAAAAATGAAAAAAAAAGTCCTCAAAATACACGAGTACCTTTTTGTTCATTGCATGCAAACGTTAAAACACTGCGATATTAGCACAGCTCAGTTTAACAAATAAATGCTGAAATCTCAGTAACAAAATGTAAATGCTTGAGAAGAACAGTTCCAGATAGTTTCAAAGAAGCGATCCATTTAAAATACGCCCCAAACCCCGTCTCTACAATATCCTGATTACCCAAAATTCTCAATCCGTAGGGGGTGGGGATTTGCTTCGTGGTCATAATGCAATTGTCATTTGAGGTCAACTCTAGGTAAACTGAAATGAATTTGAACATTTAATAAGGTCTCGTTCAGAGATTAACGTATAAAGACAGAATGAAAAGAGGCCGGCTTAGCTTAAAGGATTAACAACAGGGGATTAAACCAGGTTATTGATTGAGCATCTATCCACGCTGAGACGGCAACTCGTTATAATAAGTACATGTAAGCAGTATGTTTTATTGTATAAGTCTAATTTTTCGCCAGGGATTTTTTCTCTTGGGCCCCCAATTCAACAGTCAAGACCATTTCAGAAATAACCTTTTCCCTGTTAAATTGTGGTATAAACTTGGCACTGTGCAGTTTTAGGTGGTCAACTCTCCCAGGCTTTGCCTTCTCTCTTTGAGAAAGGGTTAGTTTATTGCCAATCGCCTGAGACGCCACCACCAGGGAATGCCGATGGGGCTGCTCAGGCATCTGTTGCAGGGTTAGAGTGCTCTTCCTTGGGAGCGCTGACTTTTCAATCCCACTTTCCGATCTTTGTGTCACTGTGGGAGAGAAATAAATATCTTCATTGTATAAACTTGAAAAAAAAAATCTTTTTTTACAATGGCGATTATGTGTTCGTCTGCAACCAAAACTATGTCATTGCCTATATCACAATACTCCCTAAGTTTTTAATGTCTTCCTAGAACTGCCTGATTGTGGAACTATGTTTCTCTGGCATGTTTTCTAGCTGATTACAACATGGTCGTCTTCAAATCCAATGTTTCTGATGTCTTGCGCCCTCCCCCATTAAATATTCAAATTTCACCCAACTTCCACCACCAACAATCACTCAGTGACCACCTTACACCCTTATCCTCGAGTGACCTCCGGATCGTGATAAGTGGTGACCCCATTGTAAAAAAAAAAACAAAAAAAAAAGATATGCTTTTTAAAATGAACATACTTTCTACATAATACTACATAATACTATGGCAGATTTCAACAATATGATTTTTTTCTTCTTATGCCTCAAATCCACATTTTCAGACTCCTTAACAGCCATTCTGTCAACTTAAATGACAACTGCCAATCTTCACAAACCGATGAATCTCGAGTAATAATCATCTTCATCATTATCTGAAGGTTCATTGTCTTTCAACGACAATGGTTTTATGTTATTAACCTTTCTCCTTGAGTTGATTTTGGCCTTACGGACTTGTATTTGTTTCAGCATTCACCTTGAAGTGGTTGGACCGGCTCCAACCAGAGAATTTACAACCTCTAGAATGAATTCTGACCAGGCACGACAGTCCATAGCAGTAGCAGGTATAAGCATTAGCCAATCATGGTTCTAACAATGAACTCTAGGATCAGCTCAGTATTATGTTTAACTGTTTTGAGCCAGGTTTTCGGCTCACTTCTGCACCGTCTTTTCCAACCCTGAGAAGGGCTGGTTCAATGACTTTGTGGATGAAATCATCCGGGTAACAATGAAGAACATGACTGAACTAGCGAAGAAGTCTTCAGAAGAGAGCTTGTTGTGGTAAGAATGAACAACAGCATTTGAGATGAACTGTTGCCATGAAGGCTGCAACACAAACGGTAGTGATCAAACATCGCAAGCTTTCATAGGTTACTTGCTCTCATCGGCCAGCTTTTACAGCCATATAATAAAATAGTGTGGACGAGAACTTTATACATGCAGATTTTAGTACCTTGATTTATTAATAATAAAAAAGAAATGGAGCGGGGTCACCACTTATCAAAGCCCAAAGGCCACTCTAGGATAAGGGCTTATGAGTGTAGTGAGACAGTGATGATCGGTAATGGTGGAACTTGGGTAGAGTTATTTATTTAAGAGGGTGGCTCAGTAAGAACTTATTTACATTAGACTTGAAAACCATCACATTATCACATTATAGTCAGCTGGGAAGTAGCCCAACGGTATTGTGGGATGATAATATCATTTAGATTTTTTTTGTTTTTTTTTTCTAAAGGAAATAACTCATTTGATATTTGATTAATAATGAAATTAATGACAAATATTAATTTTAGTGAACTGAACCAAATGCTCCCAGTTGTATCTAGAATACATATTGGCCACACAAATCCTACACACTCCTTCATACTTAAACAAGAACAACAAACACAATGTCTTATAAATATAAAATAAAAAAAGTTATTTTTCAAATAATGTATATAATCGAAGACACCAGGAACAAACATGTTTATAAAAAAAGAAAAAACAACCTGAAGGCAATTGAATTAAATAAATAAATAAATTAATAAAAATAAATTTAAAAATATTTCTTCTTCTTCTTCTTCTTCTTCTCCTTCTTCTTCTTCATCATCATTATCATCATCAAAATAAATAAAAATAAATAAAAATGAAATTAATAAAAATTCTTCTCAGCATTAAATGACCTAAAGAAGGTTGATATCCCACTAAACAAACAAACAAATGATCCCATAAAACTTAGTCTCCAACCATCTCTCATAATAACATTTCCGAACATCCATCTTGTTTTGTTCATTAAATTTTAGTGAATTTTTCTCTCATCAAGTCTATCCTTATTATTTATTTCACTAACTTTGCGGATTACCTCTGATACATTTGAGGTTAATTACAAAGTAGCTCTTTCAAAAGCGTCATGTTATATGGCAGCAAATGTTAGGCCCTCATCCAATCATCTATTGCTTTACTCCAGCGCAATGACAGATCCATGATTAGATGGATCGGCAATGCAAAATCTAGCAAACCTCAAATACATTAGGTCAGAGGATTTGCTGAAAGCACTACATTTTCTCAGCATAAATGTTATCTTCGGGGGTGAATCGATTAGGCTGGTATGGCTTTGTGGAGTGTTCATCCTTCTGGATAAACCTTTGCAGAAGCGGAGATGTCTTCTAACGAAGACTGGCTAAGGGAAACTTGACAGCAAGTGATTAGTAGGGCTATGACAAGAGAATATTTTTTTCATTGTTTTGACTCTCGATAATATATCCGACACAGTTAGACACAGTTAATCAATCGAGAACCACATCACTCTATCTAAAAGCATATAAGATATTAACTGATATATACTCGAGAGTCAAAATACTGAAAAGAATATTCTTTTGTCATAGCCCTAGTGATTAAACAAGATCGTATAGAGTTCAATTATTGAATCGTAACAACTGGAGTTTGTGAAATAGTAAGTCACGTCTGACCCCTAGAAAAAGAGAGAGTAACATTAAATGGAGAGAGAGAGAGAGAGAGAGAGAGAGAGAGAGAGAGAGAGAGAGAGAGAGAGAGAGAGAGAGATAATATAAGAAATCTATATATAATAATGTGTATGATTATAATCATTGATATCTGGAGTCGCAGGAAGGTTGGTCAGCCAAGGAAAATATGAAAGTAAGTGATTAGACAAATCTGTACCAAAATGGAATTTGATTTGTTGAATCGTAATCGTAAGGATTGGAGAGTGAGCATGTAAAATATTACGATACGTCTGACCCCTGGACAAGAAAAAGGTACATTAAATGGAGAGAGAGAGAGAGAGAGAGAGAGAGAGAGAGAGAGAGAGAGAGAGAGAGAGAGAGAGATAATAATTTTTAAATGTAAGGAGTGTATGCCTTAAGATTATATTTATAATTTCTCATTCAACATAGATGCTTAAACTAGTATCAAAGAATGGAGTAAACATTGGGCTAGCAGCCTATGTCAGATTTCAGCTTTTAAAATAGGTTAAATTTTTTTTTTTTTTTTTACTTTTTGACCTACTTGTCATGATTGCATCTAGTGGAAATACTTTTGATATCTTATAAAAAAAAATGCAAATATTTAAAAAAAAAAAATATTTTATTGTTTGTCCAGAATTAAAGCTAATTAAAAAACAAAAATACAGAAAAATCCTTATGATACAGGGTGACCCCCCCCCAAAAAAAACGGGCCCAACTCTAATTAGGCCCCGGTTCTTAGTGTTTTGTCCGAATGAAATGAAACTTTGGTCGTAACTAGTTTATTATATTCAAAACATCACATCAAAACACTAGGGTCTTTGGCATTTTTTTCTCCATTGACTGTAAAATGCTCAGTAAAAACAATTGAATGTCCTCTGTTTTTTTTGGGGGGGGTCACCCTGTATATGTACCCGTCATGGAATGAAAAGGTCTTATTCCAAAAAATCATGTAAATTGATTAAGTAGCTTTTTTTTATGAAAAGAAATCAAATATTATGAGGAAGACTTTCAGAATGTTTCAGAAATAAAGGAAGACAACTCAATTAGACTTCAAAGATTTTTTTTTAATCAGCTTGTGAAATAATATTAATTGCAAAAAATCTTAAAATTTTATTTTCTTAGTTAAAAAAAATATTTGATCAGTTCATGCGATTTTTGGAAGATGACATTTTTATTTTGTGACAGGTACGTATATCATAAAGATTTTTCTGTATTTTTTTAAAATTAGGTTGAATTCTGGATAAGAACCAATCTTTTTATTAGAATGTTCCCATATTACAATTAATTTAAAGAAATTAGCAGCGTTTGTCGCTGCCCGACGTCTTAATTTCTTTCTTTTTTTTTTTTTTTTGTCATTTATGTATAAATGATAAAAAAAAAAGAAAAAAAAAAAGTGAAACCAAACGATTTACTTAATATTGTAATTTGAATTGCTTAAGTTAATTTTTGGGATGAAAAAAATCAAATAGAAATCCCTGGGTGAGTTTCGAACTCACAACCTCTCGTTGTAAGCATACTGAATTAGCCGAATGAGCCACTTCTGCAATTAGAAAAAGATGATATTAATTGTATAAACAAAGAACAGTGCGGTTTTCTTTTTTCGTGTGAGCGATGTCTTCCTCTCAACCCTTCAGCTTCTTTCTCATAGCTCATCTTTCTCTTTTCTATGGATGTTTTCATGCAGGTGCTCGACTGAGTTTCAATCTATAGTCATCCTCTCCTTTGTAAAACATTCACAACAAAAACTTCTCTAACTTCAACTACTGTTAATAAATTCCCTTTCTGACGCTGTTTACCTAGAAACAGGGCTCGCACAGACTTAAAAAGTCCTTATTTCTATTATTACCTTGAAAAATCCTTGAAAATATGGAAAAGGCTTTGAAAATCATATCCTGTACATCCAGCAAAAACGTGTGTCGAAATATTACAAATAAAATCGAAACAAATACTATTAAATTTTTGTTTTATGCCATTAAAATAGTATTTATATATTGAAAATAAAATCGAAATACAATGTTCTGAAATTGCATCATATTATTTGTGAATACAGCAGTTATGTCCTATTATCACGAAACCAACTGTTTTCCATATAATAACATTGGGTAGTTTCGTGATAAAGGAACCTAACTCTCGTATCTACAATACCGGAAATTCAAAATTTAAAAGAGCACAGTATAGACCAATCTACAATGGGAAAAATAATAACATTTAATCACGCTTGGTTGGCCAAATATTAGCGGATCAGGGTATGTAAATGTGATTGCTGACATGCGTATTGTTGTGTATGTAAAAAGGCATTTGTTTTGAGCAAAATGGGTGAAAGTGCCTTGAAATCACAAATGACTGGTACTTAATAGAAAACGCACGAAAGCTGTAAATAGTCAACCAGTTTTGTTGTGCGTTAGAGAACATTGATTAGTTTCATGTTAAAGTTATTATTAGTGATTCAACTTAAAAAGACACAGGTGAAAGAAATGCGACTTCATAACGGTGAACATTTGAAAATATTTCTAACTTTGACAAAAAATAACGAAACAAAGGATCTCTTGATTTCTGTTAAATAAAGTAAAACGGGGATGAGAGAAAAGAGAAACATACAATAAACGGTATATCTTCTTGTAATGGAGATTTGATGTGTACTTCTAACTAAAAGTCTGTCACAATTATCAGTGGTTGTCTATAATTATCCCTATATTAAAAAAAAAAAAAATACAGAAAAACCTTATGATGTATATACGGAACGAAAAGATCATATTCCAAAAATCATATAAATTGATCAAGTAGTTTTATTTTTATAAAGAAAATCATTTTTAAACGATTTCAAGTTATTAATGGGAAATCGAAGGCATTACATGGCTGATCTCGCAAGTTTGAATTATTTTTAAGTTATTTCCCTTTGTTTTTTTTTTCAAGATAGCGAAGCAAGACAGTATCTACTTGCTTACTCATAAAATTGGAATGTTCTTAGTCAAAATTAAAACTACTTGATCAATTTACGTAATTTTTAGAATATGAAATTTTCATTCCGTCAAAAGTACATACGTTTTTGTTTGTTTATTTTTTAATCTAGGAAGAATTCTGGACAAGAACCCAATTATCATATCATATTTACATAGTTTTTTTTTTTAATTTAAATAAATACCTTATTATAATATAACGATGTTGAGTTAAATTTTCTTGAAAGCTGTTGAAATCATTAATATGTATTATACTAGTGTACAAAGGTGGTCACAACCGAAAGAGGTAGTGGGGATAAGCTTCCTCTCCCTAAAAAAAAAGAACCCGCATGGTGTGCATCTCAAATAGCCTATGACAACTCAGTCCATCTCCGTTTTTTTTGTTTTTTTTTACAAGGTGGTCACCACTTATCAAGGCCTGGAAGCCACTCAGGGATAAGGGTTATTGTAAGTACAGTACATTAGTGTGGAGATTTAATAAAGTGTCTACTTAAGGGGGCGGTTCATCAGGAATTTGTTTACGTTGGACTTGAAAGCATCCAGGTTATAGTCAGGTGGGAAGCCGGCAGACAGAACAGAGTTCTACAGGAGTGCACTTCTAAGAAAGAAGCTTTGTTCATGGAATCTACGTTTTGATTTAGGCATCATAGATAAAGAGTGGGGAAAGTTTTTGACAGTGGATTCAGCTAGACGGGTGTTTTTTGTAAAAGACTGGCGAGGGGAGACCAGAGATTGAAGTTTAGACGAGCACCTGCCATGGAAATAACGATAAAACAAAGATAGGCTTGCAACGTCTCTTCTTTGGGAGAGAGGTTGCAGGGAAGAGAAAAGGGCATCCCCCACTAAACCACAAAGTCTATTTTGTACTCTGTGAAGGTAGGATAGGCTGTTTTTAGCAGCTCCTGCTCAGATATGGCAGCAGTATTCCATCCTTGGATGTACTTGGCTTTTATATAGATAGAGAATTTTTTTTTCTTTTTTTACACAGTGATCACCACTTATCAAGGCCCGGAAGCCACTCAGGGATAAGGGTTATTGCAAGTACATTACGTTAGTGTGAAGATTTGATGAAGTATTTACTTAAGGGGGTGGTTCATTAGGAATTTGTTAACGTTGGACTTGAAGACATCCAAGTTGTAGTCCGGAGGGAAGCAGGCAGACAGAACAGAGTTCCACAGGTGTGCACTTCTAAGAAAGAAGCTTTGTTCATGGAATCCGCGTTTTGATTTAGGCACAGATATAGAGTGGGGGAAATTTTTCATCCTTGGACGTACTTGGCTTTTATATAGATAGAGAATTGCATCAGTAGCGAGATATCTTCTGGAGCGGTAGAAGGATCCCACCATCTTTCCAGCAACCTTGGCAACAGACTTGATGTATGTGTTCCATTTCAGATCAGGAGTAAAGGTCAAGCCCAGAAGCTTGTCAAAACACGGGGCCTCACCCAAACGAGAGCCATCCATCACAATTGATGCCAGATGGGGATCAGAGCGTTGATGATGTAAGGATAGGAGTTTGGTTTTGGATGCATTAAAGGTAACCAGCCACATCTTCCCCCACTGAACCACGCTCTCGAGATCAGAGGAGAGAGAATCAGAGAGAACGTTGTCATTTACAGCCTTTGATGTGTTGCCGTAGATGGTCGTGTCATCAGCATAGATGTCAACGAATGATTTAAATATGTGTTTAAGGAGGTTATTGATGTAGATCAGGAAGAGAGTTGGGCCCAGGATTGACCCCTGAGGGACTCCAGCATTGATTTTTGTCCATCTTATGAGCCTATCGGAGAGAAATGATTTAATGATTGAGAAAATATTTCCAGTTATACCGTAGCTGGAAATCTTGTGAAGTAGACCCTTATGCCATACCTTGTCGAAGGCCTTTGATATGTCAGGAGCAATTGCCCTAGAAAGGAAGCCTTTGTCAAGAGATTCACTAATCCTGTGGGATATAACCGTCAGCACATCTGCGGTAGATCTTGCAGAGCGGAAACCATATTGTGTGTCACTAAGAAGGTTATTCCTGCTGAGGTGGTTGACTATTTCTCTATTTAACATGGATTCCAGCAACTTACTCATAACACACAGGAGACTTATTGGTCTGTACTGAGAGGGAGATGACATATCACCTGAATTCTTAAATACAGGGCAAACTGATGAGGTCTTCCAGGGAGTCGGAAAGCACTTCTCCTTAAGGCAGTGCTTAAATAGTTTCGTAAGTATGGGAGCAAGTTCTGGTTGAAGCTTTTTTAACACTATAATTGGGATGTCATCAGGGTCAGTTGCTTTACTGGAATCTAGGTTCTTGATTAGCTTGGCGACCTCATGCACGGATATTTGTATGTTACCTAGCTTGTTCTGTGTTATAGGAGGAAATATGGGGAGTTGATGACCTTCATCGCATAGGGTAGAATTAGCTGCAAAGTTCTTTGCAAATAATTTGGCCTTGTCTGAAGCTGATGAGATGACCTCTGGTCCATTGATAATGGTTGGGATAGAACGCACACTTCTGTTCAAGATCCTATTTGTTATTTGCCAAAACTGGTGGGAACCAAGCCGCTGATCAGCTACCTTTGGATTTAACAGACTGGGCATATAGCTCTCTTGCATTTTTGCATCAGTAGTGAGATATCTTCTGGAGCGGTAGAAGGACCCCACCATCTTTCCAGCAACCTTGGCAACAGACTTGATGTACATGTTCCATTTCAGATTAGGAGTGAAGGTCAAGCCCAGAAGCTTGTCAAAACATGGGGCTTCTCCTAAACGAGAGCCATCCATTTCAATTGATGCCAGATGGGGATCAGAGCGTTGATGATGTAAAGATAGGAGTTTGATTTTAGATGCATTAAAGGTAACCAGCCACGTCTTCCCCCACTGAACCACGCGCTCAAGATCAGAGGAGAGAGAATCAGAGAGAGCTTTGTCATTTACAGCCTTTGATGTGTTGCCGTAGATGGTCGTGTCATCAGCATAGATGTCAACGAATGATTAAAATATGTGTTTAGGGAGATCATTGATGTAGATCAGGAAGAGAGTTGGGCCCAGGATGGACCCTTGAGGGACTCCAGCCTCTGATTTTTGTCCATCAACCACTACTCCTGGCCTTGTTGTGGCTTAGCTACTAAGCTCGGCAAAACTGTTTATACTAATTGGATGAAGGGGCAAAAGCGGTCCACTGGCTCCTTAAAATCAGTCACTTCAGGCAGGTGGGGTTCGTCAACTTTAGATGGTAGTTCATCTAGGAGAAGGTAACTGATTCAAAACCTCCACTGCCTTGCCAGATTATCCCATCAGGAGAAAGGTAGTAAACCCCCAAGAGAAAATCCAGAAGCGGAGTCCCTAAGGCAGCCTGACTTTATATTGTTATCACCGGCAACTTCTGTGGAGCAGTTAGAGCGAAGCTGCATGGACTCTGTCTTTCTCTTGGATCCTCTGGCTTCATGGAGAGGGAGGGGACTGCAGCATGGGCAACAGCTAATCTTCCATATCACCCTGCTCAGGCTATGTGGCTCCACTACTACACTATTGTCTCCTGAAACGGACGGATGGTTGCTGACAAAGTGTACATCCTTGATCAAGAATGATGCAGGGGAGGGGGGAATAATGCTTATCCAGTGTTCATACTCACTATTTTGTTATATCACTGAAGTATTTATATCAAATCATAGAATTATGTCAGAAAATGAGAGATGACGATGGCTTAGTGGTTAACGACACGGACCGAGAACCTGAATGTGCCAAAGTTCGAATCCATTTCATTCCACGGAAACACTTTTACGTAGGGTGTTTGAAACCTTCACGTGGTCCCTCCTCTAAGTACTGGATATCTTTCTTGGAAGAATTCTAACTGGAGCGATATCAGGGAAACCAATGCCAACGTTAGAATCATCTGATTCAGACGAACTGAATAATTAAATGAATATCAGTAATTTAATTTCATAGTAACCAAATTACACAAAGGGTTTGGAATTATCAATTTTAGGATTTATTCAAATTATTATATCAATTATTCTTGTCTCATCATCATGACGATGACGATGACGATGATGATGATGATGATGATGATAATTATGTTTTTTATTTTTTCAATTTTTTTCTAACTGGGGATGGGTATTCATTGAATGCCAGATATTCACCTGCTATCTCATACATTCCAGCCAGTAGATCTTTTAAAGATTCTATTTGACTCTTTAAGTGCAATTGTTTGTATCTCTCTTGCACTTGGTTCACCGGGTAGTTTTGACATTCTTTTTCATGAGTCCAGTTGCTCCTAATAATCGGGATCTTCCTAAGATTTCATTTTTTCAATTTTCTTATCATTTTGTTCTAGCTGGGGACTGTGCATCCTATCAGATGGCAGACATTCACCCGCTATCGCATGCATTCCAACCGAGAGATCTTTTTCAAACCATCTGTTTAAGTGCAATTTTTGTATCTCTCCTGCACTTTATTCACCGGGTATATTTGCCAAGTAGTTTTTTTTTAAATTCTTTTTCATGAGTCCAGTTGCTTCTTTTTTTTTTTTCTTATCATTTTGTTCAAGCTGGGGATGGGGCATCCTACTGGATGCCAAACATTCACCCGCAAACTCAGATAGTCCAACCAATAGATCTTTTTAAGATTCTGACCGTCCATTTGAGTGCAATTGTTTGAATCTCTTTTGCACTTGGTCCTCGGAGTCTGTAAAAATATGATGTGGAAAATTGCTACTATTTGTGTGCTACTGAAATGCACCAAGATCCTTAGAGTGTTGGAGTATATTCCAAACCCACCTCACCCCCAAATTGGCCGTTTTAAGAATCATCAAATACAAGAGACATTGTTTCTTTTGTGGAATTTAGTGAATGGTAGATGAAATGCGTCAAGTGAATGCCATGAAAAACAGTTGGTGCGGTGGGGGTGGGGCTGATTTTGAATGGTGCCTTGGAGTATTTTGATATCTTCAACCCAACCCAAAATGAGAAGTAAAATAATTTTTATGTTTTTATTTTTATTTATTTAAAAAAAAATTTTTTTTTATTCTGAACCAAACTAAAAGCACAATCGGTGGCCTTATTATTTATTTATTTATTTATTTATTTATTGGGGTCGCCACATTTTTATTTACTATTTACATTCCCCCGTTTCCGCCCCCACCCCCATCAGCATAGGGAAATTCTCTAATGATATTTGGTCGGCTCGTTCTTTTTTTTTTTTTTTTTTTTTTAGTGAAGAATTCGCTTCCAGTCTGTGGAGAATTTTCTCTGAACAATTTATGCATTCTTCCCAGATTAATTAGAATTGAGGGCGTTGGGTCGATAGGAACTTATATACGTTTCCTTCAGCTTTTTCTTTTACAAGTTTTTCATTGTTGTATAATAAACGGTTATAGCGTGAGATTGGAAATACATTGCAAATAATGGTAAATGGAGAAACAATATTGTCTAAATCATTGATACATTTATTCTCATGATTTGTATTATTCAGACTATTGTACCTACCTTGAGTGTTATTCTCACAACATTTTTGCCGATGTAACCTCTGACCTTCTTCAAGTGTATCTGGTCAAACTCGGGTATCCTTCTATCAAACTCGGGACTCGGGACTCTGCATGGAATTTTGAATGGAACTCTTTATATAATCCATGGGGGTAGCATACTCTCATTCCATCAGAAGTCTTAAATAATTCGCAGTTGTATTTTTTTTTATCGTCTGCACAAAGGATTGAACCATAAACCTCTAGAAGAGTGTCATTGGAACTGATTTTTTTTTTACTTAGTACTTTATTCATTATGTCATGGAATCTTGCAGATTGCCAAGTTGAATAGAAAGATTCCAGTTATTTAGTGTACACCTGAAGAAGGCCGGATGTTACATTGACTGAAACGTTGTGAAAGTAAGACTCAAGATGAGGACAGTAGTTTGAATATTCCAAATAATACAAATCATCAATTATCCTCATCTTAAAAATCCAAAAACATGTTCTTATGCATATGTGTATCAAAACAATAATTATCCTTAATCTGAGGAGAAAAAAAAATGAAAAGCAAGAATTTGAATACTTCTGACAATTTTTCAACTTGTAAATGTATGAGCGCACACTTTTTCTTCCAACGTGTGGTGAAGGTATAAAAACAGCCGCCGGAAGAATTGGTATCTGCAGAGTCACTCAATACCTTCAAAGCCAGACTAGACAAACATTGGGAGAATCACCTGCTTCGCTTTGACTACAAATCTAGAGATGATGTGTATTGAGAGATTGTAATCTCGGGTGTATAGGCCTGTGTTCCTTCTCCTTGTATTGTACTGTATTATTGAATATTAGTCTTAGTAGTTCCCTTGCCATTCAGGTTATGTTGCTCTGTGAAAACGATATTTGAACACGTTCATCTGTCAACATCTTAACAGCAAACAAAATGATAATATTTATGTACGAGAAATCTTTCCCTTTTGCTAGCAAATTTTTTTGTGTCCGAATAGTAAGGGCACTAAACTTTAGCCACATTTTTCCTGGTTTCGAATCTTACTAGTATCAGCCATGCTGATTAGCTATAAAATGGTAAAACACTGTAAACACAGGGCTTAATTTGTAAAAATTAATGTCTAGTACGCATTTAAGTCTCTCTCCATTACTGTGGCAATGAGTGACTTGTAACATTACTTGGGAAGTTCTTGTTGACTTCCATTGAACGATTATCCAGCGTTAGATTGTGAATATAAACATCTGTTTGTCTTTCTCGTTAACACAAGTCTTTGCTCAGTAGAAAGCGACATATCTCACACGTCTGATGTAGCATTTGTAAAGATGTTTTTTCCCCCCCTTTTTTCTTTTCTCCTTGTGGTTGGAATAATAGGAGCAATTAAAAAGAACAACAAACAACTCGATTAGTTGCTCTGGAGTTTCATTTACTTTTAAACAGTAATTTACATCCAGATGAACTGCATCTTACTCTTCTAACCTCCATTCCAGTAGGATGGAAACAGCAAAGACAAAAAGTCGTTGGCTACTTTTAATACATCTAAAACCAAACTTGCCTTCTTTTGCCACCAATGCTCGGATCATCATTTTAATGCCAGATGAAATAAATGACTTTCTTTTTGAGGAAGCTTTAATAAACTTCTCAGATTTGCTTTCACTCCAAACCTGAAATTCAAGAGTTACATGCTGGAAAAATGATTGGATCATTCTACTGCCCCAGAAATTATTTCACTCTTGATTCAATTCTCTAAAAGTCAAATACATCCAAATACATCCTAAGATGGAGTGCTGTTGCCACAGCGAAGGAGGTGCCACCCAGAGCATTCTTTCCTGCTTTGACAGAGTACAAAATCGACTTTAAAATCTAGTGGAGAATGTTCTCTTCTCTTTCCTACAGTCTTTTTCTCACAGAAGAGAGGCTTCAATCTTTATATACTCTATAATTATTTTTATAGAGGCTTGACTGAGCACTTACCATAAAAATATAGTTTCCCTTTAGAAAACATCCACAGCAAAAACTTGTCTAACTACAACTATTGTAAACAATTTTTTTCTTTCTTCCTTTGCGCATCTAAAATTTAATGTAACTTTTATGAGCAAATTTTATTTCTACAATCTATCTGTGGAACACAATATCACTGGACTGCATCCCAGCTTACTACAACATGGTCGTCTTCAAGTTCAATGTTAACGAATTCTTGCTGAGCCGTCCTCATAAACAGTGAAATTATTCAGTTTCAGCCGTCATTACCAATCTTTAGTGTTGTCTCACTATCCAAACGCATCAATCCTTATTCTAAAGTGTTTTTTTTTTTCATGGAAATTACTCCAGACATGACATAAAACCATTTGATTTAAGGAGCTAACAAGAATGGAAGATGATTACTGAAAATACAGGAAATATTTATTTAATACAGGAAATCTTAAAAGACCAAAGCTCTAAGTAGGAGGAAAACAGTAAGCAGGAAGAGAGTTCCACAAGCCTGGATTTCTTGAAAAGAAGGTAATGGAATAGGAAGCTGTATTATAATTAGGTATTAAAACGGCAAACTGATGAAGACCACTAGACGAACAAATAAAAAAACTGGTATAAAAGAAGCAGGGAATAGATTGGACAATTCTGAAGAATAGATGCTATAATCATATCCAGAGAAAAGACTGAGATTAACAACATCACATCTGTTAGAGAGAGGTTGCAGAGAAGAGGACAGGGTAGGGCCAATCAAATTACAGATTTCTGCTACTTATCAAGAAACCTTAAAAGGGATAGAGATTCATCAGCCCGAACATTACTCCATACATCGTCTAATCAGACTTGTAGAGATAGAAAATAGTCTCAGATGGGAGAGAAAGAAAGTACCAAAAAGTTTCAGAGTTGATTTTTCCTTAAAAGTAGAACCATTCATAAGAATCGTAAGAAGAAAAGGGACATGACTACGATTGAAAGAGTTGGGTCTTAACAGAACTAAACAAGCCATTTGGTACCCCAATCAACAACTGAACCCGGATCAACTTCCAGATCAACTTCCAGATCAACTTCTAGATCAACTAAATGTTTCAACTGATCCTAGAAGAACAACACCAAAATAGAGAGTGATATCGTCAGCATAGATGCTAATCTTCTGAATAATTTTCTCGATATATAGAGAAGAAACAGTTTGGCTTAGAATAGAGTCCTGCAGGTAAAAAATAATGACATATAGGCAGCCAAGTAAAACTTGGCAAATTAACAAAAATCCAGACATATTAGAATTGTCAAAATTCTTGGCCTTCATCTTTTTTGTCTTTGTTCAGTAAAGAAAAAATCCTCCTAGATGGAGGCAATTTTAATTTTGTTCCAATCCAGAGTGCCTATGTTGGAGGGAGCTGGGTTTTCTCCATGTTAAAAACCAAATTTGTGTCTAACTTTGTCCTCATGGTTAGGCAGGTAAATAGGAACACAAGACAAACAAAATCGAACCTTAATCCTTGCATAAAATCTATTTAAAAAAAAAAAAATGAAATTAGTTCTATCTCACTGCAAGAAATTAGACACCACGGTCGGAAAGTGGGGTTGAGAGGTCAGCACACCCGAAGAGGGAATAGTGAGAGTTCACATGTTGTATGTTAATATTGACAACTTTTCATTCTACAAAACGTACGTGGGAATAAGGGCACCTTAAGCGATTAGCAATAAACTAACCACTTCTCAAAGAGAGAAGGCAAAGCCTTGCAGGGTGGGCAAGAACTTAGACACCAAGGTCGGAAAATGGGATTGAGCGAAATTTTCTGAATAACATTAGATCGTAGATGCCGAGAAGAAACTGCGTAGGGCCTACAATATAGTTCTGACCAACCTTTCAAAAAATTCCAAAGTTAACAAATTTTTCTGAAATATAATACGACAGGTAATACGATGGTCGTTTTAAAATCCAATGTTCACAAATTCTTGTTGAGCAGCCCACTTGAATGATCAAATTCTGCCTAGTTTCTACTATCATTACCAATACTTAAGGTGTTATCTCATTATCCACCTGAAAAACTCATTAACCCTGCATATTTAAACATGTCCGAAGGAGATGGACAATAAGCAACAGCAGAATAAAGAGTTGTATCTTCAGAATAGATATTGATCTTCTGAATAATATTCTCTGCAAAATCATTGAGCAGTTAGTAGATAAAATGTAGTTCTACAATCTAACTTGACTTCAAATAGTTCCACTTTAGTTAAACTTGGACCTGATGGCATTCCGATCATAGTGCTCAAAAAGCTTCAACCAGAACTAGCTCTCATACTTACAAAGTTGTTTAAACGTTGTCTTAAGGAGAAATGGAAAACCTCATCAGTCTGCTCAGTATTTCAAAATTCAGGTGATCAGTCATCTCTTTCTCTCAGTACGAACCGATCAGTTTCCTGTGTGCCGTAAGTAAGTTGCTGGAATCTTTGTTAAATAAAGAAGTGGTTAACCACTTCAGCCAAAATAACCATCTTAGTTGCATACAATATGGTTTCCATCCTGCTAGATCTACAGCAGATATGCTAACGATTATATCTCATAGGATTAGCGAATCTCTCAACAGGGGATTCGTTTCTAGGGCAATTGTTCTTGACATAGTGAAGGCCTTTGATAGAGTGTGGCATAAAGGTCTACTCCACAAGATATTTCCAACTATGGTATAGTTGGAAATATCTTCTCAGTTATTACATCATTTCTCTCTGATAGGTTGATAAAAATAGTGGTTGATGGGCAGAAATCAGAAGCTTACTGTATTAACGCTGGCGTCCCTCCAGGGTTCATCCTGGGCTCAACTCTCTTCCTGATCGTCATCAATAATCTTTCAAATTCAGAAATCTTAGATCATTCGGAGATATTTATGCTGATAACACTTCAAAGGCTGTAAATAACCAAGATCTCCCTGATTCTCTCTCCTCTGATCATGAGCACATAAAGCAATGGGGGAAAGGGTGGTTGGTTAATTTTAATGCATCTGAAACCAAGCTCTATTACACTGCTAACATAACATGAAAAATGCTATTCAGAGCACTCTTTCTTACTTTGACAAAATCAAAACGAGGAAGTGTTCAAGCAGAGAAAGAATAAAATAATGAAAAGCACTCACCGTATTTTTATTTTGATGAAAAATTATTTATCTTTTGATGGAAAAAATCAATGAACGAAGAGTTATAATTTTTCTTTTACACAAGAAAATTACATTCAAATTTTGTTTTATCTTTCGGTACTGGCCCAGCTTTTGAAGAAGACAAAAAATGAATTGTTTTAGATTTCTTACCCTAACCTTAACCCTAGCCACAACATAACCTAATTAGTAATATCTCATATTCTTTCCAGGGTTGCCAGATTAGCCTTTTTTTTAAGCTAAATTTTGTGAATTTAGCCTTTTTTGAAACAGTTTGGGCTTCAAAAATTGTATTTGGTCTTTTTAAAAAGTTGGTTCCAATTTTGGCTTTTTTTTTTTGTATATTTTGCAAAAATATTCACTTAATGATTAGAGTACATAGAGGTTGCATAGTAACGAATTTTCACTGTAATTACTGAAAGCGTAATGTACGGACTAACTAAGAAAGAAACTAGTAGAAATTTATATAGATAGAAGAAAAAAAATAAAGACTTATATTCACTTCAATAAAGCTATATAAAGAAATGTCATCCTTTTACATAGCTTTATTAAACTGCATATACAAGCCTTGGTATTACTAGTATAGCTTTTTAACTACACAAAACCAACCTTTTGTCGGCACAGAATAATGTATATAGCCGGAAATAGCCGAGTGAAAACGAAACGGCGTCAAAATCATTCGAACATAAAAAATAATGAAACTACATTTAAAGCAAGAAAAACACTCACCGTATGTTTATTTTTTATGAAAATTCTAATATATAAAAGGCTATATGTCTGTCTGTTTGTCACCATATTTTCAAACTCTATCTCCTCCTAAACTAAAAGTCGCAGAGCAGCGCTAGGAGTATCAAATGATTGGATTTTTTTATGGACCGTTCTTTTATGGGTCTTTAGCCGGTTAAAATAGTTTTTAAGGGGTCAAAATTGAAAAAAATCTTTATATACATTTTGTACATTCATCTTAGTTTATTTTTAATTTTTAATCAGTTCATATGCGTGTCACGTTGGTACAGTGGTAACGTCACCAGCTTTGAATGCTGTAGATTCGGTTTTTATTCTAGCTGATGACACCCAAATACGTTTTTTGGGGTTTTTTTTACTTTTGAAATAACGACTCTATAATAATATATACAAAATCTGGAGAAACTATAATATCATATTTAAGCGTATTTTACGCCCCCCCCCCCCCGCTAGTTATTTATATTTTAACGGAGAAAATTAATGAAATAACTTGAAATCATCAAAATATTTTTGAGGAAGTTTCAACAAACAACACTGTTCAAGTCATCAAATTGTCATTATAATATAAATAATAGGATCAGAAACGAATAATAATCTCATATTTTAAGAGGATTAATTTGGATTATTTGTTGCATTATAACTTATGTTGTTACTTGTTACACGAGCGTGGCCTGTGGAAATTCATCTGTTGTATATTATTGCCGTGCTTAAAAATATTTGCTTATAGTCAAGATTGTCTTCTCCTTTTGACTTCTGGTTTCTCCTACAGAGACGACAGTGACAAGCAAGATAGGGTCCTTTCTGATTAATGAGTATCTTCTTCTCAGATAACATGAAAGTCCCTCCTCCTTTCTGCATGTTAAGAATGGCTTTCTTGTCTACTTGACTATGTCTAATTATCCAGAAAAATGGACAACAGAAACACTGTTCAACAAGAAGAGCAGACAATCGTAACTATAGCAACCATTTTCATTTCTATGGATGTCAAGCGTGAATGCAGACCCCACAATATTATTGTACAGACATTGTTTAAACTGAAACATATTTACCTAAGCACTTTGGTTAGTGTAGTTTTAGAATGTATCTTGTTATGATGGTCTATTTTCAAATACTTGTAGAAGTTTTTGATATAGTTCCATTCTATGGACATATGTCGCAAATGCGGACCCTCAAGATTTAATTATACAAACTTTGTTCGAACATCAGATGAAATTTTTAAAATGTTTTTTTGCATTGCATTTTCGGCAATTGGGTGATCCCATTTTTTTTAAAAATAGGTGGAGGGTGGTAATATACATACTAGTGATGGATAATTCCAATATTTTTACCAATTCCGAGGTCCTGGATATGACCTTAAACTATATCCAGTGGTGAGGCCCCAGCTTGCGGGCTTTGGGGAGTGTGGAGCCACCCTTTCATTGCCATTGCTCTCAGGTCCACTCTGACCCAGAGTGGTAGTACCTGTTAGGGTCCCATCTATGGGTTAAATAGAAACCGACTTGAAAACAACAAATATATTCTATTAAAACATTTTTCTTCAAAATCACTGGATTCGGCATTAAATAACCTGGAAAAAGGGTTGATATGCCATAAAACAAAAACAACCAACTAACCAATTCCGATAGAATTACTGATTCTGTTCTAAATTCTTGATTCAGATACTTTTAAAATTTCTAAATATTTAGCTATAGAGGTGTTTGTTATTTTTCCTGACTAGCTGGGGTAGGGGTGGGGGGAGTCGCATGGCCTTGCCCGGCCGTAAAATATGCTTAAATATATTTAAGTCATGCAGATTTCATATTTATTTCATATTTATTATTACAGAGCCAATTCTCTGCTGAACATTATATTGTACTTAATATATGGTACTGATTTCAAAAGATCAAAAATTTAGAGTTTACCGGTTAAATATTTACATACAGACGCACACACATAACATACATTTACTGTTTTATTTATATAGATTATCATAAAACTATGTAATGCGTGCATATGTTTTCACAAATGTAAAAATACACTTGTGGGGAGTAATATATAAATTTTAGTTTTACTGGTAGTTTAAAATCAATAAATATTTATCATTTTATTATTAGTACCATGCACAATAAATTAAGTTTTTAATAAAAATAAACAAAAAAAAAAAAAAAATTAAAAGAAGCGTTTTTGGCATCAGAAAATGGACACTAATTTTTCCGATTCTGATATTGATTCTGATACACCAAAAAGTACCAATTTTTCGATTCCCGAGTCTGATTTTTCATCCCAACACTAGTATGAAACATGAAATTGCCTAAGCGTATTCTTATACGAATAGGATAAGAAACGGATAATAATCCCATATTTTAAGAGGATTAATTCGGATTATCTGTTGCATTATAACGTATGCAGTTAATTATTATATTATAGGATGCAGTAAGCCAAATAGAAATATTTTGATTAATTACTAATTTCTACTGTTGGGATGCCTGACATTTTCAGGGGCAGATAACTTTGAATTTGTTTTGTCTGGTCGTCTGCTTAATGGCAAATCAAACCGTTTTTGTGGTTGTTTAATACCGTTAGATACTGATTGAATAGACCCACTAGTATCTATATATTAATACCATGGAACCTTTAACTTACGTGCGTCATGGTTTCCAGATTATAAATTATTCGATTGGGGTAACCTATTTATTAAAAAGGAGGATAGAAGGTGATAACATACTACGACCATTAAATTAGTATAGAGATACGCTAATATAATGTTCGTAGCATTATCCTCCTTTTTAATAAATAGGATCTCCCAATCATCAAAGATGCAATGTAAAATAAAATTAATGTAATTAAATAAATAAAAATAATGTTGCTTTTGGGTCATACGCAAAACTAAAATATATCTTCTTGGTCTTTTGGCGAGGGTCCAAAAGAAGTATCTGTTTTGTCTAAAGATGGTATAATAATATTGTGGGGTTTCCGTTCGCACCGGGTGTCCATACAATGAAAATATGTCACAGACTTCTATAAAGATATTGGAGATAAACTGAAATGGCCGTATATATTCTGATACTACATTAACCAGATTATTTAGATAAATACTTTTACAGTTTTAGCAAAAAGGCTACAATAATATTGTGGGGTCTCCATTCACACTGAACGTTCGTAGAATGCCCAGCAGCACTATATTACATATGAAAGATGCCACTGTGGAATTTCCATAGGTCCCACTAGTATGAAATAGCTAGTTGAGAATAACAAAAAAATGAACACGAGGATTGCTACTAGACTGTGGGAATATAATAGAAACCAATATGACAACACAGGCCTCAAAGAGAGAGTGTGAGAGAGAAAATGCTTGCAGCACATGGACATGTAAAATAATAGGGGCTGAATATTTCATTAATTCATTTTGTGTGGCTAACACGAAACCCTGCTGATTACTGTCTTTTGAAAATCATACCGTTATCAGGACCCACGGACTAATACTTCCGTTTGCAGAATTACACCATGCAAACCAAGAAAAAGAAGAAAAAAAACCCAAAGAAAACAAACTCTTCATTGATAAGAATGTATAGCATCGAAATATATCTGATTTAAACAAATAAATTTGTTTATATATATATAAAAAAAAAAAAAAATGAAAATATGTGTTGTTTTTTTAGCCTTCCAAACGTACTTGTTTATATATGTAATTCTTATTTTCAAAATTTGATTAATTAAGGTAATTGTGTATTTTGGTTATTTTGAACGGTTTTATGTTTTCATTTGTAAAGAACTCCTTTTAGAACAGAAGGAGACAAATTAAGAAGGCACTATCCAAAAACGTTTCGCCCAACTGTTAGTGAAAAACAAAACAAAGTAATGCAATAACACAAAATAAAAAATTAATTATCTGAACATTTACTCAATTAAAATAAAATTAAGAAAATTCTGAAAGTGTCTTTATTTATTATGAAAGTTTAAATACTATATATTTCGATGTATAAGACGACCCTTAAAGTTTAAAAAAAAAATCATCTTTAAAAACAAATATTTCATAAGATACCAGGTGTTGCAATCTCTAGCCTAGGTTAAACAAACATGGTTTTGTGATTTAGCAGTCATCTTATACAACAGATATATGATAAATTTATTAAAATTTGCTCCAATTTTGTACCTCGTTTTATCTGACAAACGGTGAAATATACGGTATTGTTAAAAATAAAATTATTATACCCCCCAAAAAGTCACACACTTTGCAATAATAACTGTTCAAAAGTTATACATTTTCATATAATGACAACTTTCATTGATTTCAGAATTTTCTTATTTTTATTTTAAGTCAATAAATGTTTAGATAATTAATAATGTTGGGACAGTTAATTGGAATCAAAATATACAGAACTTTGCAGAGTATTGGAATCGGTATTGGAATCAGAAAAATTTGTGTCGATTTTCCGATACCAAAAACGATTCTTTTAATTATCTTTTTTCTTTTATTTGATTTTGTTTAAAACAAAATCTTTCACTTCTATTAGTAATGATAAACTATTAAATATTTATTGATTTTAGACTACTAGTATGGATCACCTCCTCACAATTGTGTTTTTACGTTTGAGAAAATATATACACACCTAACATGTATATTTATGGTAATTGGGGGAAAATAACAACTCTGTAGTTAAATATTTAGACAATCGAATTGGAATCGGTAATTGTATCGGAATCAGGAATTTAGTACGGAATCAATAATTGTATCAGAATTGGAAAAAATATTAGAATCGTCCCATCACTAATAATTAACGTTTCATTTTGTGTAATTGTATGAGTTGAGCGTATTTGTTTGGTTTTTGCCTAAAAGTTATGCAAAACTTTGACATAGAGTCTTCTTGGTTTGTCTACTCCCCTGTTCTGAAAGACGTTGTTCAAAAATGAAACCAAAAAAATAAAATTTGTCCAAAATAACCAAAACGCATGAGTGCCTTAATTAGTCATTTTGATCTCTTTCTTTCTGCTCCCCTCCCCACTAATCAGTGATTCGAAACAATGATCAAATTGAATAAATGTCTACTGTCTTCCATCAGTTCTTGTTATGAGTTAGTCCTTTTTTTTAGGGGAGGGGGGTGGTCATTGGGGGTGGGGGGTAATCTCTCCACCAACCAACGGCTATCCCAATACAGAAAGTTTTCTTAACTACTACCACATGCGATAAAATGGCCCTTTTTAGAGCCATCTTTCTCAACAGAACTACTATGCATTTTGCGAAATCAACTCCTCAATCCTGCAGCTGCCTGCACCTTCCTGCAGTTTCCAGTGATGACAGTAAAGTCTCTCCAGCTTGAATACAAGCAGTGCTTACAACTTTCTTTTATTTACCTTTTAGTAAATAAACCTGGACGGTATTTTTTATCGTTCATAACAGTACAATTGTGTTTTGTCCTCTCTTCTTTGCCATTGTTGGTCATCTTTTTCTTGTCTGTGTCACCTTTTCAAAACGCAGGGTCGATTGTCATCAACGGTCGGCTCCGTAACATAATTTCACAATAACCAAGACAATAATATATTATAGCATGTTTGTCATAACATTATTTCTTCAGTGTTACAATATATACGAGGGGCGTGCGATTAATAATACCCCTGACCCACTTCTAGTTGCCTGATCTAGCTGAAATTTTGCATGTGCAATGATTTATATCTCTACGGGTTATGTGGTAAATTACAGCTCTGAACTAATTGTGGTTTCTGTTTTACAGGTGTTTGAACTGAGTCAGGTGTGAAATGGAGTCTGTTGAATGTCGAGCGGTGATCCGGTTTTTGTATTTGAAAGGATGCACACCACAGGAGACTTTTGATGAAATGAAAGAAACTTATAGTGATAATGCCCCATCATATAACCTTGTAAAAAGCTGGCATCGTGAATTCAAACATGGCCGGAAGTCTGTGGAAACAGCTCCCAGACCTAGTCGCCCCCCCCCCTTCTGCCATTGATGAAGCATCTGTCCGTCAAGTTGAGGCTGCCATTTTGGAAGATCAGTGCATTACTATTCACCAAATAGCTCAAGATGTCAAGATTAGTACAGGGTCTGTGGAAACTATCATTCATGATCATTTGCATATGCATAAGGTGTCTACCAGATGGATTCCCAGGTTGCTCGCACAATTCCAGAAGCGAGAACACGTCGAGTGCTCGAGGATGAATTTTGAGATGTGCCAAGAAGATGAGTCAAAGTTTTTCAAAAGACTGATTACACAGGATCAAACCTGGGTCCATCACTATGATCCAGAGACCAAAGCCCAGTCAATGCAGCAGGAGCACTTGGACTCACCACCTCCAAAGAAGGCAAGGGTGCAGCCCTCTGCTGGCAAGGTCATGCTCACAGTCTTCTGGGACCAGGACGGAGTAGTGATGACAGATTTCCTAGCAAAGGGTACCACAATTACAGGAGCCTATTATGCTTCACTTTTGAGGAAATTAAGGGAAGCTATCAAAATCAAGAGATGGGGCAAGATCAGCAAAGGTACCCTCCTCCTGCAGGACAATGCTCCGGTCCACAACTCGCATGTCGCCAGATCAGAAGCACGGGCGTGTGGTTATGAAATCCTTTCCCCATCCTTCCTACTCTCCTGACCTTGCACCCTCTGACTTTCACCTCTTCCCAGCCATGAAGTTGTTTTTGAAAAGAAAGCGTTTCCCAGATGATGCAGCCTTGATTCTTGAAGTCATGTTGTGGTTGGAGGACCAACCTGGGGTGTTCTATAAAAACGGTCTCCAGAGCTGCATCAAACAATGAGAGAAATGCATAACTCTGGGTGGTTCCTATGTAGAGAAAGACTAATAACTGTGCCAAGTTTCGTTGCTCTACTGCTATGGGATGTGGGTCAGAGGCATTACTTATTGCATGCCCCTCGTATATATAGGTTGAGCATTTGGGAAGTGATATACAAATTACCATTAGCATATGAAGTGATGCTCTTTGTGTATACAAATTGAGCTTAGGTACTTCGGACAATGCCGAAACATTGTTAATTCACTATAGCAGCTGTATAGTACAATGGTTAGAAGCTTCGACTGTCGTTTGGGCAATCAAGTTCTGATCCTGGCTTGAGGTAGTTGCTTTTCTAGCCATACTGATGAGCTGTAAAACAGAGCTGTATGTAGATGACTATATATATATATATATATATATATATATATATATATATATATATATATATATATATATATATATAATTGTTGCTGTTTGAATCTCCACTGATGAGTAGTCAAAAGACAAAACAAACTTGTCTGTAGATAAATAAACTATATTTAATTATTTAATTATTATTGTAATCCACCGTAATTATGGAGGGCACTTTGATCAGGGCAAAATAATTATATCGTCCCGCCAGTAACGTTATAATCCCCTCTTTCCTTACTTAAAGACTTTAGTTGTAATTACCGGTACGAGTCTGTATTCAAAAACATATTTACACGTTTCAAGCATGCAGCTGACTTACTAGCAAGGAGGATAATGGAGTTTGATTATCAGAACTAGGTTCGTAAGTTCGAACCTGTTGGTAGGTAGACAAGTTATTTGAAACTAACAAGCTTCATTTTACCCCTTCTGGGACGAATATTCATCTAGTACATATGTTTATAATTTATGCAACCTGTTTTCACCTAAGCGTAATGAGAAATTCCTTTGCGATGGTAATACAGCACATTCAACAGGCTAATGAGAAATCCCGTTGTTATGGAAATACAAGGTGCCCAGTGGCAGCAACAAACATCAGTCATAAATGCCGTATTTTTACAGAATTTGAACCAAAATTAGTTTTAGTTAGGCAAAAGTTGGTCTGGTTCTGTTCAAATTCTGTCGACGCACCAATAATGCTAATGTTTAAGCATCAACTTCTCCTTCCCTAACCGTAGCAACATGCACAAATGTAATGAGAATAAACATCTTGCTGTTCAAGTACCTATCCAGGTTGCCTCCCCATAACTCTGTCCCCTATTAAGGAAGCCCCTTACACTTCAGTGACAATTTCCTATATTTTGGATAAAGCATAATAATACAGACATATATATATATATATATATATATATATATATATATATATATATATATATATATATATATATATATAAACTGCATCAATCGCTTTATTGCAGATTAGTAAAATATCAATATTTCACTAAATATATGTTACAAAAAAAAATAAAAATTGTATAATCAAATGATTGCTTTAAGGTTAGTTATTTCTCAAAATTTTATTCAAATTCATGCGATAATCACAAAGTTATGACATTTTATTCTTTATCAAGGAATTTCCACTGTCCATCTTTATTGCAGGTCTCTTAAAATGTTGTATTAGGGCAAAAATACAATGTCTAATCATGAAAACTTTACTTTTTATTATATTTTTCTGTTAAAGAATAATAAAAATCCTAGATGTTAAGCCTCAACTAAATGAATTATTTATTGTCATGTCCACCATTTTTTTAAATAACTTTAAACAACCTTTTGTCCACCGAAGACGCCAATTGTTTGATCTGAAAAAGAGTTATGGTTCTGGTGACATCAACTACTTTCCTCCACAGGGCATCCTTTGAAGTAAATTGCTCTCCTCCCTCATAAACACCTCTTTTCAATATTGACTAGAGATGTTCAATGAGGTTAAGATCCGGAGAACACGGTGACCAGCTCATGAGGGTTTCTCCAAAGAAGCCCATAGATTCAAGGAAGGCTGCAGTCGCCCTAGCAGAATGGGATGGTGCATTGTCATGCATAAAAATCATCTGAAAGCGACGTGACAATGGTAAGTCATCTAGCCATGGTGACAAATGTTTATTCAAAAAGGCCATGTATGCATTGGTGGTAAGTTTTACACCTTCTGGAACTCGGAATCGTCCAACCAACTTATCCCCAATGATTCCTGCCCAAAACATGATACCTCCACCTTCTTGTTGGCGATGAACTCTGTAAGGGGTTGGAGTTCCGTCTGAGTTCCAAACTTTGGCCCATCCATCCGAACCGTCAAGAGTAGCATGAATCTCATCTGTAAATAGGACACGTTGAAAATCCATTTTCATGTAATTTTATGCCCAAGCCATTCGTTTTTCCCTATGTTGTTTGCTCATGAAGGCACTGGAATAGTTTTGATGTTCCTTGCCATCTCATTCAACACATTACATCGAGCCTGCCTAGATCTTGGAGCGATTCCAGCTCTTGTAAAAATGGAAGCACTGGTGCTGTTTGGGTTTTGGTTGACTTCCCTACAAATTTTCCGAATATCATAATGTGAAAGGTTTCTCCTGGTGCCCTTATTCTTTCTGGATTTGGTGTTAGGGTTGTTCACGAATGAAGCCAAAGTTCTTGGATCCCTTTCCAGCTCCATAGCTAAATATTTGATGAACAATCCTTCTGCTAGTCCAGCAACAATCCTTTCCTTTTCGATAACTGTTAATCGCCCCTTTTTTGGCATTTTAAAAGACCTGCAATAGTGCGATGGACAGTATAAATTACTTGATGATAAATAAAATGTTATAATTGTGAATATCGCATGGATGGGAATAAAATTTGAGGAAATAACTAACCTTGAAACATGATACAATTTCCATTTTTTGTGGCGTATATTTAGTGAAATATTGATATTTTAATAATCTTCAAAAAAGCGATTGACGCAGTTTATATATATATATATATATATATATATATATATATATATATATATATATATATATATATATACACTCGTAAGCAAAAACAAAATGGGCCGCCAAACAAATTTTATTGCACTGAAAGCTATATTGAACAAAGAACAATTAAACAAGACTAATAACACAGAACAAGACATTTACTTTAATAAATGCTTAGGATGGAATCGCATTCCCTGTTGATTTCTTTAAAAAATCAATCCTTTTAGACATGCTCTCAACCAAAGTGGAATACTGTGAAGAGGAGATGCTATCCCATCTGCTTTGCACAGCTTCCCACAGTTTGTCATTGTTCTCAAAAGTTCTTCTGGCCAATGCACGAGATATTATGGACCAACTATTCTCGATTGGGTTTAAATCAGGGCTTTGACCTGGCCAACATATCACATCAATTGAATTATCAGAAAAACATTTTTTGTGACTTTAGCAGTGTGTTGAAAAATAATTTAATTTGTTGCGTGTGAAATCTGGCAATCCTGTTTGTTTATTATCATTGATGCTTTTGTATTCTTATCTTCTGTGTATCTATTTTTGTTTTGCAGCTGAATGAGATGGCTTCGTTCAAAAGATCGTGCAGAAATAAGGTCAACATGTTCTGCTATATAAGTAGAAACTACACCATTGCTCCTAATAGGAAACCAGTTGCAAGTTTCATAAGGCGTGCTTACCATGCTTATTTTGGTATTAAACTTGGTGACCAGGATAAAATTTGGGCGCCACACATGGTGTGCAAGGCATGCACCAAGACTCTGCTTGGGTGGACCAATGGCAAGAGGAGTCTGAATTTGGGAATTCTCAGGGTTTGGAGGGAGGCGACAATTATATCAATGACTGCTACTTCTGTGCTGTTGATTTGACTGGAATAAATGGAAAGAACCGGGGCAGCCTCAAGTATCCTGATCTTCAATCAGCACGTCATCCTATAGCTCATTGTGATGAACTTCCAGTGCCTATCTTTAGAGAACTTCCAGACATTAGTGATGAAGATACCTCCAACTTTAAAGGACAAGAAGAAGAAGAAAAAAATAATAAGAAGAGAAGAAGCGGTTTTTGAAAATAATGCTCCACATCCATTTTCCCAAAAGGAGTTGAATGATCCAGTTCGCGACCTCAACTTTCAAAGAACTCTTTGATTCAAGGAAAAAAATCTCGTCTCTGACAGTGCTAACATCACCTTCTTCTGCAACAGACATAAAGAATACCTCCATTTTTTTCTCTGAAGAAAAGGACGGTATACTGTGCAGATATTGTGCAGCTTCTACTCAAGCTTGGGGTGCCACAGTACGAACTACAAGATTGCAGACTGTTCATTGACAGCAGCAAGTGATCACTGAAATGTGTTCTGTTACACAATGGCAACAAGATTGCAGACTGTTCATTGACAGCAGCAAGCGATCACTGAAATGTGTTCTGTTACACAATAGCAACAAGTTTGCCTTTGTACCCATCACTCACTCGACTACACTGAAAGAGAAATATGAAGCGGTGAAGTATGTGCTGGAGAAAATCGGTTATGATCAGCATAAGTGGTTTATTAGTGTTGACATGAAGATGGTGAACTTTTTGGTGGGACAACAGTATGGCATCACCAAGTATCCATGTTTTCTGTGCGTGTGGGATAGTAGGGACCGGCGGGTTAAGCATTACATGAAGAAGAACTGGCCAGTGTGGGAGGAGCTGGTGCCTTGCAAAGAAAGGAATGTCATCAATGACCCTCTTGTGGACAGAGACAGAATACTCCTCCCACCATTGCACATTAAGCTCGACTTGATCAAGCAGTTTACCAAGGCTCTTGACATGAATGATGACTTCACACGTATGGTGGCTTCACTTACTTGTGCGAGGCTTTTCCAGGGTTAACCATGGAGAAGTTGAAAGCTGGGATCTTTGACGGTCCTCAGATCTGTCAGCTCATTAGAGATCCAGAGTTCAAAAACTCAATGAACGAAGCGTGGAAGGCATTTGTTCTGATAGTGAAGAACTTTCTTTGCAAAGAAAGGGATATCATCAGCAACCCTCTGGTGAACAGAGATAGAATACTTTTCCCGCCGCTGCACATCATGCTCCGCTTAATCATGCAGTTCCCCAAGTGGAAGCGTGGAAGACATTTGTTCTGGTAACAAATAACTTGCTTTGCATCAATAAAGGCCAGAAACTATGCAGAACTTGTCAACGACATGGTGACTGCTTTCAGAAAACAATGTTGCAACTTGAGCGCCAAAATGCACTACCTATTGTCACATATGGACCGGTTTCCTGAGAACAAGAGTTCAATGAATGATTAGCAGAGAGAGAGAGAGAGAGAGAGAGAGAAAGGAGAGAGAGAGAGAAAGGAGAGAGAAAGACAGAGAGAAAGAGAGATAGATAGAGAGAGATAGAGAGAGAGAAAGAGAGAGAAAAAGAGAAAGAGAGAAAGATATATATATATATATATATATATATATATATATATATATATATATATATATATAGAGAGAGAGAGAGAGAGAGAGAGGGATTCCATCAGGACCTGAAAAATATGGAGACCAGATATCAGGGTTGCTAGGACGCATTCATGATGTCTGACTACTACTGTAATCTGAAGAAAGACTGCCCTGTTGCTGAGCATATCGGGAATTACAAAAACAAAAAACAACAACAACAACAACAACAACAACAACAACAACAACAAACAAAAAACCCCGGAAGTTTAAATGAGTGATGAGCAGGGGAGAGATTCCATCAGGACATGAAAGAAAGGGAGACCAGGTATCAGGGTTGCTGAGATGCAGTCATGATAGTTGACTACTGTTGGACTCTGAAGAAAGACCTCCCTGCCGCTAAGCATTCCAGGAATTTGAAAAAAACGGAAGTTCAAGCCTTGAATTTTGAACAATGGTGACGCAACATGCAATTTACGTGTACTTACCTTTTATCAATGTCCACCATTCAGTTTACAGTAATCGATGTTTTCATCAGGTAATCAATATATATTATCGGAAAAAAACATTTTTTTATTCTTAAAAATCTTACTTATGATGAAGTAGGATGATGTGTATTGACAAAAATGAGCTGATAATGCCACATGAATGTAATCAATTTTGTTACACGGTCTGATTTTTTTCAAATCAACTTAGCACACAAACCTGACCTGATGGAGAGAAACGGGTGCTATTTCCTGATTCAGAAGTGCAAAAAGAACGCTAAATCACTTGTAGAAATCTAGATAACATTCATAAAGTAAAAAATTGTTGTCTATTGTAATCCTTATTCACTGAAATTTACTTCATGTATGAAAACCAAAGAGGGGAGATATAACATATGAGAAATATTTTGAATCAAGTCTCCCCTTGCTGTTATTTCTTATTTCAGACCATTTGAAACCATAACAGCAAGTTTTAGTCTCTCCTTCATAAAGGCTGGAAGTTTTGGGGAATATCAGATATTTTGTAATTAATATGCAAAACTAGGAATACAAGTGACTATGATTGAAACATTTTATGGCTGTAAAAAAGTGTCAAAAATAGGCTCTGGATGATGGATTATCTCCTTAATGTGCAACCTTAAGGACAAATGTCACATAACCCACAACACAAGTTAGATCATTACCTTTCTAACGAGTCCTTATTTGTTAAATTCTGATCAATAGTCGCTGAGATTTGGAACTTATAAAATTGCTAAAAAATACATATTAGTAGATTGGCAAAGCCACAGGGGAGACAACCAAGCAAAAAAAAAAAAAGCCCTAAAGCATAATTCATTCCAAAGCAGCAAAATTAAAGCTAGCCTGCCAGGACACTATACATACAAATGTAGGCAAATTTGAGCATATTTTATTAATTTGAAAATATAGGTTCTTTTTTACCAATTGTCATAAACTTTTAACCATAGAATAGCATTATAATCTTTAAAAAGCCTGCAAATTTTCATGTTCATAAGACCCAAAATATGAGCATATATAAATAATTATTTTTTATAACTAGACATGAGTGTTTCATTCTTTGCAATCATCAATGTAGGAAGTGGTTATAGGATCCGAACCTTGCCATTAAGCCATCTTTAACTTTATTAGCAAGGAATATTACCCCCTAGGCCACCATCAACCATCAGAAGAATCCAAGGGAAATTTAACATTTATAAAGCCAACTACAAGCATAACATTATTTAGACAATCAATAGTGATCGAGCGACCGGATTAGGTTGAGAAGAAAGTTCTTGTGAAATTTTTTATTTTGATTTCAAATGATGTATTTTCAAATAAATTTTCGTTATAATACCTTTACTTTATATATCATTTTAAAGAGTGTTTTTCGCTCTATCTAATTGTTTAAATTACAGTCGTTTTAAAACAATTATGTCTTCTGTTCAGAATGTTGAATATAAGATGGGAAAAAAGCAAATTCGCACAATTTTCTTATTTCAATTCCAGCTAGACCGAAAAGCTGGTGAAACAGTTCACGATATCAATGAAGTGTTTTGCCCAGTAACCACTACTGAACACACAGCACAATGATGGTTTAAGAAATTTTGTGGCAGCGACGATAGTCTTGAAGATGATGAGCATAATGGTTGGTCATCAAATGTTGACAATGATCAATTAAGAGCCTTAGTCGAAGCCAATCCATGCACAACTGTTCAAAATCTTGCTTCTGAATTAGACGTAATGTATATGACGATTTCCAAACACTTAAGAAAGCTTGGGAAGTTGGAAAGGCAAAAAACTTGATAAATGAGTGACTTAGGAATTGAATGACAACCAAAAGGAACGCCGTTATGAAGTGTCATCTTCCCGTCTTTTATGCAACAAGAATGATCCGTTTCTTGACCAGGTTATGACTTCCGATAAAAGTAGGTTCTTTACAACAATCAGCGACGCTCAGCTCAGTGGTTAGATGCTGACGAAGCTCCACAACATTTCCTGAAGCCAGAGTTGTACCAAAAGAAGGTCACGTGACCGGTCTCATCCATTACAATTTATTGAATGCAGGCGAAACCATTACGGAGGACATTACGGAGGACAAGTACTATCAACAAATGGATGAAATGCATAAGAAACTTCAACAACAACACCCAACATTAGTCAACAAAAAAGGCCCAATTCTTCTCCATGACAATTCCCGACCACACGTTGCTAAACCGATCCTGCAGAATTGAACAAAACCTTGCCTCATCCGCCCATACTTTCCAAACCTCTCACCTACCTACTACCACTTTTTCAAGCATCTCGACAACTTTCTGCATGAGAAATGCTTCAAAAACCTAAGAAATATCAAAGACGCCTTCAACAACTTCATCACCACTAGAACGCAAGATTTTTACGCTAATGACATAAATACACTTGTTTTGTGTTGGCAAAAGTGTGTTCATTCTGATGGGGCTTATTTTGATCAATAGATTTTTACTTGAGCCGAGATATGTTCATCTGAATTAAAAAGTTAAAAACCGCAAGAACTTTCTTGTTAATCTGATATATAGATCTAATTTATAAAACTGACTATATCTGTCTGTCTCCATATTTTTGAACTCTATCTCTTCCGAAACTAAAAGTCATAGAGCAGTGCTAGAAGACTCAAATGATTGGATTTTTTATGGACCATTCTTTTATGGGCCTTTAGCTGGTTAAAATAGTTTTTAAAGGGTCAAAAAGATCAAAATTGAAAAAAAATCGTTATACATTTTGCACATCCATCTTAGTTTATTCTTAATCAGTTCATATGCGTGTCACGTTGGTACAGTGGTAACGTCACCAGCTTTGAATGCTACAGTTTTACTTTTGGTTTTGATTCTAGCTGATAGTACCCAAATACTTTTTGTTTTTTACTTTTAAAATCACGACTCTATATAATATATACAAAATCTGGACAAATTAAAATATCATATTTAAGCGTATTTTACAACTGGGCAAAGCCTCCCCCTCCGTCGTTAGTATATATATATATATATATATATATATATATATATATATATATATATATATATATATACTTTAGTGTTATATATATATATATATATATATATATATATATATATATATATATATATATATATATATATATATATATATACTTTAGTGTTTTTCCTTTTCTGTATAATTTAAATATGTATTTTTCTTGGTATAAAATATATATTAGAAGCTAAATAAATAAATAAATAAATAAAAGAAAAAGACAAATAATAAATTCAGACAAAGAAGGATTTAGAATTTTCGTCTGGCAAAAATTGATACGGAATATCTATATTAAGATACTATCCCCTCTCAAAGAATGCATCATTTTTGCAGTAAGAGAATTTGTGCCAATTAAGAGAAATCAGGAGTGTGATTTATCTTGTGCTTTCTTTTTCTTTTTAAAATACTTTCAGCAAAGTTCCACTTAGTTTATCTAAACAGGAGAGATTATTGGCTCGAGAAGACATGTGGTAAAACAATACTGCTTACATCCAAAATGGCTGACGAATAGATAACTTTTAATTAGATAAACTATCTTGCATTGGCGGCACTTCAACTTAATCTCATTACAATTGAGATTTGGTGTCTATTGTTTGCTCGTTCCCTGTCCTATCGCTGTAATGTTGCAACCCTGTGCCTGTTTTATAAGTATTTTAATGGAATGTGCTCCAACGAACTTATTGCACTTGTACTCTCTTCGGCATACACACACCTGACAAACTCGTCTTGCATCAAAATCCCATGATGAAAAGACTTCTACTCTCCAGAGTTGTAAGCCATGTTTAGTTTCAGAACAGTTTCTGATGGTTAGTTGTTCTACACAAGTCCTGGAGGTGAGTGGTTCTCAGTAGACAGAACAATTTCCGATGGTTAGTTATTCTACACAAGTCCTGGATGTAAGTGGTTCTCAGTAGACAGAACAATTTCCGATGGTTAGTTGTTCTACAAAAGTCCTGGAGGTGAGTGGTTCTCAGTAGACAGTTCTTGAGTTGGAAGCCACAGAGCAAAAGATTCTTCCTGTGTTGACACGAAGAAAACATGCGAAGTTGCTACAGAAAAGGTTTAATATTTATGGAGAAATTCTGGTTTCTGATTGGTTGGTAGCAGAATGTGAATTAATTTGATTCATCAGTTCCTAGCAGCATTGTTTATAAATAGAATTTCTTGACTGTGCGGGATCATACCCCATTATAATCTTTATGATGGGATGTGTCTCCTAGCGGCTTCAGCTGCAGGGAGACAGGGTAGTAGTACACGTCAAGGATCCGTTCTTGATGCTCAGCCTGACAGATGAGGGGCCAGGAACCGGCCCAGCACCTGTCAGGCTGAGGTACACCGCCTGGGTAATACCCAGGAGGTCCACCCTCCCAAGCCTTGCCACCCGGTTTTTGCAATTGCAGAAGGCCCCCTCCTTTAGGGGAGCCTGCTTTAGATTCCCACTTTCTTGGCCTTGTGCCAAATATTGCTGATGTGGACAGCAATTTAAATAACTACCCCATTATAATCCAAAAATATTGCAACATACTCTAATAGCTTATTTCCTTGAATAGCTTCTTCCCTCGGACTGCTAAACTCTGGAATTCCCTCCCTATTTCCTACTTGTTTGATCCTACTATCATGACGAAGTTTAAATGTAATGCAAACAGATATCTTGCTTATCTCCTCACATAGTTCCCTGTAGACATGGTCCCAAATACCAGTGCCTTACGACCAAGTGGCAACATGTCTTGTTTTTGGTGAACAAGAGTAAAAATAAAAAATATCAAACCTCTTTGGCTGCTATCAACTTAAAAAAAAAAAAAAGAAAAAAAAAGAATGTCTATAATTCACTGAAGAATGTTCCCTTTATCTAATCTATATAGTATTAAACTAGCAGGGAGACCCGATGTTGTCCGGTATTGAATGATGATTAACTAATATTTTGTAATCCTATATATTTATTGTCATCGAAATTGCTGAAATCACTCATTTTCCATTCAAATCGATTGTTTGCCTACTCTATTTGGGAACCCACCGGAAGGAAGCTTAACATACCCTCATGCAGTGACTTAGTCCACAATACATTATAGTCTACATTGCACTGTAGAGAACCTACTGCTGATTTTATAAAATTATTTTTTTATATATAATGGCTCTAATTAAAGTTTAAAATGCAAAATCCAAGGTGTTATGCTTCGGTCGTGCTCTAAACAGAAGCATTCATTTTTGGACACACCCTCGTCATATAGAAACTACTGTTGTTTTTATATGTCTGGCCTTTCTGCTTGTGTGGTGATAGTGGTTTGAATTTAAGTTTAAAATGAAAAATTCAAGTATCATGGCTCAGTTGTGCTTTGAACAGAAACATTCATTTTGAACGTGTCCCTGTCATATCAAAGAATCTACTGTAGATTTTAGATGTCAGACCTTTCTGCTTGTGTGGATATATTTATCAACTGTGTGATGATACAGGATACAACCGCAGAGAACATCTGAATCAAACAAGAAATTGTGATGCCAAAAGAGAGAGAGAGTCAGATATATATTTAAACAAACATGACATCATGTTGACAGCAAAGAAGAAGATCACTGCCTACTAGTGATGGGACGATTCCAATATTTTTCCCGATTCCGATACAATTACCGATTCCGTGATAAGTTCCCGATTCCAATACAATTACCGATTCCGATTCTTTATAAATCTCTAATTATTTAATTATAAGTTTGTTATTTTCTCCGATTTTCATAAAAACACATGTTAAATATGCAGATATTTTCCTAAACGTTAAAATTACACTTTTGGAGGATGATCTATCGATTTTAGCTTTACTTGTATTTTAAAATCAATAAATATTTATTATTTCATCACTATTACCAGCAACGGAACATTTTACGTTAAACAAAATCAAATAAAAAAAGACAATTAAAAGAACCGATTTTGCATCAGAAAATAGGCACCTATATTTCCGATCCCAATACTGATTCTGATACCCTTAAATGTTCCGATTTTTATGATTCCCGATCCCGATTGCAATTAATCGTCCCAACACTACTGCCTACTTCCATTCTTATTGAAAGAACTGAAAAAATATGCTAGCCTTAGCATCTCAGAAAAAACTATGAGGATCTCAGCGGGAACACATACCATACACATACCATACACGTACCATACACATACCATACACATGCCATACATGTAATTTTATGATGAAGCGATTCTTCACTCCCAGCCCTAGACACCTTCAAAATTTCATCCCATTTTACATCAAACAAGCAAATATGCCACCAGTAGTGATAAGAGAACATACAAACACAGGAACACCTGAAAATCTGAATAATCCCCCTATAGATACACAAAACCAAGACAAGTCTATCAATGCAAGGGAATGGAATCAATCACAATTAGAATGAATCACAACTCTGAAACAAACATCCCAACACAAAGAACATCCCATAAGACTGCAACCCCGAACAAAACTAAATCAACTGAAACAACCATTCGTAAAAGATTACTTTTGCCATTGAGAAGACTTATGCCAACAAACGAGCCAGGGAGACTTGAGTCTCTGAATGGTTTACACTCTTTAATCATTCATTTAATTAAAAAAAAAAAAAAAAATACTAATCATTTTAATACTAACTGAACCAGGTTTTTTTTTCCATTCAGAAGAAAGATAGATAAGAATCAATATGTCCATTGATGCATGTTAAGGACGGCAAAAAATGGGTGGACAAAAATAGGGGCACATAGTTTTGAAAGCCGATTTATCATAATTTTTTTGTAGGTTTCTGACTACTTTTTGATTGTATTTGAAAGATTAAAGACTAAAGTTAATTTCATAAAGGAAAAAAATATTTGTACGCGTGAAAAAAATAGTTATGAAAAATGTTTTCACGGTGAGCTAACCAATTCAGCTAAATTTTGAAGTTAAATAAATTAATTGTAAAAATCCTTTAAAATAAAAATATTAGTTTTCTGGGTCTATTTCAAAGATAATTAGTAAAGTAAAGTCCTAAGATATTGAATTAAATAATGAAAAAAAACCCACCTTGTTTGTGCAAAAATAACTTAATTAGCCCTCAAAAAACAAGTAATTTACCGTTCGTCAAAAACACAAAAAACTAAAATTTTGTAAACATGATTATAAGGAGGCCCAAAATTTCAGCCAATCGAAATGCTGTTTCAAAGTGAAGTCATGATAGGAAAAAGAGGTAGGGGTGTCAGATTTCTTCTTTTTTTTTTTACTAGACGTGCATTCATACATTCCTATTCTGAACGTTTGTATCAATTTTTATCATTTTTTAATTTAATTATTTTTTATGTTCCTGGTTTGAAATCAATTTTTTTAAAATTATTGTTCGAGATTATATAAAAATTATGTTACGCCGAAAGTTTCACATTCTTGCAAGCAAGGAAATTATTAAAATCTTGCATCTAAAAATTATGCGAAATCTGTAATTTAAAAAAAAAAGTAGAAATATTTTTGCTATTATAAGTTTTTTTTTTGCGTGAAAATATTAAATAAACAATGCTTAATTCAATGGTATTAACGGTAGTTTGAGAAATTAATTTTTCTTCGAGTTATATTGAATTCATTAATACGGACTTTAGGGGCTTTTTTCGTAATGTTCCTGTAAAAATTATTATTTTTTTTTTATTATTATAAATTACAATGCTTTATTTATATAAAAAAGCACAAATAAATTCTTGTGTTTTTTATTTACTACTGAAAACCATAACTTTAGTAAAGGTATTTTTTGTTTAAACAAAATAATACATTTCCACTAAGATTTAAATAAAAATAATTAGTTCATTATATTCCGCGATCATTACTATTGATAAATACTGAAAATTTTATTAAAATTGGTTAACTTCCTTATTTTTGGTGAATTTTTAAGTAAAAGGAGGGGTCAAAATGTTTATACATTTTGAGCATCGGCATTCATTTTGCCCGTATGTTAAGAGCAACCATTGTAATCTGTTGTAATATGATGATGCATGTGCATGGATAATTCAATGAGTAACATGTATCATAATTGTATTATTTTTTTAGGAAATCTGCTTCCCTCACTTTAGCAATGATGAAGAAAAGATGAAAAAACTACCCCAAGTTATCGTACATAGCTAATAAGTAGTAGTATTAGTAATTTTATTATTAACAACAGTGATTGCAAAATTATTTCAAAAAGAAAGCTAGCACAAAACACCCCTTTTTCTTCGTACTCCTTCTTAATTAAGTTAGTTGTAATAAATGTTACGAAAAAAAAAAAAAAATACCGACACAAAATCATTGAATAAAGCCTTTAGAAGTTTTCTTGTTCTTCTCAAGTATCCTCAACACTTCACCCATAGGGAAATAGGAGTACGGTTACAAAATCAGCTATTTTACTCCTGCAATCCAGAAAGAATGATGGTTCTACCAGATCAGACTGTCTGAAAATATTGGCCTCCTGACCAAAACTGCACCAAACATTGATGTTACCGTTTTTTTCCTTTCCCTTTGCAAAATTTAATCATGTTCTGCAAAGTCAAAAACAAAGCAACTTTTTCTTCTACAAAACAAACAAACCAAACTCCATGAATAAATATTTGAAGAATAGAAGTTTTTTTTTTCCAAATTACTGAATTCAACATTAAATAACCCAAAAAATGGTTGATATGCTGTTAAACAAAAAAACAAAAAAGAAACAAAAAAACCCAGAAGGAATGAGGAAGATGCTTTGCATTTTGCTGCATATCGATTCTTGATTCTATTGAGTGTGTTAACTTCTAATGAAAGTTACCACTATTCAACTAGACTTTAACCTTATTTAGAAAAATACCGTTTTATTAACATTATTTTTATCCGCCAACTTCTAATATTGCTACACATAAAGTAATAAATTCAATACCATAAAATGTCGCACCCCATGAGAGATTTTTTTCATACCATGTGATGATTCATTTTCGAGTTAGCTCTCTTTGCCAGAACCTGTTTTAATATGCTGCCACATTCATGCCAGAAAATACTACCTATTTCCATAAATTAGTTGACGAAGTTGATCTACTCGAAAGCAAATCCCCAATATGCCCACATACAATATGCAGAGGGACACGGATCAATAGTCACAGGGAAAAAGACTTGACTGCAATTGGCCATGTCACAAATTGAAATATCAATTGATGCATTCGATTGTTCCAATTGTTGGTTTGCCTGATTTGGGGATTAATGACCATCGAATACTAATTAATATATTTGACACGTCCTGGAGAAAAGAACATGTATTTGCAAAAAATGGGACATATGAGAAGATTCAAATGTTATACGTAAGAAATAAACATTGTTTAAGAAATAAACATTGTCTAAGAAATAAACATTGTCACTTTGACAGGATACTATAATACGTTTCTTTTGGAATTAAATGTTTTTTTCTAATAACTTTTATTCATCTGTAACAAGACACATTCCTACTGAGACCTAAGAGTCTGCTGTGGTTAGGGACCGGTTTTAAAGAAGGTTTTCTAAGGGGATTGTACAGCAAGATGTTTGTTTACATTACATTTAAAGGTGTACATGTTGGTGCAGTCAAGGTACTCATAACAACGAACACATTTCAAAAGCAAGGACCTCTGTTGCAGTGAAAAAATGTTGCACCCCTCTGCCTGTTTTACAAGTAATTTAATGGTGGATGCGCCAACAAACTACAAGCCCTTGTACCCCCTCGACGTAAATACCCCCATCGAACCCGGCAAGCAGCAAAGTCCCACCCCTACACAGTAGAGATCCGTAGATGTAAGAAAGCCTTCTACTCTAATAGTTTCTTCCCCAGAACTGCTAAACTCTGGAATTCCCTTCCGGATTCCTGCTTCCCCAACTGTACTAACATGCAGAAGTTCAAGTGTAATGTGAACAGATATCTTGTTGTTCAACTCCTTACATAGTATCCCTGCAACTTATATCCCTGAGAGTAGCGCCCTACATCAAAGTGGCACTGTGGCTTGTTTGGGGTGGAAATATAATAAAAAAAAGAAAAGTGGTTTAAAGAAAGAAGCTATCGGTTTTGTTGAGAAGTATTTTCATTAAGGGTGTTCAAATGCAATATTCTCTGTAAGAAAGCAAAAAACAAACAAACAAAAAAAACAAGATGAAAAACTATATATTTGACACGTCTTGGAGAAAAGAACATGTATTTGCTTTTCATTTTTTTTTTAAATACTTTTATTCAGGCAATGTATTTGTTTAAAAAAAAATGCTTTACTGGAATTTGAATACAATATTGTGAGTTGTAGGTGCATTTAAAAACTAAAAGTAATTTGTGAATGTTATGGTTTTAAAGAAACTAAAAGAAACAAGACAACAAGGAGGTAGTTAAACAAGACTGTCTACTTGCAGAAAGTACAGAAGCGATGTGTTGCCAGAGACTGTTTCCAGATAATTAGACTTCTAGAAAATGTCAAAGAGAGAGCGAGCAAAAATTAGCATATGCGAGAAGGTTGTTTTATAGGTAAAATATTAGCGTACGATAAGGGTGCATTTATTTATATGATGACAACATTAATATTCCAGAAACAAGAAGCTCCCACGTGAGAAACTAAGCGACATCTCTGATATTTCATCACCACCCAAACCTTCTGCTCAGATGTTTATCATTTCCGACCAGCTAAGAACATGGTTACTGTGAACTCTACTTCTTCCAACTTTGTAGCAGAATAAGGCCTCAATGATGGTCTAAAACTCAAGAATAATTCTTGTTCAGACAACACAGTTACTACCCTTGATCAATGTTAGTACTTCCATAGTGTTCCTCATCTTTTAGCTGATAATTATTCCGTCTCATTAACCCTTTTCCTTGAGTAGCTCATGGCATTGATACATGATAATCCAACAGTAAAAATAAAGTTTTGTCGTAATTTTCCTCTAACTGGGGGTGGAGTGGGATCACCGCTTATCATGGCTAAAGGCCACTCGATACAGGTTAATGAGTCGGGTAGATGGTGAGACAACATCATGATCATCAGTAATGGTAGAACTTATGTAGGGTTTAATTATTTAAGAGAACGGTTCAACAGGAACTTATTTACATTAGACTTGAAATCGATCATGTTAAAGTCAGCTGGAAAGCAGTCTTACTATATTATGTTCCACAGACGGACTGTTCTAAGAAAGAAACGTTTCCCATGGAGTTTTCGTTTAGTTTTAGGCAAAGATAGAGAGTAAGGAAATTTTTTTACAGCGGTTGCAGCTAGACGAGTATTTATTGCGAATGTTTTGCAGGAGGTGCGGAACCATAGAGTGAAGCTCAGTTAAAACATATCTGAACATTTAATGAATTCGTTGGTAATGTTAGAAGCCATGTTAATATGAGACATTAGGTGTTAGTTGCACTGTTGAAGTATTTCTCAGAATAATCGGTAGTTCAATTGGTACAAGTAATGAAGTAAATATACTAGTAGATATCATTATTAAAATAAGATACATTGTTTCATTGATCTATAAAAAAAATAATTGAACCATTTGAAATATTTATATTACAAATTGACAAGAATTTTTTTTTCTTGTCCAGAACTCCCCCCTACATTAAAAAAAATAAAATAAAATAAAGAAAGATCTGTATGATGACGAAACCAAAATATTATATTCCAGAAATTACATAAATTGATCAAGTAGTTTTATTTTATAAAGAAAATAATTTTTAAGTGATTAAAAGGCATTACAACATAAATCTTGCAGGTTTGAATATTGAATTTTATCTCCCTTTGCTTTTTTTTTTATAGTGTTTTCAAAATGGTGGACAAGACATTGTGTAACTTCACATGGTTCACCAAAACTAACTCTAAACAGAAGAAATCTGCCATAGATTGTGCATTTCAGTTCTTGTAAAAAGTCAGAAGGAACTACATATATATATATATATATATATATATATATATATATATATATATATATATATATATATATATATATATATATATATATACTAGTAAAAGTACCCGTCGTTGATCGGGTTCAAAAACAGCCTACAGAAAATGGACTCTGATTTATGAAAGTATGATAGGTTATGAAAAGGAAGGGTTGTAAAGAGATAGCTTCGAATTTGGGGGGTATCAAAACCAAAGCAAAATATGATGAAAGTAAAAATAAAATAGATAAACCCCATAATTTATTATATCATACCTGTTCACACTGAAACACTTATCACAATATTCTGTGGATCTATATTAAAAAATCTTGTTAAACTTTGTGACATATTTCCATTCTATGGCGGTCAGGTGTGAACGAAGACCCCATAATTTTATAATACCTTATTTCTTCAAACTGAAACATAATTATCAAAGTATACTTACGCAGATAGATATGAAAAGTCTTTATTAAAGCTTGTGCCTATTTCCATTCTATGGAGGCCAGGCGCAAACGCAGACCCCACAATTTTATTATACCATCCCTATTTAAGTTAAAACATATTTATCAAAATATTATTATGTACATCTATATCAAAAACACTTGTAAACATTTTTTTTTAATTTTTTAATTTTTTATTTCCATACTTTGTGGACCAGGGGCGTACGTAAACCCCACAATTTTAATGAATCATCATTATGCCAGATCAAACATACCCATTCCTGTGTCTCGATACATCTTTTATCATTATATGTGATCAGTTTTATATAATAGTCAACCATATAGGAGCCTATTCGTGACCAGAAACACACACACAGACGTCCAGCTTTATATATATATATATATATATATATATATATATATATATATATATATATATATATGTTGTAAATTATACTAGAGATTGCATGTATCACTTGTTTATAGTCATCTTCTGAAAGGTGGTCAGTAGGCAGAAATGGTTATGATTATTAAAAAATATAACATTTGGATTGCAGAAATTTCCCTCTAGACCAAATTACCGTAGATTTGCAATAACAGATACCATATACAAATTTATTGTTTAAACTATTGCCCTTCTGTAATTTTTGAACGCCGTTACATACACATTCAGTCATGATATTAAAATACTACATTCCATCCATGGAGAACAACAATTGCAACATTATAAGAGGAAGGGGTCCTTGCTTTTCTCTCTATATATTTAGTCCTAGCACTGCTACCAGTTGTCACCCAGTACTATTCTGCATATTTCTACTACAGTGAGATTACACCTTCCGTAACTGGATGCTTACATCCACAGAACTAACATATTCCTTCCGATTATCCGAATCGAAATTAATAACTTCTCCCTGACAATGTTCTGGCGATTATGATTGGCTAAAACCGGACATTCTCATATTCCAGAATGAACTGAATTTCTACATAAATGAACACTTCTAAAAGTTCCCAAACATGACGTCTCCCTCCACAGGAGACACTAACGCTAGAAAGCACAACATTTTAACAATATTAACCACTCAGAATCCGACATTTACATATTGCTAGCCTCATATAACGCAACAGTCACAGGTAATAACTTACATAACTATGGTCGTACTTTCCTACATTGATTACCTATGCTTCTGTTGCTATCCACAGGACACACTAGCGAGCACTAAAAAGAAAATATAAACTATTAAGTGTTCATAAACACACAGTTAACTACTGATAGCCTTATTACATTGAACTAACGTGAGCAAGTAAAATTATTTATATGCACTCACAGTCTTCTCCGTCTATGCTTGCACATCAGGAAATCTCAAAACAAATGTAAACATGTTCGGGTGATTGTCGATATCGGATTACTCTGACCAAATCATAGATAAAAAAAATTGTCCACATCTATCATACTTAAACATCTAATCGGAAACTGAAAAAAAAAAAAAATCCAACGACCTGTATTTTGATTATGAGATTTTGCTAAGAATTTTAAAGTCATGACTTTTTATTCGGCAGTTTAAAGGCTTTTGAGGAGTCACAAAGTAACTATTAACAAACGATTAAAATTGCTTTGTTTACAAAAAATAAACGAAATAAGGTAAAGCCTTTAAACTGTTGAATAAAAACTCATGGCTTTAAATTCTTAGCAAATTCTCATTCAATTAGAACATTCAAAGTCTTGGGAACTTCCTATTCATTAGCCTTCATGCCAAGATCACATAATTCTTATTTATTACTTATTTGTCGTGTTATTTGACCAATAACGTTGTATTATTTATTTATTTCATTTTCAGTGAATTTTTTTTAGGTACACATTGAAAAAAAAAATAAAAGAATTGTTTCATTTTAGTAAGAAAGATAACGGATTAATAATTCATTATTACTAAAATAATAACAGGGAAAACACATCTTTTCTGGTAATAATAAAAATAAAGTTCGCTTCATTTTGTTTTTGAGTTTCCAATTCAATGTTTAAGTTTTATGGACGTGGACAAATGTTTTAGCAGTGATTTGACCAGGGTATTCCAATATTGACGTTTACCCATGCCTGCTAGATTTGTACTCGCACGTGCGATACAAAAATCCACTTCTCTCCTATCAACACTGTCACCAACCATATCATTTTCTTTTTTTTTCTTTTTTTTTTATTACATTTTCACCCCAAACAAGGCACATTGCCACTTTGGTATAGGGGGCTACTATCAGGGGCAGCAACTACTGGGGCACTATGTTGGGATTTGGGCAGCAAGATGTCGGTTCACGTTGCACTTGAACTTCTGCATGTCAGTACAGTTAGGGAAGCAGGAACCTGGAATGGAATTCCAGAGTCTAGCGGTTCTGGGGAAGAAACTACTGGAGTAGAAAGATCTTTTACATCTAGGGATCTCTACTGTGTGGGGGTGGGATTTAGCTGCCTGTCGGGTTTGTTGAGAGTGTCTACGTCGTGGGGCACAAGAGTCTGCAGTTCGTCAGAGCATTCACCATTAAAATACTTGTAGAACAGGCAGAGGGATGCAACATTTCGTCGATGGGACAGAGGTTGAAGCTTAGATGCCAGTTCAGGGCCTATCAGATTGGCGACTCTTTTTTTAACCTTGTCTAGGAGCGAGAGACTAGTAGCAGATGCACCAGCCCAAATGTGACAACAATACTCCATACATGGGCGAATGGTGGCCTTATAAAGGTACAGGATACTTTCGGGTGTCAGTAGTTTTCTAGCACGGTAGAGAGAGCCTACCTTTTTCGCAGCGGCCCTGGCAATGTTTTCAATATAATTGTTCCAACTCGTGTTTCCTGTGAACGTTAGGCCAAGCAGTTTGAAAGATGTACTCTCAGACAGGGAGTCACTGACAATTGCTATTGGTGGCAGAGAAGGTTTCTTGTAATTTGTGAGTGGATATGCTGCCTACGATTTTCACAATGAAATTTGGGGGATTTATTTATCTACCACCCCAAGTGTCTATTACGAAAGCTGTTCTTAACATGAGAATCCCTAAATACTAAAAAATCTGTTTATATTTTCTATTCTTATTCTAATCGACTATTTTTCCTAATTTTATTATTGCATACAGATTTACGCATTCCTGTATTTGTTTTTTTTTTTCAGATTCAAACAGTACCTGCAGGTTATCAACAACCGTAGTTTACTTTTTTGGCGAGGGGGAGAAGAGGCTTCCACCGGGCAACGCCGGTTAACGAGTCCTGCTAATCAAAAAATAAAACTGATAGGTAACAGACAAAATTTACCATTCATTTCTACCTGATGCTTTGCATATCATCAGTAGATACTTTCTTATACAAGGCATCTGGATGCTGTAGCGATAAAGTTATTAATTGGTGATCCATCCGTACGCAACAATGCAGATTAGCTGCTTCACTAACTAACTTGGAAAAATATTGAACATGCCTTCATCAAAAAAGATCACGTGCATACACACATACAAATGCATATATGTAATAGAGCATATATGGCAGCAGCAGCAACAGCAGCTGTATGCAAATGACCGAGCTGTGTGCAAGGTGGCATTACAGTGAGGAAGAAGAAAATAAAAAAAATTATAAAACGACAATTTTTTTTTAAACAGGAATCACCACTTGTCAAGGCCCGGAGGCCACTCGAGGATAAGGGTTAATGTGTATACATTAGTCAATGTTATTATAGCTTAGTAAGCATAAGTAGTGGGAATTTTGTAAATTGGATTACTTAGGGGGACGGTTCATTACTTGTTTACATTGGACTTGAAGGCAATCAGATTGTAGTCGGCTGGAAAGCAGGCAATCGGAAGAGAGTTCCACAGGTGTGCAGTTCTAAGAAAGAAGCTTTGTCTATGGAATCTACATTTAGGTTTAGGTGCAGATAAAGAGTGTGGGAATTTATTGATAGTGGTTTTGGCTAGACGAATGTTTTTTGTGAAAGTTTGGCGAGGGAGAACCATAGATTGAAGCTCAGCTGAGCACTTGCCATGAAAATAACGATAAAGCAGAGACATGCTCGCAACGTCTTTTCTGTGGGAAAGAGGTTGCAGGGAAGAGAAAAGGACATCCCCCACTAAGCTACGAAGTCTATTTTGAAATCTGTCAAAGCAGGATAAGCTGCTTCTAGCAGCTCCTGCCCAGATGTGGCAACAGTATTCCATCGTTGGCCATACCTGGCTTTTATATAGCCAAATAGATAGACGTGTTACACAGGTGGCCTGAGAGTGACAGGAAAACATGGTTGAACAAAGATAGAGTACCACATGTTCGACATGATAGAATCTTGTTAAGTACATTGGAGTACAAGAAGACTTTTGAGCAAGAGACAAGTGCATTATTCTGGAAGTACCTGCAAATAAATGTCTGTTGTTTCAACTGGAAATAAAGTGAATCAAATTGTTTCCTTGTGACTGTCTGTATACAACGTGTCGGTCCTATGGGCACCGAGTTCCACATACAAGCAAACACAAAACTGGTAACATTTAGGTAAACTTAATTATCGCTCTTTAATTCTGGCAATGCCATTCTTTGCCACAATTGCTGTGGCCCTAGTAAAGGGTCATAAAGAAAGACTCTAATGACAGGTTCAGGTAGTAAGAATTTACTGTACAAGAAAGTGAATACAAGGAAAGGTTGTTGGTATTTCAGGCTGTTTTAAGTTAGACAACCTGTAGTCTCATGATAAGTTGTGATATTACTTAGATCTAAAAAGATTTTCAATGTATAAGCGGATCACCAACATTTTTTTATTTTTATCAAAGGCAAGGCTATATATAAAAAGAATACCTTTAAAAAAAACCCAAACAAACAAAAAAACTAATGTTACTCCAGTAGCAAGCAGACGATATGAGATATCCCCACTAATCAAGAAAGAGAAAGAAAAAAAAGAAGCTATCTTACATTTCAGGACAGAATTACAAATTACTATCAAAAGACGGAGGTGAGTGGGGAAGAAGATATAGTTTTTATCATTTTTTTATCAACTTTTCCATACTAATGTAAAAAGATATCATTACTACTGCTACTACTATTCCACAGTCGACCATTTTGTTTCCCTACCACTTATGTATATATTTTTTTTCCAAATAAAAGTATTTCAAGATTTTATGAATAATTTCTCAGTTGTTGAAATAATCTGATAAATTTATCATTTGCTTCAGAACTTAGAAAATAATTTGTCCTATAAACTGAATGTGATCTTTTAGCCAACATTGGCGGTTTAGCATGTTGTGTTTTTTTGCTTCTTTTTTTTTTCTTCTTGTAATGAATGCTAGACTTATCTACAAGGAGGGGTAACACTTATAAGTAAAAGTATATTTTGAGCACGATTGGTGGTGTTTGAAACACAAAAACACTTTGGATCACCTTCTGTTTTCTATTTTTGCTTTTTTTCTCATCTTTTATTTCTATGTTACCCATTCACTTATAATGGACTCTGCTGACCATTATATAAATGTCGGGCTGAGGTAGTCCTCACAGGCCTTGCCTTGCTTCTTTGAGGAGGATTTAGTTCATTGCTAACTGCCTAAAGCACTCTGACTAATGGACTACCCAGGCTATTTTTAATATGCCACAGTGTTCCTTCTTTAGAGGCACTAGTCTGATTCTCCTGGACTTATACCAAATCTTCTTGTAATGAGAAGGAAGTAGATACACATCTTGAGAAAGGAATGGTGCACCGTCTGCTATGCCTTCGTGTAGTAACTAATGAAAAGGTAGCCTTCAGGTCTCCCTTGACTATGGTTGATCCATTACTGTTTATATATATATGTATGTGATAGCAAACTTAATCTTTAATAATTAACTCCTCAGTTCAATCGTATTGTAAAGGCTGTTGGAATATCTTGCTCATATTTTGTTATCTGCCCAAATAATTGATGAAATCAATTCTAATGTTTTCGAATTTGAGATGGATTGATAATTTCTATTCGAACTACTGTTTATCTTGGAGATTAGATTGGCTTGAAATGCTGAGAATAATGTCCAAGATGAGAACAATGTTTCGAAATTTTTTAGATGAGAATTGATTAATAATCTGCATTCAAATTATTCTAACTTTAAATATTAAATAAAGGGTTCTCTTACAAATTTTGCAGATTTCAGTTTGACAGATACACCTGAAGGTTATATCGACCGAAAATTGAGAATAGCATTCAGAATGAGAACAATAATTCGAATGATCCAAAGAATTGAAATTGATTCTGAAATTTAACACTGGGTATCGATTTCAGTAGTTTGTCCAGATAGATGTTTAGGAGGCTATCCTCCCAAACATTGTCCTCTCCTTTCTGAGGCAATGAGTAGCTTATATTATCAGAAAAAAACACTCAATTTTCCTCGCTCTTTATCTGTGCTTAAACATAGCTTCCATGAACAAAGCTTCTTTCTTAGAACTGCACGCCTGTGTATTTCCTGCTTTCCAACTGCCTACAACGTGAACGAGTTCTTGATGAGCCATCCCCCTAAGTAATCGAATTACCAAATTTTCACTACTAACGATTACTAAATTTTCCGATTGACTACTGTATACTAATGAACCCTTATCCTCGAATGGCCTCCGGGCTTTGATAAGCAGTGACTCTTTTTTTAAATTTTTATTTATTTTATTTTTTTACAAAAAAGTGGGAAGGGTATCACTGATGTGCCTCCATCGTGAAATGCAGACGAGTTGGATTTAAGCAATTTTCTTCTACAAATCGAAAACTTTTACCGGCTTCGGATGTCCTTGACCTACCCTCAATAGTGACCTTGTCACATCTGACTCTCGCCGGAAGATTGATAAGCCACTTCTTGGACTAATAGGGTATTTTTATTTATTTTTTTTTTTTTCTGAAATAAAATTCTAATGATTGGAATTTATTTCTAACAAAACTGTAGCTCGAGCTCGCTATATTAGGGGCAAAGTGTAGTATCTGTTCTACTGCACTTCATCTTTTCTGACCTCGGTCAGTAAAGGGGAAATCCTTCTGGACTGAGGCAATTTAAATAAAATGAATTTATATAATAATAATAAAATAAATCCAGAGTGCCCCTTCTTTGATAACTGACTTTTCACCCGCATCAAAAACCGACCTTCTCTTTGAGAACAGCCTGTGATATTCCCTGCAGTCTGAATGACAAGTCTTCCCAGATTTCCATTACTCTCCACCTCTTTCGATAACATTTGCAAATCAATCTGCGTTATCGCAACAGCCGTTTATTATTATTATTATTGTGTGTGTGTGTGTGTGTGTGTGTGTGTGTGTGTGTGTGTGTGTGTGTGTGTGTGGACTGGACTGAACCGTGACCTTCGTAATAGTTTACATCTGTCTTGACTGAACTCTTGCCCCAAACGGTCATAATTTAAATCAGGGAAAAATTTTTAATTAAAATTTAATAAAATTTGGAATAATTTTTATATGAAAAGTAAATATCAAGTTAAAATGAAATTTTTACTTGATTACTGAAATATAATTCTAATTAAAGAGTTTTTTTTTCTTTAAATTTAATTATTTTTAGTGTTTAATCTTCTATATCGATTTGAACAAGTCTAAATTAAACTTACAACATTGTTTATGACAGTTTGATAGGAAGGGCAACTGAGCAAGAAAATTCCATATTAATTCTTTGTGTGTGTGTGTGTTAAAAACCAAACAATAAAAAACAAAACACAAAATAACATGGTCGCCTGCGATTAAAACATTGAATTTTTTAATGCTTCAAAAAAAAAAAATTAAAATCTTATTCCAGGACATTAGGAAATATAAAATTTAAGACTAGAAAATGTGGGCGAAATAGGAGATATTCCAACGGTCTCTATGCTAGAATGGAACCGAACGGGAACGGGTTCTACCCTAAAAGAGATAAGAACCTCCATTTGATTTGTGCACGTGCGAATAAAACAAGACTAAAATTTATCCAGTCATGATCGGAACCATTTCACTTTACGGTTTGGTTAAAGAAAATTAAGAACCTAAATCATCGCCCTTCCTTAGTTGGCCTCATTCACAACCATTTTATAAAGTAACTGTACGTTTTCCGGTGATTTTTCATATCGGCGCAGTGACCAGTGTACGATAAAACTTGTTAGTGTTTTACGTTATTTTTTTATTTTTTTAACTTTGCACTTACGCAGAATATGAACCGTGCTAATTTTTAGATGGGATTTTCAAGTTAGATTTATTTTATTTTATTTTTTTTACGGTATCTTTTATTTATTAAATTGTATGTAAAAGTTCAGTTACAAAATGCTGTTCCCTCCCTGCGCGTGTTAAGAATGTTTGTTCTTTCAATACAGTCAATTTGTTTTTTTTTTTTTTTGTTTTTTTTAAACTAAAACATGATTTAAGTAAAGAAGAAAAAAAGTGATTTGGAAGTAATAACAAACTTACTCTAAATAATTTACGTGACTGAAGTAGGAACTAACTTCATTTTAAACTTTCATATTTTGAAGAAGGGCGGTACAAAACCCCGCCCCTCTTTTTTTGGTGCACTGCAGTAATGGGATCGTTGCCCTCTAAAGTGAAAAAGGTCGGGCTCCTTTCCAGTACAATTGGGTAATAAACTTATTTTTATTTATTTATTTTTTATTGGACTACCCGGCAACAGTTTGACCATGGTTATACGAATGAATTCGAGAATCCATAGCAGCTAGGGATAGAGAGAGAGAGGGGGGGGAGGAGAATTGTCAGCAAACGAAAAATGAAAGCTTTTTTTTTTATTTTTTTTTTTTAACAAGATTATTTACGATACGATCAACTTGAATAAATTAACGATCATTATTCAAAAAAATCAACAATTGAAGATTTGTTACGAAGTCTATACCAAATTTCGAATCATTTATACAGCAACAATCGATCGATCGATATCATGTCTGATGTCACCTTGCAAAATAAAAAATTTAAAAAAATAAATAAAATAAAAATGCCGGGTGTTGTATCTGTATGTCACACTCCTCCCGACGGTAACTCGAAACTATCTCGTTAATAAACGATCGTTTTAAGTCGGGAATTTTGATTTCAATAAAAAATTTGAAATTATTTTGTTCGTTTTGTTTGATCAAATCGTTTCATTCGTTGCCGATGCTTTAGAAGTGTTTATTTCGCGGTTTCGGCGTACCATTATCGGCGGGGGTGTGACTCGCTTGACGAAATGGCAGTTGCATTTGCATCTGTTATTGGCCGCCATTAATCTGGGTCGCCGTCAGTGTGAGTGCTTCCCCACATCTGGATACGACGGTGGTTTTACGCCAGCCAGGAATTTACAGCTTGGTAATTATTATTATTAGCATTATTATTATTGCTCACTTTAAAAAAAAAAATTTTTACTTGGTCTACATTGCAGATCTATAATTTGAAATCTATGATTTTTATTAATCAACTAAAATAATAAAAAAAAAAAAAAGAAAAAATATAGGCATGCAGATCGATTAATCAGGGTGTGGTTGCAGTATGCGTGTGTCGAAATGCGACATTTTTGGAGATGTTTTGACTGTTGAGAAAATAAATTAAATGTGTGTGTATGTGTATATATATATATATATATATATATATATATATATATATATGGGCTACAAAATGTGGAACGAAAATAAAGTTTTAATGATTAATCTTCATTTATTTGTTCGTTAACCATATACATATCATTCATCAGTTGTCTATTTTCATAAGTGTTGCATTTATTAAGAATTTGGTAGTTATGCAAAATACGGACCATGCTATTTTTTTTTTTTTTTTAGACAAGGATTTTAAAATTTTTTACTGCATCTTTTGCTTATTAAATTGTTAGGACAGAAGAATTAAAAAAAAATGTTCCCCACTCCTCACCATTTTAAGAATGGGGTTCTAAGTTGATACCGTTATTATTTCAGCACAGTCCGTGTTCTGCATAAGTACTAAGAATTTTATCATTGATACATAGCTGGTTCACGATAACTACAAGTTTGAAGATTATCTTGAAATTTTCAGCTTTAAGATGGCTTGACATCTTAACCAACTACGTTCTAGTTTTAGGGATATTTAGAAGCTGAAAAGTTTAAGATGACCGAAGAAGAGCCAAACAGAATGTATACAAAAAATAAACTTTTAATTTAAAACTTTTTCTATTTATTTAATCATTAGTCCAAGTATAAGATATCATCAGTTGTCAATTAGTGATGGATGCAATACATTTCAAATTGTGAACATTTTTTTATCATTTAAGACACAAGTAAGTTGTTAGTCAATTTTACCATATATAATTTGTTTGCATTAAAATAGATTAAGAAACAAAAATGCTATATTTTTGGGGGATGACGAATTTCATCCTGAAGAAGCTATAAAATAAGTTATGTCCGTTCCTTTTTTTTTTTCTACATATGCAGAGAAGAAGGTACCATACTGAAATGATAACATTATTTAGAAACACATTCTGAAGATTGGGAAAGGAAAGTGTTTTGTAACTATTCTGTACTTTCACCTAAAATTTAATAAACAAAAAATACTCTAAAACTTAAATTTAACGAGAAAATACCAGAGAGAGAGAGAGAGAGAGAGAGAGAGAGAGAGAGAGAGAGAAAGAAAGAAAAAAACACGATGCCTTCTCTGCATAAGTACCATTTTTCTGGTACTTATGCATTTTTGGTACCGTGCTAAAATAATAACGTTATTTTGAAAGCCATTCTTAATCATGGGGAGAGTGTTTTGTAACTATTCTAATAATTTAATAAAAAAAGATATTATGAAAATTGAATTTAATCTGAAAAACTTTAAAAATAGAGCGATACCAAAAATACATAAGCACTTTTTTTTTCTTTTAGTTGTAAAATTCTTGAAAAAAGACTATTTTTGTTTTCAGAATGACCGTTCTAAAATTACCCGTAAAAGTATTTTTGTCATAACATTGTTTCATTCCTTTCTCTCTCCCTTCCCCCCCCTCTCATGTATCATACAAGCAACATTTGTCATAAACTAATATCTCCCTATTAGTTAAATAATAGAAAAAGGATGCTTCTCCACAATACGAACAAAACTAACCCGATTTTTGCCGAATTAAACCTAATTTTTTTTATTAAGGTAAACCAAAAAGTTCGTTTACTTAATACTAAAGAAAGGGGCGCTTGTTCTTGTTAAGATAATCGACAGATCGATTTTTTTTTTTTAGATACTTACTTGTCACGTCGAAAATAGTAATATAATAAAAAAAAAAATTACGAAAATTCATCGAATAGAAAATTGTTTATAGTTAAGTAATTTTTACAGAAAATTTGAGGAAACAGCGTTTTCCTTAGATGTGAACATCTTGAAGATTGCGAATATAGGCGACATTTCGTTAATCGAATGCTTGACATTTTGTTTTAGCCGATAGCGATAGACTTTTTTTTTTTACTAAAAATACAATAGCAGTTGTTCTACTTGATGAATTTTCATAATTTTTGGATCTATTACTATTTTCTACACGACAATTAAGTACTGTTGTTTTTGCTTAAAACCACATATTTAAAAAATCGCTCTGTTGACTCTATCTTAACAAGCACTAAAAAAGGTATTTTGAGTATTTCTTTTTACTGTAACTACGGACAGAACAAAAAAAAAAGAAGTGGGGTGGGCCTTCTTTTTTTAGGAGAGTAACTTATCTTGCCTTTGGTAACAGTTATTTGTTGCATTTTGGATAAGTTTGTGTTTCAACTTATTTTAAAGCGGTTATTTATTTCGATTGGACACTGTTCTGAAAAAAAAAAAAAAAAACACCCTGAGTTTTTACAAAACTCTGTTGAGTTAGAACGAAAAAAACAAAAAAACATTTAGTCCTGTGTGTGGACATTTGACAATCGCTCAAAAATAAAAAAATAAACAAAATACTGGTAAATCATTACATTTTCCCCACAATTGGTGACATTTATTGGATGTTTCCCAATCTTAGTAAATCTATCTATTTACTTATAAGCGATGTTTGATCCTCCAATCAATTTTATTTTTTAACTTGCCGAGAAAATTTTTCCCCTTAAAGTTTTTAGTTTTACTTAGAAAATTATATATTTTTTTTTTATTAAAAAAAAAAAAAAAATCTGATTATTTTCGTGCGATAGTCACGTGATTGAACACACCCACTATCCAGCCTCACACACACAGAAATTAAGATGCCTTTCCCCATCTTTACGCATAAAAAAGGATTTCGCTTTTTATTTCACTAATAAACAAATATTTGATAAAACTCTTAGTTAACCCTAATTTTTTGCATTCATTTAACCCTAAAATTAAATTTGAAAGGCAAATGATGCACCCTTTTTTTTTTAATTATTTTTTTCTACGGAATATGGATTTTTTTTCATGAAATGAAATGAAGCATGGAATTTTTCTTCCCTTCTGGCAAGAATGCGCACAGGGGGGGAAAAAGAAAAATACTTTTAGTCTTTAATAAAAAAAAATAAAAAAAAAACTAATAAAAAAAAATGGTAATTTTATTGTTTTGTATATTTTGATATGAAATTCGCTATTTATTAATTTCTAAGTGAATGAAGTGAGAAACGATGCCGACAAAAAAGGTGGAGGGGGGGGGGAAATTAAGTGATCATTTGTGGTAACTATCGAATCATTCGATTCGAATGATATAGAATTTCACCTGTATGTATATGTTAATATTATTCATCTACAGTAGGTTTTTTTTTTTTTATATTACATACCCAAATAAAATTTTAAAATTCCGTACTTATGCAAAATAGGAACCGTGCCAGTTTCTAGATAGAATTTTTAAGTTAAATTTAATTTTTACGGTATTTTTTTTTTATTATTAAATTGGTGAGTGAAAGTACAGAATAGTCAAAGAAAAAAAAAAGTGCACCCTCCCCATGTTAAGAATGGGTTTCTAAATAACATTATTAATACGTCACGTTTCGTTTTCGGCATGAATACCAAAAATTCTAAAACTGACTTCATCGATATCGAAATCTTGGAACTTATTTTCAGTTTCACGTTCTTTGTTAAAATCGATCGATTTTATATTTTATTCTTATATATATAAGAATGATATGATTAGAATCATATCATTCTTATATATATATATTATATAATAATAATAATAATAATAATAATAATAATAATACGATCGTAGGGATTTGGAAAATTAAAATTACAACTCCCCGAAGGAGTCTGGGAAGAAATAAGTGGGAATTTGTTGCTAGATTTTACATTCAGTTCAATACCCTAAAATCGAAACATTAGCGGCATTTCTTCCATCGAATATATTTGTTTCTACCATAAAACGTTATGAATTGACTAAATGATTTTATCAGATATTTTATGTTTTTATTTATTTTTAATGAAAAACAGTATTTTAATTTCATCCTAAATCGTTTAATGTCCATCTTTCCAGCTTTAAATAGGAAAAGGAACAAATAATGCTTTCTACTATTTTAATTTCCTAATGATCATATTATTATTATCATTATTATTATTATTATTATTATTATTATTATTATTATTAATAATAATGAATCGTAATAAGAATAATGATAATCGTAATAATTATGATCTCTTAACGAAATTAATGATAATCCCCATGATTCATCAAAGAGGAATTCAAAATGAAGAATTTCGTGGTGTTGCGTTTTTTCTTTTTTTGGTTTTAATATTAAATTATGTGACATAAACTGAAAAAGAATGAAATAATAATAATAATGATAATGATAAAGATAAATGAAAAATAATGAGAGTACGTTTGTAAGATTTATTTTCCTCGGAAGAAATTCTTTTGTGTACGTTTCGAAAGTCTCAAATTCTCTTTTTCAAAATAAATGAAAAAAAAGTATTCATAAAGGCTTTTTTAGTTCATTGATTTGGTAAAAAATATCAATTATTTGAGAATTTCTGAATGATAAAAAAAATTAAGTTGCGATAGATATTTGTGTATGCAACTCTCCAATTGAAAAAAAATCAGCTTTCCTTTTTCTTTATGTGGAAATATTTCGTTAAAACGAAAAATAGTCTACGAAATATTTTATTTTTTGACTAGTTAAAAAAAAACGTAAGCAAAATAAAAGAAAACGCCCTTTTCTTTTCAAGCAGCATCCGCCCGACCCCCCCCCCACTAGCTACATCATAAAAAATATTTATTTTATTTTTTGCTAAAAATAATAAAACAAAAAATGAAAAAGAAATTGGTTATAAGAGCAAAAATAGGAAAATAGTTTTGAATTCTTTAAGCATTTTTCGATTATTCGCATCAGGTGCATATTTTTGAACTTGAACCCAATACGGAATTTCGAACTAAACCTTTCATTTAATCTACGTGTGTAGATTGTTCTCATTCAGTCAGCCATGATCTGTTATTTATTATTATTTTTTTTTAGAGTACAGATTATCATTGAAACTTCAAGATTGTTCCTATTTACTTGTCTTTCCACGAGAGTAGAATTATCACAAACCCCAAAAGAGGTACTCTAGATTGAGACAAAATAACATCTGTTTCCGTCTATAAAGCTTTCTCCTTCCTTGATCAGTGACCAATAGAAAAGACGAAGTGTAATACTTGCACTTTTCTCCTAGCCAAACGCTACCCTCCCAAATATTGTCACTTTACTGATTAACAAATGCTGTTAATCATCATGCCAGTGAATTAAATAAAATGTTCAGTTAAAAAAATACACCTGAAGAAGGTCTTAGGTTACATCGACCGAAACTTTGTGAATATAACATCAAAATGTGAACTTTGTATAATGTAATTTTATCAATTAACTTTAAGAAAAAAAAAATCCGAAACCTAATTCCCTTATTTTTTATCTGAATATGAAGTTTGATCTAAATAGGGAGGGGAGGGGTGTTCAGTTTAAGGAATGCGAACATTCTTTCTGACCCTAAAACTGGGATACTCAACATTGTTGAGTGGAATTCCATAACTCGTGAATTTCTCGATCGACTATTTAAAAAAGATTTTTGAATGGAGAATGTTTTTTTTTACAACAATATAACAGGATTTCTTTTCCTTTTTTCAAAACACTAGTTTCAATTTTAAAAGAAAATGTTAGTCACGATTACATTTTTTTTATCAGTATTTGCCTGCTGAATAATAACGAGTGATGATGAGGACACCAAATATGAACAGCCCTTCGCTACGAAATTAGATAGAAATGGAGAGAGAGAGAGAGAGAGAGAGAGAGAGAGAGAGAGAGAGAGAGAGAGAGAGAGAGAGAAAAGGCCTAAGAACTTTTAATAGGGGAAGAGGGGGACTTGATGGTGCTGCTTCGGTTGCCATGACTCCCAGCATCATTCCCAGAATTATTAGGGACAATCTGTTTTTAAAATCTTGTTGCGTTTTTTTTTTATTTATTTTTTATTTTTATTTTTAATAAAACAAATCGCGTTAAATTTATTGCTGTTTAGTTCTTTGAATTTTAGCAATTAAATTTAAACGAAAAAGTGGTATTGTAGATAAACATTCTTAGCTTAATGAGATTCAACTTAGAAAAAAAAATTATAGACTACGAAAGGAAAACAACCATTTTAGAATTTAGAGTGAAGGGGGGATTAGTTTTGCATTTAAATTTAAAGTAAAATAATCTTCCACTCCCATTCTAGCGTTTTAGGACAGTTAATGTTTTTCTTTGCTTTGCTAAATTCTGTTTTTTGCTTTTTTTTTTTTTTTTTTTTTTTGTGATGTGGGGTACATTTTTAGACGATTACAAGTCAATTTACGAGGGTCCTTGGTGTGCCACAGCACGTTACTAATAGATCAAAGTGATTGAGGAAGTCTAACGTATCGGCCTTGACCACTCCACTCCACTCCACCCGTCTCTATGGCAATTATCTATAAAAGGCAAATGAAATTATTAGAAATTTTAATTTAACGGAAACAAATGTTAGATTAAACTAGACTATAACTTGTTAGGTCATAACCACTACCATTTTGATTTTATACGAAAATTCATAAGCTCTGAGTGTATCTAAACATGTCTTTTTAATTCTATATAATTCTTATATGTATTATAAAAGTAGAGAGACATTATTTAGCTATCTAATTTACATATGTGTTTATGATGTGCATGGGTTAGTTAAAAAGAGTCACTTTTTAAATGTCCATAAAGACATAAAAAAAATTATTAGAGCGGTTGAATCAACACAAAGAGGGCGAGAGAAATAAATAGTTAAATAGGTGACTTGTTCGGTTCATCACAATTAGATGAATTGAATTTGATAATTTGAACATAACTCAATCCCAAACTAAATATTTTGTGTTATCTTAATTTATATAAAATCAGGTATTCACATATGTTTATGTATTTTTATGGCTCGATTTCACTCCTAAACTAATTAACTGATGAATTTAGGAACATAGCTGCTAAACTGAAGGTGTGTAATGTAAGCTATGTTTACTTTAATTTAGTTCTTTGCAAATAGGACAAAGCTTTAATATAGTAATAGATATTAGCCTAATAAGAACTTGTATATTGTATCTTGGGTATCACAGCTAGACATGGGAATTAGAGTACAATATTATAATTGGAAGATATATAAAGAAAAGTGATTAACTTGTAAAAGGATTAGAGGATGGCCATTCTAAAGATAGGTTTACATCATTAGGATTAACTACTTTATTAGAAAGGATAATGATTGGTGACTTAAGATGTTCAAAATAATGAATTGTGAATTTGCACTAAACATTTTTATTATCTCTCTCCTCGAATTTATGAGCAAGAAATATATATTTTTTTTATATACAAAGCATATCACCACTTGGACATAAGGGGCTACTATTTGGGGCCATGTCTAGGAAAGATTAACAAGATATTTGTTTATGTTACATTTAAACTTCTGCATATCAGTACAGAAAGGGAATTCCAAAGTCTAGCTGTTCGAGGGAAGAAACTATTAGAATAGAAAGCTTTCTGAGATTTAGGGACATCAACAGTGAAGGGGTGAAATCTTATTGCTAGGCGGGTTTGTCGGGGATATGATGTACGTCGAGGAGGTACAAGTGGAATGAGTTCATCAGAACACATTCCATTAAAATATTTGTAAAACAGGCACAGTGATATAATATTGCGGCGATGGGACAGGGGCTGGAGCTTAGTTGATAAAGTGGGACCGACTAGATTGACAACTCTTTTTTTTTTTTTTTTTTTTTTTTTTTTTAAATATTTCAAAAACTTAAGTATATCACAAATTTTTTTTTTTTTTTTTTGATTAATTTTTTTTTATCTAATAAGGTAATATAATTTTAGAAAATTGTCCAAAATTGCATTAGAAGTATTTTTTACTTGATTGGATATTTTAATAATAAACTTAATTCAGAGTTCATGAAGAAAATAAATATGGGGATATTTTTCGCATCTACCTGATGGAATATTTAGAACGTGATCTAAATTTCTTTTATAGAAAATATGAATATAAAATATTCATATTTTCTATAAAAGAGTTAAGTTGACACGAGATTATAAATTAAAACAAAAGCCATCCAAAGAGGCATGATTTCTAAAACATCACTTAATAAGTCCCAGACCTGGCATATAGATAGTGGCACTTATATATATGTAAAAGCATGAGTTTTATAACATACTAACTTTCAACTGGCACGAGTCAAATTTTTTTGTCCAATCAGGTTAATTTTTTACAAACTGCATTCATTTAAATGAAACTATGGTTGCAAATTGTCAAAACAATGGAAAAATCTGAATTTTGTGCATTGAGAAAGCATTACTGGAAACAAATAAGCAGTAACTTGATAAGTCTTTTTCTGACTCTGCTTTGTCAAAAAGAATAGCGAAGATGTTGTAAAAATGATCGTACAGACACGAATGATGCTGAAGGTTGACCGCTTAAATTCAGCAGTTGTCCCAGTATACATAAAAAAGTTGAAACACTGTAGACGATCATAAATTGATCTTGCGTTAGATATAGCAGAGGGCCTCAACATATCAGAAGACAGTGTATTCACCATTTTGCAATGAGAAAGTTTATATTAAAATTTAGTACAATGAAAACATTGATAATTCAAAGCGTTGTTTGCAATTGTTTGGATGACAAAAAAAAAAAAAAAAAAGGTATAAATATCTGTCCATCAATGAAATGTGGATCCATTACTTTGCTCTGGAGTAAAGTCAACAGCAAGCTAAGAGGACAGCAGCAGATTAAAACCATCCAAAGCAACCAAAAACGCAAACATCCGCAAGCAAAGTTTTGGCCTTTTGTGATATGCAAGGTGTTTTGCTGATCGATTACTTTGAGAAAGGAAGAACCATCAGTAATAGATATTATATAGTATTATTGGTGCATCACCAAAAAAAAAAGATTTGCCCTTTTCCAAACACAATATGCAGTGTCACAAGTCAGTTGTAATAATGAAATAATTACATGAATTCTTATGATCAAACGATGCCACCATCATTAAAATTAACTTTCAAATTCTTATCAACATGGGTGGAATTACAAAAACAAAAAAACAAATTGTAAATAAATTTATGATTCTAAAAATATAAAGATTAATATCAAATAAATTATTTTGAATATAATTCATTTCATTATGAATTTATAGTTCATTTGGTGTACCCAATTCAATAGAGACAATCTACAATCTCTAGGCATGTAGACATACGTCTCACTTCGATTTGTACATATATTTTTCTTTCTCAACATGTACACACATCTCTCTCGACATGTACACACATCTCTCTCCCTCTCTCTCTCGACATTTACACATCTCTCTCTCGACATTTACACATCTTTCTCTCTCTCTCTCTCTCGACATTTACACATCTCTCTCTCTCTCGACATTTACACATCTTTCTCTCTCTCTCTCTCTCGACATTTACACATCTCTCTCTCTCGACATTTACACATCTCTCTCTCTCTCGACATTTACACATCTCTCTCTCTCTCGACATTTACACATCTCTCTCTCTCTCGACATTTACACATCTCTCTCTCTCTCGACATTTACACATCTCTCTCTCTCTCGACATTTACACATCTCTCTCTCTCTCTCGACATTTACACATCTCTCTCTCTCGACATTTACACATCTCTCTCTCTCTCTCGACATTTACACATCTCTCTCTCTCTCGACATTTACACATCTCTCTCTCTCGACATTTACACATCTCTCTCTGTCTCGACATTTACACATCTCTCTCTCTCTCGACATTTACACATCTCTCTCTCGACATTTACACATCTTTCTCTCTCTCTCTCTCTCGACATTTACACATATTTCTCTCTCTCTCTCTCTCTCTCTCGACATTTACACATCTCTCTCTCTCTCTCGACATTTACACATCTCTCTCTCTCTCTCTCTCTCGACATTTACACATCTCTCTCCCTCTCTCTCTTGACATTTACACATCTTTCTCTCTCTCTCTCTCTCGACATTTACACATCTCTCTCTCTCTCGACATTTACACATCTTTCTCTCTCTCTCTCTCGACATTTACACATCTTTCTCTCTCTCTCTCGACATTTACACATCTTTCTCTCTCTCTCTCGACATTTACACATCTTTCTCTCTCTCTCTCGACATTTACACATCTTTCTCTCTCTCTCTCGACATTTACACATCTTTCTCTCTCTCTCTCGACATTTACACATCTTTCTCTCTCTCTCTCGACATTTACACATCTTTCTCTCTCTCTCTCGACATTTACACATCTCTCTCTCTCTCTCTCTCTCGACATTACACATCTCTCTCTCTCTCTCTCTCGACATTTACACATCTCTCTCTCTCTCTCGACATTTACACATCTCTCTCTCTCTCTCTCTCGACATTTACACATCTCTCTCTCTCTCTCTCTCTCTCTCGACATTTACACATCTTTCTCTCTCTCGACATTTACACATCTCTCTCTCGACATTTACACATCTTTCTTTCTCTCTCTCTCGACATTTACACATCTCTCTCTCTCTCGACATTTACACATTTCTCTCTCTCAACATTTACACATCTCTCTCTCTCTCGACATTTACACATCTCTCTCTCTCTCTCTCTCGACATTTACACATCTCTCTCTCTCACTCTCGACATTTACACATCTCTCTCTCTCTCTCGACATTTACACATCTCTCTCTCTCTCTCGACATTTACACATCTCTCTCTCTCTCTCGACATTTACACATCTCTCTCTCTCTCTCTCGACATTTACACATCTCTCTCTCTCTCTCTCGACATTTACACATCTCTCTCTCTCTCTCGACATTTACACATCTCTCCCTCTCAACTAGCTGAAACCACTGTCAAAAATTTTCCACTAAACCAAAACGTAGATTCCATGAACAAGGCTTCTTTCTTAGAACTGCACGCCTGTGGAACTCTGTTCCGTCAGCATGCTTGCCACCTGACTACAACCTGGATGTCTTCAAGTCCAACGTAAACAAATTCCTGATGATCCGCCTCTTTAAGTAGCCATTTTTATTAAAACCCCACACTAACGTACTGTACATACAATAACCCTTATCCCTGAGTGGCTTCTGGGCCTTGATAAGAGGTGATCACATTGTAAAAAAAAAAAAAATTTACACATCTCTCCCTCTCTCTTGACATTTACACATCTCTCCCTCTCTCTTGACATTTACACATCTCTCCTTCTCTCTCGACATTTACACATGTCTCCCTCTCTCTCGACATTTACTCATGTCTCCCTCTCTCTCGACATTTACACATGTCTCCCTCTCTCTCTCGACATTTACACATGTCTCCCTCTCTCTCGACATTTACACATCTCTCCCTCTCTCTCGACGTTTACACATCTCTCCCTCTCTCTCGACGTTTACACATCTCTCCCTCTCTCTCGACGTTTACACATCTCTATCTCCCTCTCTCTCGACGTTTACACATCTCTATCTCCCTCTCTCTCGACGTTTACACATCTCTATCTCCCTCTCTCTCGACGTTTACACATCTCTATCTCCCTCTCTCTCGACGTTTACACATCTCTATCTCCCTCTCTCTCGACGTTTACACATCTCTATCTCCCTCTCTCTCGACGTTTACACATCTCTATCTCCCTCTCTCTCGACGTTTACACATCTCTATCTCTCTCTCTCTCTCTCTCGACGTTTACACATCTCTATCTCTCTCTCTCTCTCTCTCGACGTTTACACATCTCTATCTCTCTCTCTTTCTCTCTCTCGACGTTTACACATCTCTCTCTTTCTCTCTCTCGACGTTTACACATCTCTATCTCTCTCTCTCTCGACGTTTACACATCTCTATCTCTCTCTCTCTCTCGACGTTTACACATCTCTATCTCTCTCTCTCTCTCGACGTTTACACATCTCTATCTCTCTCTCTCTCTCGACGCTTACACATCTCTATCTCTCTCTCTCGACGCTTACACATCTCTATCTCTCTCTCTCTCTCTCGACGTTTACACATCTCTCTCTCTCTCTCGACGTTTACACATCTCTCTCTCTCTCTCTCTCGACGTTTACACATCTCTATCTCTCTCTCTCGACGTTTACACATCTCTATCTCTCTCTCTCTCTCGACATTTACACATCTCGCTCGCTCTCTCTCTCTCTCTCGACGTTTACACATCTCGCTCTCTCTCTCTCTCTCTCGACGTTTACACATCTCGCTCTCTCTCTCTCTCGACGTTTACACATCTCGCTCTCTCTCTCTCTCTCTCGACGTTTACACATCTCGCTCTCTCTCTCGACGTTTACACATCTCTCTCTCTCTCGACGTTTACACATCTCTCTCTCTCTCTCTCTCTCTCGACGTTTACACATGTCTCTCTCTCTCTCGACATTTACACATCTCTCTCTCGATGTTTACACATCTCTCTCTCTCTCTCTCTCTCTCTCTCTCTCTCTCGACATTTACACATCTCTCTCTCTCTCTCTCGACGTTTACACATCTCTCTCTCTCTCTCTCTTGACGTTTACACATCTGTCTCTCTCTGTCTCTCTCTCGACGTTTACACATCTCTCTCTCTCTCTCGACGTTTACACATCTCTCTCTCTCTCTCTCTCTCTCGACGTTTACACATCTCTCTCTCTCTCGACGTTTACACATCTCTCTCTCTCGACGTTTACACATCTCTCTCTCTCTCGACGTTTACACATCTCTCTCTCTCTCGACGTTTACACATCTCTCTCTCTCAGCGTTTACACATCTCTCTCTCTCTCTCTCGACGTTTACACATCTCTCTCTCTCTCTCTCGACGTTTACACATCTCTCTCTCTCTCTCTCTCGACATTTACACATCATCTTCTCTCTCTCTCTCTCGAACTTTTACACATCTCTCTCTCTCGACATTTACACATCTCTCTCTCTCTCTCGACATTTACACATCTCTCTCTCTCTCTCGACATTTACACATCTCTCTCCTTCTCGACATTTACACATCTCTCTCTCTCTCTCGACATTTACACATCTCTCTCTCTCTCGACATTTACACATCTCTCTCTCTCGACATTTACACATCTCTCTCTCTCTCGACATTTACACATCTCTCTCTGTCTCGACATTTACACATCTCTCTCTCTCTCGACATTTACACATCTCTCTCTCTCTCGACATTTACACATCTCTCTCTCTCGACATTTACACATCTCTCTCGCTCTCTCTCTCAACATGTATACATCTCTCTCTCTCTCGACATGTATACATCTCTCTCTCTCTCTCCCTTGACATGTATACATCTCTCTCTCTCTCTCTCTCTCTCGACATGTATACATCCCTCTCTCGACATGTATACATCCCTCTCTCGACATGTACATATCTCTCTCTCTCGACATGTACATATTTCTCTCTCTCTCTCGACATGTACATATTTCTCTCTCTCTCTCTCGACATGTACATATTTCTCTCTCTCTCTCTCGACATGTGCATATCTCTCTCTGTCTCGACATGTACATATCTCTCTCTCTCTCGACATGTACATATCTCTCTCTCTCTCGACATGTACATATCTCTCTCTCTCGACATGTACATCTCTCTCTCTCTCTCTCTCTCTCTCTCGACATGTACATCTCTCTCTCTCTCTCTCTCTCTCGACATGTACATCTCTCTCTCTCTCTCTCTCGACATGTACATCTCTCTCTCTCTCTCTCTCGACATGTACATCTCTCTCCCTCTCTCTCTCTCTCGACATGTACATCTCTCTCTCGACATGTACATCTCTCTCTCTCTTTCTCGACATGTACACATCTCTCTAACTTAACATGTACACATCTCTCTCAATATTTACTCATCTCTCTCTCTCTCTTACCGTGGACATGTACACATCTCCCTCTCTCTCTCTCCCTGGACATGTACACATCTCTCTCTCTCTCTCTCTCGACATGTACACATCTCTCTCTCTCTCTCGACATGTACACATCTCTCTCTCTCTCTCTCCCTGGACATGTACACATCTCTCTCTCTCTCTCTCCCTGGACATGTACACATCTCTCTCTCTCTCTCTCCCTGGACATGTACACATCTCTCTCTCTCTCTCCCTCCCTGGACATGTACACATCTCTCTCTCTCTCTCTCCCTCCCTGGACATGTACACATCTCTCTCTCTCTCTCCCTCCCTGGACATGTACACATCTCTCTCTCTCTCTCCCTCCCTGGACATGTACACATCTCTCTCTCTCTCTCCCTCCCTGGACATGTACACATCTCTCTCTCTCTCTCTCCCTGGACATGTACACATCTCTCTCTCTCTCTCCCTTGAAATGTACACATCTCTCTCTCTCTCTCTCTCTCTCTCTCTCGACATGTACACATCTCTCTCTCTCTCTCTCTCTCTCTGGACATGTACACATCTCTCTCTCTCTCTCCCTGGACATGTACACATCTCTCTCTCTCTCTCTCTCTCTCTCTCTCTCTCTCGACATGTACACATCTCTCTCTCTCTCTCTCGACATGTACACATCTCTCTCTCTCTCTCTCGACATGTACACATCTCTCTCTCTCTCTCTCTCGACATGTACACATCTCTCTCTCTCTCTCTCGACATGTACACATCTCTCTCTCTCTCTCTCGACATGTACACATCTCTCTCTCGACATGTACACATCTCTCTCTCGACATGTACACATCTCTCTCTCTCTCTCGACATGTACACATCTCTCTCTCTCTCTCTCGACATGTAAACATCTCTCTCTCTCTCTCTCGACATGTAAACATCTCTCTCTCTCTCTCTCTCGACATGTAAACATCTCTCTCTCTCTCTCTCTCGACATGTACATCTCTCTCTCTCTCTCGACATGTACATCTCTCTCTCTCTCTCTCTCGACATGTACATCTCTCTCTCTCTCTCTCGACATGTACATCTCTCTCTCTCTCTCTCTCGACATGTACATCTCTCTCTCTCTCTCTCGACATGTACATCTCTCTCTCTCTCTCGGCGTGTACATCTCTCTCTCTCTCGACATGTACATCTCTCTCTCTCTTTCTCGACATGTACACATCTCTCTAGCTTAACATGTACACATCTCTCAAAATTTACTCATCTCTCTCTCTCTCTCTCCCTGGACATGTACACATCTCCCTCCCTCTCTCTCTCTCTCTCTCTCCCTGGACATGTACACATCTCTCTCTCTCTCTCTCTGTCTCTCTCTCTCTCCCTTGACATGTACACATCTCTCTCTCTCTCTCTCTCTCTCTCTCTCTATCTCTCCCTGGACATGTACACATCTCTCTATCTCTCCCTGGACATGTACACATCTCTCTCTCTCCCTGGACATGTACACATCTCTCTCTCTCTCTCCCTCCCTGGACATGTACACATCTCTCTCTCTCTCTCCCTGGACATGTACACATCTCTCTCTCTCTCTCTCCCTGGACATGTACACATCTCTCTCTCTCTCTCTCTCTCTCTCTCTGGACATGTACACATCTCTCTCTCTCTCTCTCTCTCCGGACATGTACACATCTCTCTCTCTCTCTCTCCCTGGACATGTACACATCTCTCTCTCTCTCTCTCTCTCTCGACATGTACACATCTCTCTCTCTCTCTCTCGACATGTACACATCTCTCTCTCTCTCGACATGTACACATCTCTCTCTCTCTCTCTCTCTCTCGACATGTACACATCTCTCTCTCTCTCTCGACATGTACACATCTCTCTCTCTCTCTCACTCTCCTGACATGTACACATCTCTCTCTCTCTCTCTCGACATGTACACATCTCTCTCTCTCTCTCTCTCTGTCTCTCGACATGTACACATCTCTCTCTCTGTCTCTCGACATGTACACATCTCTCTCTCTCGACATGTACACATCTCTCTCTCTCTCGACATGTACACATCTCTCTCTCTCTCTCTCGACATGTACACATCTCTCTCTCTCTCTCTCGACATGTACACATCTCTCTCTCTCTCTCTCGACATGTACACATCTCTCTCTCTCTCTCGACACGTAAACATCTCTCTCTCTCTCTCTCTCTCGACATGTAAACATCTCTCTCTCTCTCTCTCAACATGTACATCTCTCTCTCTCTCTCGACATGTACATCTCTCTCTCTCTCTCTCTCTCTCGGCATGTACATCTCTCTCTCTCTCTCTCTCTCTCTCGGCATGTACATCTCTCTCTCTCTCTCTCGGCATGTACATCTCTCTCTCTCTCTCTCGACATGTACATCTCTCTCTCTCTCTCTCGACATGTACATCTCTCTCTCTCTCTTTCTCTCTAGCTTAACATGTACTCATCTCTCTCAATATTTACTCATCTCCCTCTCTCTCTCTCCCTGGACATGTACACATCTCCCTCCCTCTCTCTCTCTCCCTGGACATGTACACGTCTCTCTCTCTCTCTCTCCCTGGACATGTACACATCTCTCTCTCTCTCTCTCTCTCTCACCCTGGACATGTACACATCTCTCTCTGTCTTTCTCTCTCTCTCTCTATCTCTCACTGGACATGTACACATCTCTCTCTCTCTCTCCCTGGACATGTACACATCTCTCTCTCTCTCTCTCTCCCTGGACATGTACACATCTCTCTCTTTCTCTCTCCCTGGACATATACACATCTCTCTCTCCCTGGACATGTACACATCTCTCTCTCTCTCTCCCTCCCTGGACATGTACACATCTCTCTCTCTCTCTCCCTGGACATGTACACATCTCTCTCTCTCTCTCCCTGGACATGTACACATCTCTCTCTCTCTCTCTCTCTCTCTCTCTCTGGACATGTACACATCTCTCTCTCTCTCTCTCTCCGGACATGTACACATCTCTCTCTCTCTCTCTCTCCCTGGACATGTACACATCTCTCTCTCTCTCTCTCTCTCTCGACATGTACACATCTCTCTCTCTCTCTCTCGACATGTACACATCTCTCTCTCTCTCGACATGTACACATCTCTCTCTCTCTCTCTCCTTCGACATGTACACATCTCTCTCTCTCTCTCCCTGGACATGTACACATCTTACTCTCTCTCTCTCTCCCTGGACATGTACACATCTCTCTCTCTCTCTCTCCCTGGACATGTACACATCTCTCTCTCTCTCTCTCCCTGGACATGTACACATCTCTCTCTCTCTCTCTCTCTCTCCCTGGACATGTACACATCTATCTCTCTCTCTCTCTCTCCCTGGACATGTGCACATCTATCTCTCTCTCTCTCTCTCCCTGGACATGTACACATCTCTCTCTCTCAACATGTTAACATCTTCTCTCTCTCTCTCGACATGTAAACATCTCTTTCTCTCTCTCTCTCTCTCTCGAAATGCACATATCTCTCTCGACATGCACATATCTCTCTCACTCGACATGCACATATCTCTCTCTCTCTCGACATGCACATATCTCTCTCTCTCTCGACATGCACATATCTCTCTCTCTCTCGACATGCACATATCTCTCTCTCTCTCTCTCGACATGCACATATCTCTCTCTCTCTCTCTCGACATGCACATATCTCTCTCTCTCTCTCGACATGCACATATCTCTCTCTCTCTCTCGACATGCACATATCTCTCTCTCTCTCTCGACATGCACATATCTCTCTCTCTCTCGACATGCACATATCTCTCTCTCTCGACATGCACATATCTCTCTCTCTCTCTCGACATGCACATATCTCTCTCTCTCTCTCGACATGCACATATCTCTCTCTCTCTCGACAGGCACATATCTCTCTCTCTCTATCGACAGGCACATATCTCTCTCTCTCTCTCTCTCGACATTTACACATCTCTCTCGCTCAACATGTACACATCTCTCTCAACACATACACATCGCTTTCTCTCTCTACATGTACACACATCTCTCTCTCTCTCTATCTTAACATGTACATACATTTATCTCTCTCTCTCAACATGTGCACACATCTCTCTCTGTCTCTCTCTCTCTCTCTTTCTCTCTCTTGACATGTTCACACACCTCTATCTCTATCACTACTTTATCTTGATACCTTTATAAATATCTTATCTTCAGGTCACTCCTATATATCTGCATTCTTCTTTACTCAACTCTTCTCGGCTGTTTTTTACTTTCGTTTTTCAACCCGGCGCCTGTAGTAGTAGTAGTAGTAGTAGTAATGACTGGAATGATAGTAGCTCTGATACTATTCGTTGGATGATAACTACAGCAAGTAAAAATAAGAAGAAGAAAAAAAAAAGATTCATTGTAATTTATTCTCCTTCATTTACCTTACAAGCTAAGAATTGCCAAGAAAATTTAGGACGCTTTTATCCTTGATCACCAATTCTGAATGTTTTAAATTCTTAAAAAAAAAAGTTACATAAGCCTGAGAGTATCCTGTACTTTTACAAGGCCACCATTCTCCCATGTATGGAATATTGTTGTCACATCTGGGTTGGTGCATCTGCTACTAGTCTCTCGCTCCTGGACAGGGCTCAAAAGAGAGTCACCAACCTAATTGGTTCTGAACTGTCATCTAAGCTTCAACCTCTGTCCCCTCTACGAAATGTTGCATCCTTCTACCTGTTCTACAAGTATTTTAATGGTGGATGCTCTGAACTACAAGTCCTTGTACTCCCTCAACGTAAATATCCCTGACAAACCTGACAAGCAGCAGAGTCCCACCCCTACACAGTAGAGATCCCTAGATGTAGGAAAACCTTCTACTCTAATAGTTTCTCCCCTAGTACTACTAAGCTTTGGAATTCCCTTCTGGGTTCCTGCTTCCCCAATTGTACTAATATGCAGAAGTTCAAGTGTAATGTGAACAAACATCTTGCTGCTCAGATCCCTACATAATATCCCTGCAACTTATGTCCCTGATAATAGACCCCTACATCAAAGTGGCATAGTGAAAATATAATAACGTACTACTATTACTACTACTACTACTAATAAAAAACATCAGTTTGATTTCTTTTTGTGTTTTCTCCTAAATTTATCAAAAAATATCCAACCTATTTACTTTGTTGGAGCTTATCAAACATTTACTCCGATCCCTTTTAGATATTGGATTGTTGGTACATGTATACATATACATCATATGCCCCACCCCCAAATCACCACCAAAAACTAAAATAAAAAATGAGATTTTATTTTGTAAACACACTGAAAAACTTGGTGATAAATCTATATATCTATAAAAGTGAAATTGTGTGTCTGTGTGTGTACATTTCCCTACCAAACTACTCTGTCAATTTTCAGTCTACAGACTCGAAATTTGACATAAGAGTTATCTAGATTTGGGAAAATCTTTTTAATTGGTTTTCAGCCAGAAATTTGGCTATCAAGGGGTCAAAGTTCGACCGTTGAAAACTACCAGACTCCTGCAGCCAGATTTTGAGTTGGCCACTGCAACGTTTTTGCCAGCTTGGTGGTGGTGCTGGGTCGATGATTTCACAAATGACATCATCTGGATGTGGACGAAGAGTGTGACCGAACCAACAAAGGAGAAATATTTGGAAGGAGTGGGTTTTGTTGTGAGCACGAATTGTACTGTTGGAAATAAATTGTTGCCAGCCAACATAGAGCATGTGGCATAGGCAGCAATAACCGAAGCTTTTTATTATATATAAATATATACATATTCATATGCACTTAAAGTTATGAACAGTACATAGGACCCGAGCAAAGCCGGGCTGAACTGCTAGTGTTAAATAAAATACAAAAAAAAAAGAACGTGTAAATTTAACATTAAATGAATTATGATTTTGATGTCAGCAGTTTCTAACCAGTGTTTTAAAGACATAATTTTATAAGAAATACCAAAGGGCAGTTTCCAAGAAATATCAGATGGAAAAGTTGATGCTGCAGAAATAGGGGTTATATGTAAACAGCCTAAAAAGTTTTGCACTAAAAAAAAAATTGATATGCCCTCCCTTATCACTAACCTTAAGCCCAGATAGCAATAGATACACAAATAATCCTTTTTCACATTCACACACACACACACACACACACACACACACACACACACAGACAGACAGACAGACACTAAAAATGACTAAAATTTACCTATATACAAAAATTGATTATGTCATTAAATCATTACCTGATTAAAAAGCAGGTGATCATCTTTTGCTAGATTTATATGCTGAACTGATGATCCCTTTTTATTTTCTAAAATAATTTTTTTGTTTTATTCGTTTTAAGCATCCTGAAAGAGTAGTATATGGCATACGTATAGAATAATATGAGTATTAAAATTCCATTAATAATTTTTAATTTTATTCGTGTAAATTATCCCCTTTTTACCCCTACCGTCAACCCTGCCATGAGATCAGTTTTTAATGTTGGTAAAAATAATACCTGCATAATCCTATTGGCATACCCTCATAAATGAGGGAGATCATCTCATGCTATAAACTTGTTCCTTTCCAAAAGGAGGATGTAATGTCTGGGAGGACAATCTCATTAAACTGAACAGATGTTAGTAGTGTAGAGAAAGGTCTCATTATATGAAAGAAAGAGTTGCTGCATTCATTCCATTCTTTGGCTTTGCTTGGTATGAAGAACAAGTGGAGCGTGCATAGTCCTCTGTGAGTGCACAGTGAACGAGGCATAAAAAATGACTAAGTTCAGCATTTGCCCACCCCCTTCCATATTTAGCCTCAAAAGTTCCCAGGGTACATCAAATCCTGGTGAAAATGCAGTGAAATGAAAGTGCAGTGTTTGGCCTTAACATATGTAAATTTACGTTCTGCACCATGCAAAAGAAGAAATGACTAAGTCCATCATTGCTCCTCCCCCCAACCTCCCATTTAACCACAAAACTCCCCAAGGCCTTAAAATATTTAAATTTGAGTTCAGCACCATGCAAAACTGCTAAATAGACATACACAGAAAATTTTGGACAAATATGGTAAAATAGTCCCCAAAATAGTGTTTTTATTAACCCTAAAAGAGCCCCTGTGGCACACCCAGAGTTATCACGAAGTATAGACAAACAAAATTTATATAGAAATCAGTTAGTTACAACTTTTCAGAAAGTTTTATAAAAAATCTAAGGCATCAATTTTTTTTTAAGAAACACAAAAGTGTCAATTTTAACCATTTTAACCCAAAAGGCACCCTGGAGGTGGGGGGTGGGTAACCAAAGTTTTCCCGGAAAATCTGTTCTGTTACTTTTTTACTCATATCATGTTTAATGTTTGTGCAAAATTTTTTTAAATTCCAAGGCATAGTTATTGCAAAAAGTATGAATGGATGAACAGTGAATTTATAGGTCGATCCTCCTTTTATCGGGGGGAGCAAAAATGGGTATGCATAGTTTGATTATAAGGACAAACTTTACAATTAAAATCCATTTTATTTAGTTGCATCAACAGACATGATCTTGAAAGAGTTATGCAGACAAGAATACAAAAATATGCTGAGTCAGTAGATATGCATGTATTATAAAAATAAGATTTTAATCTGTTTTTTTGTAATGGTGATCTAACTTTATATTTCGTGACTATATGGTAATGGTCATGGTTGTAGTATTCACTCTGGGTCTGTTGGGTCGGCTCTTTCCAAAAAGTTTACCACATCCTAAATACTGGCTGATCAGGCGTGGCGATTCAAAGCTGCTTCCGTTATTAGTTCAAGCCATTCACAGTTCCAGCAATAGACCCTGTAAAAGCAAGGAACCAGCATCGGTTCACAATCCTGTTTCACCACCCTCAGCCAGGTTTTGAGTTGGCCACTGCAACGTTTTTGCCAGCTTGGGGGTGGTGCTGGGTCGATGATTTCACAAATGACATCATCTGGATGTGGACGAAGAGTGTGACCGAACCAACAAAGGCATCTGATAAGGAGAAATATTTGGAGGGAATGGGTTTTGCTGTGAGCACGAATTGTACTGTTGGAAATAAATTGTTGCCAGCAAACAAAGAGGATGTGGCATAGGCAGCGATAACCGAATACCTCCAGTTTGTGCAGGTCAGTTCCCCACATAGACCGAAGGATGGGGGGGGGGCTGATAGATCCTGACTTTGGTGTTCAGTCATTTCTTTTCAAGACTAGATCAAAGTCAACAGGAGGTGCAAGCAATGCTGATGCATGATGAGAAAGTTGTGACTGTGGTCTCTTCTAGACATTATGTATAGAGAAGCCAAAGATGAAGGATAAGAAGTCTTTGAGTAACGTACTATTCTAGACTTCTGTAAATACACACTTGTAAGTATGCCACCATGTTGTCTTGTTATCAACTCTTCAAGGTCATAAGATTTTCAACTAAAGTTGAGACAGGACAATGATGTTTAAACTCTGTTTAAAAAGAGTGAGTGAAAAGTTTTTGGTGCAAGTGCCTCCCATCAAGAAGTCTGTCAAACAATGTATCAATTACTCTGCGAGTGAGAACAAGCTATTGCAAAAGAAAATAAATCATAATTATATTAATTGCTACACTACCTTTTGTTTAAGCTTATGATCAATTAAAACAAGATATGCTTTACTGACAATAGCAAAACAAGAAAATAAATAAAATAAACATACAAATTGCAACAAGAGGGAAAGTAAATGTTTAGTTTGATCTAAATTATGTTTTTTTTCTCTTTTTTTGCTGAAAAGAGAACAAATGTAACAAGATAACAAAGTAGCAAATATAATATTAAATAATATAAAAGTAACCAAGCAACAAATATAATATTAAATAATATAAAAGTAACCAAGCAACAAATATAATATTAAATAATATAAAAGTAACCAAGAAACAAATATAATATTGAATAATATAAAAGTAACCAAGCAACAAATATAATATTAAATAATATAAAAGTAACCAAGCAACAAATATAATATTAAAAAAAATGTGATTGTAAATGTTAGGATTTAAATATAGTCTTGCATAATCTTTTTACCAATGGACATGTCTATCAGAACATGTAATGATGAGACATGATTTGACTTTTACTGAAGTGTCCATCTCAGTTGGATCAGGAAATTTAAATATGAATAAAACAGAAGGTTCCAGTCCAAAAAGGCTTGTTTCAATCAATCGACTGGCACTGTCTCTTTTATGCTTTCCGATATCTAAAATAAGTATTTTTTGATTCATGCAAGCACATAAGAATTGGAACAAGCTGGTGTGATTGGGGTTTTCACTGGGTCTCTCCATATGAAAACAGGAGTCCATGAGGCAATGTCTGTAGGAACTGCTGATCTAACACTCTGTTAACAAGTGTTCATATAATATTTAAAATAGTATTTGAGTTTGTCTAGGTACTATTCTGTACCAACCACAGAGGAATCTAATGGAATGAATATGTGGTCAGATAATGTTAGAGGGATTTCATAAGCTGGGAATATCCCCCCTGATAGCAGCAAAGTAACCAACATTTCATTGTTGAAGGCCAGGAGATACGCATAAAGTGGCTTTTAATTGACGATTCCATTAAAAACTGGGTGATAACTAATGGTCTTTGTATATTTAATACCCAGAATTTTGGAAAGTTGTTAAAATTAATGTGATTTGAATTGCCTACCACAATCAGTGGTAATGTTGCGATGACACCACAATGTAAAAAAATCTGCCTAGGATTAGGTTATGCGCTGCAATTTCAGCAAAAATGTCACTAAGTGGAATAGTTTCAGACAAACAAGAAAAATAATCACTCTAGGTCAATAAATAGGAGGTGCAGGTAGGTAGATTGACTATGGTTCAACTAGGTCAATGTGGATATGGTGAAATCGTACATCGGGATTACTGAGAGAGGCTCATATATGCCTGACAATTGAAGTTTCTATGATAAAAAAGAATGGTTTCTGTGCAGTGATTTTACATCTCATATCCAGTCAGAAAAATCGTTGAAATTGCTTGCTGTGGCAGAAATCTCAAGATGAGACAGACCATACAAAGAAGGAAAAACAGTTTTGCATGGAATTCTTGCATTTGTTCATCCATTGTAGGGATGGGAATGTGCTGAGATTTGCAAGTAGCAAATTCTGGAGCTGACAGCTTTAAAATATCCAAAGATGGTTGGTTCAAAGCCATTCAACAAAGGTTTATCTCCTAAGACGAATAAATAACACTGATGATAAGATGAAAAAGCATTATTCTGTGAACCGGATGTATGCTCTATGTTGCTGGAGAACTGGGAAATGAAATCCAAATGCCTTGCTTCCCGAGGGAATATTTGTCCAGCTTAGCACATGATGTGAAAATAAAAGGATGATGGTCCGTGTAAATGGCAGATGCTCAACCCTAACCCAATGTGTGTTGAAAATGATAAGTTGCTAAGTAAATAGTCAAAAGCTCATACCTAAAAGTACTATATCGAGTTTCTGCAGACATTACTTGATAATAGAAGTAGGACAATGGTTGAATTTGCTGCTTGTGCCGTTGTTGTAAAACTGCAGTAACTGCAGAATTAGATGCACCCACAATTAGAGAAAAGAGAATCGCAAGTTTCTTTGCATAGTTAAAGGCTTTCACCTGACTGTCATTAAATGAAATAGCTTCAGCCTTCTTTTTAGCATTTCTTAAAAGTTGGTTAAAAGAGCAATGATATCCACACATTGTGGGCTGAAACATCTGTAATATTTTAAGTTTCATTAATATTTAAATAGTTTCATTAATATTTTAATAGGCATGATCTTGAAAGAGTTATGCAGACAAGAATACAAATTCATATTGTAATAGTTTCAGTCATATTGTAATAGTTTCAGTCATATTGTAATAGTTTCGGTCATGTTGTAATAGTTTCGGTCATATTGTAATAGTTTCGGTCATATTTTAATAGTTTCAGAAATTCTTTAGTTGGTGAAGAAAAGTTGGTGGAAAGTGACTTGTGCAGAGCTTTAACTTTTTCAGGAAAGGGTGAAATTCTCTGAACTAATGAGATAATCGCAAAAGACGAAATACATTTTACAAGATTTATCCTGATATGGTACTAGCACAAGCATTCAAACAGAAGACACAGATGTCCCAAATTTGAATGTTTTTAAATGAGTAATTCCAGCAATCTTCGGAATATAAGTTAGACTAATTGTAATTTGGTAAGCCATTACCAGATCCAGTTTAGAAAGTATTTGACAGCTCTGCAAAGACAAAGCTAATCCCTGAATATAATCATATGATAGTGGTTGTGTTGATAAAAATCTTTAGTAAAACACCAATCCTCAAAACTTTTTAGAACCATATACAAAAGAGATGCTCAAGAGCTAGATGAGGGACGGATAATCCCTAACTGGAGCATGTGATTAAATTAAGATTTCGCCACCTTTTAGGACAGAGGCGACAGTAGTAGTCTTGGTGGTTTACAGCTGAGAGTACAACTATCAAGATTAGTGATTTCTCTTTAAGCAATTTAAGGATACAAGCAATTCAAGGAGACAAATATTACAGTAAAACCTATATGTAGGTCAAAATGGAAGAAATATGAAAGTTAATATTGAAGGCATAAAATTTTAGAATAATAAAAATAAAATGTCTAAACTTTCATGAGAAAAAAATCCTAGTAAAATCAAATCGGGGTGGGGGTGTAATTGTCCCCCCTCCCCCAAGAATTCTCTCAATATAGCTACATCACCTTTAAAACTTATTTTGACATTTTTTTTTTTTTTTTTTTTTTTTTGAACCACCAAAAATCTCTGCTGATATCTTTAAATGGTGTGCGCATTATTGCTGGAAGACAAATATGGTGCGTAATAATGTTGAAAACGAAATTCATGATGAAATGAACCAAAATGGAGGCGACATTATCATTTTGGGCACAAGTGGCTCTAATATTAACTTCAATACAAATTCATTTTTATTAGTATCCAAGTACTTTTCTCCAAAATAAGCTGTCCATATCATTAGTTTTGGTTTATGCTCAAATAGTGATACTCCTCCAATAAAAAACGAACAGTGCAAAGCAAATCAATACAAGTAAAAATGTATTTAGATAAGATGCAAAGTCCTACTGTGATGAGCATGCACGGAATTGCTCAAGAATTGTTTGTTAATGTCTTAGTCAGATCTGCCTATGACAAAAATGAGTTTGTCCATAGGCTATAAAAAGCCGATACCAGAATAATTCGGAGAATAACTGTCGAGGTTGCTCTGGTAACGTTTCCTGTTGAGTCGTTTCGATGGAGTTGTTCGGGATCATGTTTGATCATTTCAACAGAATGTTCGGGGTTGAATTGACGGAGTTGTTGAGGATCGTGTTGGGTTGTGTGGACGAAATTGTTTAGGACTATGCCAGAGCATATAAACAGAATTGTTTGGAATTTTGTTGAGTCGTGTATGCGACATTATTCAGTTTCCGTTTTTATTATTCGGTTGACTTGACGTTTGTTGCAGTCATACTGCTGTGTGTGTGATACATTTTTTTTTTTTTTTTTGCATCGCTTCCTTTGTGAAGCAATACATAGTTCTCATTTTTTTTTTTTTATATAGTCTTCCCAGAATAAAATAATGGTTAGCTGTGCATATTTTTATTTTTAAAATTTTTTTTTATATATGTATAGGTAAATAAAAACGGTCATATGCGACATAATTTTCTCAGCACTTTCCACATCTTTAATGTTAAATAATTTTATGGAAAAATCTAAGATGCAAAAAAAAAAAAAAAATGTAAAGTTCGGAGTCAGGATCACCAATTTATATATATATATATATATATATATATATATATATATATATATATATATATATATATATATAGAGAGAGAGAGAGAGAGAGAGAGAGAGAGAGAATCAGAGTCAGTCTGAAGGGAAGAGTTTCTACAATCCATCCTCCAGGCCTTGCTTGGTATGAAGAAAACGGGTTCGATAGTTTGATTATCAGGACAAATTTTTAGAATTTGAATCGATTTAATTCATAGTTTCATCGACATAACAGACATGGTCGGGGAAAAGTCATGTAGGTAAGAATAGTCCGAAATGCATGTACTATCGAAGTGAGTTTTGAGTCTAGGTCTTTCATCTTGCCTCTTTTGGTTAAGGGTGAGACAAGAATATGGCGTCTTTTCACACTGATATTTAAACTCTATTTAAAAAGAATGGGAAAATCTTAATTATTTAACTGTAATTTTTACATTTATTTATTAAGATTCATTACATTTAATTGAAAAATAAAACTTGTTCCCTATCATAAGTCTGAGTTCGTTAAAATCTGACATTTGAATAAAATGAAAAGTAATAAGAATAAAATAAAAAAAACTAAACTAATTGACGTAAGATTTGCCCCCCCCCCCCAACGTTTTGTATGTTAGTACTTATGTGAGTTTATCTGCTTTTATTTGTCTTAACGAAATGGCAATAAAAGTTGAATTGCAATTATGCCACGCCCATTGTGTATCACTTGGCAGCAAATCGTCATGAATTAACAGATTTCTTTCCTGTTTTCTTTTCATTCCAACCAGTTAGAGCATTTAGATTTGAACCATCTGAATAATTAAAAAGAAAAAAAAAATGATGTTTTTTAATTAACTGTAACAAGCTTAGACCTGAAGTCGATTTAATCTGGCGGTAAAGTCAAGTTTCTAGCCTTACTTTTAAAAGGTACAAAATTATCAGAGAACAGCTTTGTGCGCATCTCTTGGTAGTAATGTTTAACCCCCCTCTCCCCTCCATTCATTCAAAGTAGGAAATAATGCTTGAGAGTGTACACATACAGAAAAAAGGGTCTGGATCTTTAGCGAACTTTGGCCTTCGGGTCAAGATCAAAGTGTAGTATCTGTTCCGGCAGATACTGCAAGCTATGACTAGCAAAGACCAGATGTGGGGGCAACCCCACATGCCTGACCTTTAACCAGCTCCCATTTCCCACCTCTCGGGAGCTGGTCCCCTTTTTTCCCTTCCCCCTCCCCTCACTCCTCACATTAAAAATCGGCCTTGTGCCTAATTTGCTCGGTGGGGGAGCAAATAAATACCATCTGTTCCGGCAGATACTGCAAGCAAAGACCATATGTGGGGGCTACCCCGCATATAAGACCTTGGTCAATGTAGGGGCAACCCTTCATACCAATTGTCACTATTCAGCTCCCCTACTCCCCGGGGAGTTGGTCCCCATTTCCCCTTCACTCCTCACATTAAAAATCGGCCTTGTGCCTAATTTGCTCGGTGGGGGAGCAAATAAATACCATCTGTTCTTCAGATGCTGCACTTCAATTTCTTGTTCTCTGTCAGTGGAGGAGAAATCCTTCACGACCGAGACAATTTTTATTTTTGTTCCTTTTGTCCACATCAAAAAACGACCCTGGTGTCTAACTCTGTCCTGTGGTGAGGCATTGTAAATAGGAACTATATCCTAGAATCCAAATTTAACATTGTTTTTCCATTTCTGACATGAAACGGAGCTGAAAAAAATTTGCTCAAACTGGAGATGTTGAAACAAAGTTTGAAATATTTTATGATAAAAGACAAGATGGTATTTTTGAATTATATACTAATTTTCCTATTCCTCAATTTAAAACGACTTGTTGATTTTTATCTTTAGGTGATTATTTAAAAATTTTACATGTTAGCAGATGTCTAGGCCAGACTAAGTAATTAAAAAAAAAAAATTGTAGCTAAGTATGTTATTATATTGCTAATAATACAGTACAGAAATAACAAATAAAAATTGGCAAGGTTTTATGGATCAATAAAGTTCCAAGAATTCCAGAAGCAAAATGAGAGATGACCTCAAATGTACACTTTCTTCCAGTTGATTTATGCACATTATAAATAAATCTTTAAACAAGAATTTAGGACGCTTAAAGTCTACACAATTAATTTTTACAAATAGGAAAAATGATTTGTTTAGTAAAACCTTTCATGAAAATTAAACGCACAAAAAAAAAAAAATACTCATTATTCCTAGTATCCATCCATTTTTTTTTTTTTTTTTTCAAAATAAATCTTTCTCTATATTAAAAATTGACCTTGTGACAAAAAGAAAACCACTAAAGTTTATTTGTTTACAGATCAATGGGGAAAAAATTGGTGTTCATCCAAAGTCGTCTTTCATTTTGCTTAATCTCTGGGGTCCTTGAAACCTAATTGATCCTGTTTTATTTGTCAGATTTAGAAAATCCAACAAGATAACTTTATTGGTTAAACTAACGGGCTGGAAAGGAAGGGGCCGGCTTTGCCCAGGTGTAAAATACACTTAAATATGACATTTTAATTTGTCGATATTTTGTATATATTATTATAGTCGTGATTTCAAAAGTAAGAAGTAGTTAGGTGCCATCAGCTAGAATCGAAACGGAAACTGTAGCATTCAAAGCTGGTGATGTTACCAGTGTACCAACGTGACATGCATATAAACCGATTAAAAATAAACTAAGATGGATGTACAAAATGATTCATGATTTTTTGCAATTTTAACCCATTTTTGATCCCTTAAAAGCAATTGTAACAGACGAAAGACCCATAAGAGAATGGCCCGTAAAAAATTCAATCATTTGAGGCCCCTAGTGCCGCTCTGCAACTTTTAGTTTCAGAGGAGATGGAGTTTGAAAATATGGAGACAGACATATATAGCTGTTTATATATTAGATTTGCATTGGCTTTTTCTTATACAGACGATTAGACATTAATCACGAAAACTTCCCTAGATTTTTGTTATGATAAATTAACTTTTAAGAATTTAGTGACAAGTTTTTTTTACTTTTAGAAATCTTATCAACTTGGTCATTTGTGAATGAATTTAGTTACTCTAATTAATTACTATTACTAAAATTGTGTGATCAATTCTTGACAGTGTATCCCGTTTCTATGTGATTTATTCGTTTTTCATGTATTATTATTTTGAAATCAAAATTGTAATAGCATTGTCGGCTCAGTATATTTAATCATATTCAAGTTATCTCCCCTGAATAGTATTAAGCAACAAGAGAATGTACTTTTATATTCAGAAGTACCAAAACCCCATTCCATGAAAAGTTTCAAATCTTGGACTCTTTCTACCATTGAATTTGATGCTAGCTATACTTGTCTGACCTAGCTCGACATTTTTACATGTTTTTCACCTTTTGGACATTGTTTAATCAGATCTTGGATTTGGTTGGTTTAAATTGAACTCTCAAGCCTATTTAGCATGACCATTTCCTTATAGTTGCAAGATTACTTTTCAGAATAGTTCCCAGATAATATCAAAGTAAGTTGTATCTACTTTTACAACATCCATGCATTCTCCCTATAAATTGTTTGCCTTGGCAATTCATATTTATTTCAATTGTGTTTAGGGAGTTTTAACAGCTTAATGCTAGTCAGACATTCAGTTAGTGTTCTATCTTTGCATGGTTTTCACACATTTATTACTGTTTCGCTAGATCTGATATCTGGTTGTAGATTAGAAAAGATTCTTAGACATGTCAATAAGGATCTTGCCTCCTGGTCACAGCTATAGTTTGCAGACAATATCAAAATAAATCATATCTACTTTTATAATGCCCGTGTATTTTCTCTATAAATTTCATGTCATAACAGTTCATTTTTATTTCAATTGTGTTTAGAGATTTTTTATGTAACTTTTTTTTATGAATTACATCAATTATTTTTACCCACTTTTGGATCTTGTTTCATTATTGTCCAGGCTCGTGTTCTCCACAATACATGCCATATTCAATATGGCAGCGCTTGTGTTCTTAAAGAGGTATTTATTTCTCTACCACTGCAAGAACTGTGGCACCAAGGTCGGAAAGTAAGAATGAGAAGTTAGTGACTCTGAGGAGGGGTACTCTGACCTGCAAAAAGTGCCTGGGCAGCCCCGTTGGCATTCCCCAATAAGGGCGCCTCAGGCACAAGGGGCCTCAAAGAGAAAAGGAAAAGCCTGGGAAGGTGGACCTTCTAGAACTGCACAGAACTAGCATTACACCACAATCAACAGGGACCCGATCATTACAGAAATTGTCTAATCTCTATTGATTTGGGGAGCCCAAGGATAAAAATCCCTAGTTGTTCTTTGAAGAGATTCTAACATGTTTTTCGTTATAAAAATGTAAAAATAGAATATCACATATTCTAATTTTATAGTGTAAATTACTGAAAGTAAGCATTTAAAAAAATCCTATTTAAATAATTTTATTATGAAATTAAATTCACTATAATGCATTTCCATTTATTCATAAACAAATTGGCCAATTTAATCTGTTGTTAATAGTTGAAAATAAATGAATTATTTTGTGAACCTTCCAAATTTTGAAGTATTGTGAGTCATTTAAATTGAATAGAAAGTCATTTAAACTGTTGTAAAAAAAAATAAGATGGCACTTTTTTAAAGTAATGTTAAGTGAATATTTAAGTTTTTTAGAAAGCCAAAACGATATATTTTTTCTTCAAATAGATATTTAAAGATATTAAGCAAATAGTTTTTTTTTTTTTTTTTTTTTTTTTTACAGCGAAAAAACAATTTGTTATGATACCGAGCAAAATGTTCGATTTAGCTAGTATTAAAGATGGGTAGGGGTGTCAGCGCTTTAACTGGAGTTATCTCTCTTTGGTATTTCTAAGATTCAAACAAAATTCTTTTATAAATCCAAGATGGCCGCCTTCATAGCGCTCTCATAAAAACATGTTTTTCTGCTGTAAAAAAAAACTACTTGATGAAATTAAGTGAAATTTTTTTCCAGATAACTTCGTTCTATAACGGATACATACAATTTAAACTTTTTTCGATATTTTCATTTTTTAATGTCTTGATTAAACTGTACAAGTACCGAATGATGATCAATTTTTATTGTCATTGAAATCAGTGAAATCACCTTCACATGCCTCCATGCATTAACTTAGTCCAAAATATGTTATTCTACATTGCAGTGTTGAGAATCTACTGTTTCTTTTATAAAATTATTTTATATAAACTTTTTTCCAGTTAACGGAAAAAAAAAACATTAAGAAATTTATGTGCGGGGTTTGAACCTACAGATCACGTCATGCAAAAAAAAGCAAACAAAAAAAAGCACGCTATCAACTTACCCACAGTAGAATTTTCACGGCTTATTGTTCTATCATTGTTGGTAAGCGATGGCGACGACATGGAAAAAATTAATTTACCGCTGATAGATAAATTAAAATAACGGTTTTGATTATCAGTAATTATTGGAGGTATTCTGAAAAAACTTAACTAAGATCACTCACAGACTTATATACTAAAGTTTTGAAATTTTAAAGAAAATTTGTTCAGCCATTTCGGAGTCTATCGAACTCACACGTGCATGCATGCATGCACACACACAGGCACAGGCACACACACACAAACACACACACAGTTGCATTTATAAAATTGATAGATAGATATATAGTATTTCAAAAGATTGCTGTATTGATTTAAATAACAATGAGCCGTTTGAAAAACTTTCACATATATTCATTTAAATAAAAAGCAGTTATAGTGGTGAAAGAATTAAATTAGTAACTAACAGGGCTATCTGAAGTTGTCCGGGATCCTGGTTGAGAAAAAAGTAGTGAAAAGGAAAGAGAATAGGAAAGATAGCTTCTTTCACTCATTTATGCACACACTGGTAACTGTTAAATGCAAAAAGAAACTCCTTATAAGTCGATTGTTTGGCTTAGTTATAAACATTTACCGGTTGCAATGAATGTGTTTTTTTTTTTGTTTTTTTTTCACCAATTTGATCTGGTGACTCCAACCGATTCAATATTAGAATATTTTGTTTTGACTGTACCAACTGTGGGTCATGGTGACTCTATTAACGTTTGTAAGTATCTCTTATAGTTTCTGAGTTGCAGCAAGAAACAGAAATATGACTTTCCTTTATATAATAGATCATCACCTCTTCAAGCAATGCATTTGCTCTGACTCTTCAGCTCTTACTTAACACAGGCAGATTCTTGCGCCTTCCACATACCATTCTCAATAGTCTGTCCCAGTTTGCTGACTTTATATTACCTCATTCACTTTGCCCTTTTAGTTTATGTAAAATCCTACAGAGATACTATTCAACTGAAATAACGTGTTTGAATTCTGTAAATTCTCTTAATTTTCTCAGGCCACAAATGTTTGCCATGGCCTTTTCTAAAGCGGTGCCATTTATCAACTTGTTTCCTTCAAGCAACAAAGTTTGTTGCCTCATATTTGATTGCCTTTAATCACCCTAAATTGCTAAACTCTTAAATGTTATACATACAAACATATTCAGCTGAATATCTTTCTTTCTGTTTGTTTGTTTGTTTTCTCTCTCTCTCTCTCTCTCTCTCTCTCTCTCTCTCTCTCTCTCTCTTTTGTATATATAAGCAGCATTTTTTTCTCTCGTATATTTCATTAAATAAAATAGACGTTTTTTGTCTATTAATTCTATTTTCGATCCCTTCCAACTTCTGAATAACAATCTTTACTTTTGGCGGGAACTGGCTGATGTAATCATCATATTTATCATAAGTCCGAGTAATTTCCAATCCTTCAGGATTCATTGTCAGGGATAAATTAATCTAACTAGTTTTGAACGATTTATCAAGTTAATTTTTTTTTTCTTCATTGGTTAATTATTTTACCTTTTTTTTTTCCCATTGGTTATATATATATATATACTAGCAGTTCAGCCTGTCTTTGCTCAGGCCCTATGTACTGGTCATAACTTGCTCTACATATGAATACACTTTATGTAAGATTTCAAAAGTTGAGACCAAAATTTGTCTGAGTAATTTCGTAAAGATCGCAGAGGTAAATTTTTTTTAACTTTGACCCCAATTTTGACTCCCTAACATTTATTATTTTGGTATCAAATAAAAATACAAAGTTTTACTCATGTCCAAGTTACCTGCATCTAAAATTTCAAGTGTTTAGACCCAAAATTAGCGGAGAAATTTGGTAGAATCTGCAAAGGTCAACTCTTTCAACTTTGACCTTTTGGCAGCCAAATTTTTGCCCCAAAACTGATGAAAATACTTGCCGCATGTCTGAATACCCGTTATGTATAAATTTCAGATGCTTAGACCCAAAATTAGCTGAGTAGTTTGCTAGACACCACAAAGCTCAAATCTTTTGAACTTTAACCCCTTGGCAGCTCGGCCCTGTCGGTGGGGCATTAGAATACACCGACTGCCCCCCTGCAGAGGGTAAAAGTCACTCAATGGGGGTCCTTGATATGACCTTAAACTATATCCAGTGGTGAGGTCCCAGCTTGTGGGCTTTGGGGAGTGTAGAGCCACCCTTTAATTACCATTGCTCCCAGGTCCACTCTGACCTAGAGTGGTAGTACCTGTTAGGGTTCCAACTATGGGTTAGAAAGAAACAGACTTGAAAACAACAAATATATTCTATTAAAAATTTTTTCAAAATCTTTGGATTCGGCATTAAATAACCCGAAAAGGGTTGATATGCCGTAAAACAACCAACCAACCAACCAACCTTGGCAGCTCAAATTTTTTACCCAAACCGATTAAAAAGCTTGCCCTATCTCTGAATACACTTTATGTAAAATTTAAAATGTTTAAACCAGAAATTGGTTGAGACCGCAGAGGTCAAATTTTTTAATTTGAACCCCAATCTTGACCTCTTAATATTTATTTTTTTGGGCTCAAATCAAATTAAAAAGTTTCATCCATGTCCAAGTAACCTACATTTAAAATTTCAAATGTTTAGACCCAAAATTGGTAGAGGAGTTTGGTAGAGTCTTTAAAGCTAAAATCATTGAACTTTGATCCCTTGACAACCAAATTTCTGGCTGAAAACCAATTAAAAAGATTTTCCCAAATCTCAATACTCCTTATGTCAAATCTCGAGTCTCTAGACTGAAAATTGACAGATTTATTTGGTAGGAAAATGTACACACACGCACTTTCACTTTATATATATTTATATATGTATATATATATATATATATATTAGACACAGACACACACCTATCTCATTGTTTCTAATCTTTTGCCTGTTAAGATTGTTATAGAATTTCTAGAAACATAAGTGACTTTCTATATACATCTATCTGTGTGTGTGTCTTTCTCTCTCTTTCGTTGTCTTTTTTTTCTTTAATTTTTTTTTTTTTTTTCACCCCAAACAAGGCACACTGCCACTTTGATGTAGAGAGTTACTATCTGAGACATAAATTGCAGGGACACTATGTAGGGAGTTGAGCAGCAAGATGAATTTTTACATCACACTTGAACTTCTGCATGTCAGTACAGTCGGGGAAGCAGGAACCCGGAAGGGAATTCCAAAGTTTAGCAGCTCTAGGGAAGAAACTAGTAGACCTCTGGCATCTGGGGATCTCTACTCTGTAGGGTGGCATTTTGCTGCCTGTCTGGTTTGTCAGGGGTACTTACATTAAGGAAGTACAAGGGCTTGTAGTTCGTCGGAGCATCTACCATTAAAATACTTATAAAATAGGCAGAGGGATGAAACATTTTGTCGATGGGACAGAGATTGAAACCTAGCTGACAGTGCGGGACCTATTAGGTTGGCAACTCTCTTTTGAACCCTGTCCAGGAGTGAGACTATTAGAAGATGCACCAGCCCAAATGTGGCAACAATACCCCATACATGGGTGAATGGTAGCTTTGTAGAGGTAAGGCTACTTTCAGGCATAAGTAACTTTCTAGTATGGTAGAGAGAGCCCACCTTCCTTGCAGCAGCTGCTGCATTGCCCTTGATGTATCTGTACCAACTCGTATTCCTGTGAGTGAAGCTGAGGAGTTTGAACGAAGTACTTTCAGGAAATGTATCATTAGTCATAGCTATTAGTGGTTGAGAAGATTTCTTGTAATTATTAAAGGAAAGAAGCATTAAATGTTACCATCCATTTTTGTCCCCATTCCACTACAGACAGGTCTTCCTCTAGGGTCTCCGCCACTGCTGTGGATATGTGTTCATTTGTTTTCCGCTCATGCCTATTATAGAGCATGGTGTCGTCAACAAATATACCCATATTCGTTTATGAATATCAGGAATAATAAACATCTGAGGTACACCCGCATTTATACCATTGTTTTGATGCACAAGCTTTGAGGACAATCTGGTCTCTTTTCTTATTTAAGGATTTAATTATGTTAAGTATTCGTCCAGTAATACCATATGATCCGATTTTCCTGAGAAGACCATTGTGCCATACTCTGTCAAAACCTTTCCCTGCTTTATCCAGTGCATGGTATATACGTTTGGAGATTACAGTTAGGATATCTGCAGCAGAACGGACATGCCTAAATCCATATTGTTGGTTGGACAGAAGTTTAGCAACTGAACTAGAGCTTGATTAATTATGGACTCAAATATTTTGTCGAAAAGACGGAGGAGGCTGATGGGGCAATAATTTAATGGGCCAGTTCTTTTGCCAGAGTTCTTGTAAACTAGCACCACAGAAGCGGTTTTCCAGCAGTCAGGAAAACAAGATTCGTTAAGGCATTTGTTTAAAAATTTGGAGAGAACTGGAGCAACTTCAAGCGGAGCATTTTTTTAATCGTACAGCCGGGATGAAATCAGGTCCACATGCTCTTAAGGTGTCTAGGTTTTTTTATGATATCATGCACTTAAGGGGTGAGTGTCTCGCTGTGTATATGCCTATCTCTTTTTGTTTTTAATTTTTTCCCTTTTAAGATTGTTATAGAATTTATTAAGGGTGACTCTGTACAGACCTATCTGTATACATCTCTCTTTTTCTCTCTCTCTCTCCCTTTCCACCTATCTCTCAAGTGTCTAGTGCTAATTTATTCCTTTTTAAAATTGTTATAGAATTTCTTAAGCATAAATGACAATTGGAGAACTTAAAAATATTTTATTATAATTTATGCGGACATGCACATAAGTCGTCCATAGTGAAATGTTGACGTGTTTGAAAATTATTTACACTTGTCACTTTTTTCCTTTAATTGGAAATTTCTTTTATATTTTTCTTGTTAAAAAAAAAAAAAAAAAAAAATCGACTAAACTTAAATTTTTCTGTCAAACTTTGCACATAAACTTGTTTTGCGTAAGTAGATTTATATATTTTTTATTTAATTCCTGAGTTTTATCTGAAATAAAATCTGTCATCACTGGTCAGCATAAATCACAATGAATGCCCCTGGGACTATTAGTTATATTGACAAACATGCCTCATTTTGCAAGGCCACCAGGACTTTATTTTTACATACAATGTCTGATAGTTCTAAATGATTACTTATATACTGATTAGGTTTTCAATGTCTAATTATTAAATGTTAATTCATTTTGTTTTATTTGAATGTTTCTCCTTCTATAGTTTTTTTACTTGTGCATCCTAAACGTTTAGAAGAAAATAAACCAAATTTCAAATGAAGCTTTGTATCTACGGAAGTAATTAAGCAGAGTTTAAAATGACCTCTCCCCTTAACAGATTAGCAATCCTTTTGAGTGACTAATCAGTTGTTTAACCAATTATTTAAAATAAAATGTCCCTTCCAATTTGTGGAATGTTTATTTGTACAGGGTGACCCCCCCAAAAAAAACAAAAAACAAAAAAACAAAAAAAAAACACCATCTTTTCTGCAATCCAACCATGTTTGTTACAAATAAACTTCATGATTCATCCAAGTTTCAGTCTTGTATATTCCAACAGGTTTTAGCATATCACTATTCAAAGATGTGCATGGTTAAGAAAAGGAGTGATTCTGAATCAGCTTCACATTTGCTGGGCTTTACCTCTCCCCCCTCAATTTTATTTTGGGTTATCACAGAGATAATGTCTATCAAAACAATCTCTAAATTTATTGCTCTCTTCAGTTCCAGAATACAGCTAAAAACAGGATGGAACCAAGAGAGGAAAACATCAGTTAGTAACAATTTTACCTGTTGTATCAATGATGTTGGATATTCATCACTGAAATGTGGACAAGTTTTGCATAAACTGAAATTTATTTGTTGCAGAAAGGATTGTGAATTCCAGCAATAGCATTTTCAGGGCGAGTACTCTCCTTATAATCACTCTGTTTACCATTCTAATTTTGAATAGACGATTCAAAATTATGATTAATGGACAGCAAATATCAGAAGTGATGGTGAATTAATATTAAAGGAACCGGAACTAGCTCCCATTCTTCTAAAGCTGTTCAAATCCTTGTTAAAGGAGAAATGTGTCTGAATACCTTGGAAAACTTTGTTGGTCTGCCTAGTATTTAAAAATACTTGAGACCAGTCTTCTGCATCTCATTACAGACTAATTAATCTTCTGTGCATCACGAGTAAATTGCTCAAGTCTGTGATAAATGGTAAGTTGTCAACCATCTCAAAACAAAAAAAAAAAACCCAACCTACTCAGTGACAAGCAATATGGCTTCCATCGTGTGATATCTACAGCTGATGTGGTTTCCTTCAGTTTTGACAGACTATGGATACCCACTGTAAGGGTGCCTGTGTGTGAAATTTGTGTGGCAAGAGTTGCACAGTCTCTAACCACGCCTCTCCTGAGTCAACATTTTTGCATACCAGTGGTAAGTTGAGGTACAGGAGGACTGGAAACAATGTCGAGATGAACGGAGAGCACATACAGCGCCTAGAATTCCCAAATGGTTGCTCATCTGATATTAGCCAGGCTGAATGTTGCTTAACTTCGGTGATCTGGTGAGAACCGGTGTGTCCACCTGTTTATGCCGTATATATACAGCTGATGTACTGACAGTAATTTCACATAGGATCAGTCAGTCTATCGACAGGGATTTTTTCTCTTAAGCAATAGCTTTTGACATATACCAAACTCTATCAAATGGCTAAATACGGTATATCTGGAAATGTCCTCTTAGCCGTCAAATCCTTTCTCTTACAAGTAGTCGTTGATGAGCAAAAGTCTGAAACTCAAAGTATTAATGCTGGCATGCCTCAACAATCCATCTTGGGATCAACTCTGTTTCTGATCTTCATTAATGATCTCTCAAATCATACTCCAAGATCATTAGTTGACATACGCAAATGACACTACCATCTACGGCAACATTTCAAAGGCTAGCAATAACCAAGATCCCCTGCATCTCTCTCCTCCAACTTTTGAGCACTTGGTGAAATGGCGCAAAAGGTAGTTGGTTAATTTTAATGCATTCAAAACCAATCTTCTATTTTTTTCATTATAAACGGTCTGATCTCCACTTGGCCCCAATCGAAGTGAATGGCTCTCATTTCAAAGAGGCACTCTGCTCCAATAAGCTTTTGGAACTGACCTTCACTCCTGACCTGAAATGAAAGACTTCCATCAAATTTGTTACCAATGTTGCTGGAAAAATGGTTGTGTCATTTTACTGCTCTCCTTTGTGACGCAGTCTTCTACCTGTACAAGAGTCAAATGTCTTAAAATGGAGTACTGTTGTCACACTGGGGAGAGCTTTCAAAACCAGCTTCAAAACCTAGTAGGTGACCTCCTTTTTTCCTCCTTGCAACTACTTTCTCACAGAAGAGATATTGTCAGTCTATCTCTACTCTATCGTTATTTTCATGGCAAATGCTCAACTGAGCTTCAATCTTTGGTTTCTCCCAGCAAAACATTCACAAACATTTGCCTAATTTCACTCAGAATTGCCTGAGTTATGAACTTTGAGTCTTATGAGGATTCAGTGACATGTGAGAGTTTCCAAGAATATTTTAACTATCTGAGGTCGACCTCTGACAGTCTAATGAGAGAGGTCGCAGCTTGGTATAAGTTTATAAAAGAAGGATGACTAAAGACCTGTCCAGAAATAGGTTATTATGGGAATAGATTTCTAATTTCTAAAAGCCATTCATTACATGCCAATCACTGAGACCATTATTTATCCATTTTATATTCTCGTCTTACTTAAAATTAATTAATACCATAATTGTCTGACAATTTATGACATAATGAACATTCCATAATCTTTGTTGCTTTCATGGTTTGTAGTTTGCATAAAAATAAGTGGCATTGTTTAATGTATAACATTTATAAAAATGGATATGAATCGTGTTTAATTGAAATATTTGTTTAATAGTACCATATGAATTATGTTCATTAACTACTTTAATGAGAATGAAACTGATAAAGAACTAGAAGAATATCCGTCTCTCGATGGGGTGCATACCATCAATGTTTATTGGTTCTTTTTTTATATAGTAAGTCTGTAGAATTTCCACATGACTTCTACGTCAATTTGTATAATTTGCTGTTAATAATAATAATAATAACTAGCAGGATCTGTACAAATTCCACAGGAGATTGATTCATATGTAATATACTGATGTTGGCATTCTGTAAATATTCAGCGATAATGGATACACTCTGATATTAATGTAGCTATTTTGTTAAAACTGCAAAAGTGTTTATTCACGCTAGCAAGGACGCCCGGTGTAGCCAACTCATAAAATACGCTTAAATATGATATTTTAATTCTTGCAGATTTCATATATATTATTATAGAGTTAATGTTCTATCGGTTTTCGTATATTATAAAGTTGCTATTTCAAAAATAAAAAAAATATATCTATATGACTTGGGTTCCTCAGCTTGAATCAAAACCAAATCCCAAACTTATCTCTCTCTCTCTCTCTCTCTCTCTCTCTATATATATATATATATATATATATATATATATATATATATATATATATATATATATAATATAAATAAATGTTTAGAGGTACAGAATTTATATATAGTTTTGAAAATAATAAGCGGAAGTTTCTCGAGAGCTCTTTCGGCTATCATCTCATCAGGCGAAAATCGATAGCAGTACAAAATAATATTGTGTCGAAAAATAAAGAGTTCTAATGGGGAACTTTTGGCACATTTAATAAGTTCCCCATTATAACTCTTTATATATATATATATATATATATATATATATATATACATAAACTTTACTTCCTTCAGCTTCAACTTATGAAGAATTCTTGATAAAATTATTTATAAAAAAAAAATAGATGACTTAAGTGCCATCAGTTATAATCAAAACCAAAACTTATGAAGAATTCTTGATAAAATTATCTATTAGAAGAAATAGAAGTACATACAATCAAACGACCCGGATGTACGTGTGACACAGAAAATAACACACACGCTGTCATATTAATATATAGATACTTGTCTCTATATAAATAAAATGAACTCATTTTTTCCCGTCGGATTTTGACCTTAATAGGATTAAAAATTAAGATATTTCATGCAAATATAATATGCACAAACGGCAGAACAATATCTGAGGTGTGTTATAGGCTTATTATTTCTCAAATTCCTCGATAATCTTAGATTTCTATACTTTTTCTGCTGAGAAGTCACGGCCAAAATCGGTTAAGATCAATGGAAGTGGTAAAATATTTTCTCTCTAATAAATTCCTCCTCCCCCTGCCACCACTTAACACCGTTTGGGGATCGTTCACAAGGAACAGTTGAGAAGAGAACACCGGTTTGGCTTCGTAGTTCTTTCATGTTAAGTTATTTAAAATCACTAAACTAAGCTGCAGTGCTCTGTGGCGTAGTGGTTAGCGTGCTGGACAATTCACATTATATTTTCACGTTCGCGCCGACCTACCGTAGTTGTTTTTTTTTTTTTTTTTCCTAAATAACTGGAATGGACTTTTCTTGGTGGCCGAACTGTTAACGTTGCAGATGTTTTTGTTTTTGTTTTTTTTCACACTTTATTTTCCTACTTTTACTCATGACTCCGGGTTTGATCCTTCCTACTTACCTACTATAACATTTTTTAAAACTCCCCCCCCCCTCGTCCTGGGAACAAACACTCGGGCAACACCGGGTACCCCTGCTAGTTAAAAATAAATGTCTGCCAAGGTCAGTATTATTAAGAAAAAAAAAATGATCTTTTCTTCTTCCGTAAAAGTAATTGTCATTGTCAGATAAATGTTTTTTACATAAATAAAGCAAATATATCTCGTCTATATTTATTATTTATTTGAAATTGTACCTATCTAATTCTTTTTAAAACCATAACTATTCTATCTTAGCTATGATTATCACCTGTATGTATGCATGCATGTATGTGTCAGGTCATGTCATATGCTACTAGTACCATGTAACCCAGTACTACCTGCCTCATGGTCTGGTCACCGGCGACTAAACTGGTTTCCCCAACAGACTTGTTTCGTGAGGAGGGCGGCTAGTTTCCCTGAAGGATTAAAAACAAGACCTTTCAAAGGGCGAATGAACCCTTTTTTGGGGTCAACGGCCAACTAGCACCGTGTATATTTGTATGTATGTATATATGTGTTGGGGTGGAGAGGGCTTCGTAAGCCGTGGTGAAGGCAACCTTTCTAGGACAAGCAAATCTCTGATTTTAAAAAAACCCATAAAGCGGGAGACCAGTACCTGCATTAAGCTGGTCTGCAGTTTAAGCTGGCTATCTTGCTCTTGCTTGTTGCTAGATCTCAACATTTTGAACCGAGAGAGAGATTTAGATGTCGTACAAAGCTAAGACTCTGTAACATCATCTTTGTATAGATACTCTCTCAGGCATTTGGGCTCATGGACTTTAAGTGCCCGAGGAAGTGGCATTCGTCTGGCAAGACGTTGCAATCATCATATGCATGTATGTATGTATGTATTTATGTCTGCCTAAAACTTTCGACAGAGGCAACAGATTTTCACAAGATCCATATCATTTTGAAGATCGACCCTTCGGATGACAAATATCGAAAAATTGGCTAAAAACATTAATTCCTTCACCCTCAACTGGGCACTTTTCTACAGGGAGGAGTCGCTTTTTTCGCCAATATTTACGAAAGTCATCCCTTCTTTTCGATTGTCTACCCTTAATTTAAACCTACATCACTTCTGGTTTGGCGATGGTCGCAACAGCAAATAAGTCAGTTTTTTTTTTTTTTTTCACGTTCTTTTCCTCCTTCGTGGTACGGGTTCGAGTCTGCCTGCCTACTACCACTTTTTTTGCTTAACATACACCTTCGAACACCTGGGCGACGCTGGGCACCCAGGCTAGTTACCATATAAAAAATAATTGCCAACTAAATATTCTTCAAATTAATAAAAGAAGTCTAATTTTTAAAAAAAAATTATTTAAAATTTTAGCCTTTTAGTCAATGGGATGGCATTATTTGATTTTGGAACAATTCATTTTTAAATGGTTTAAGTCAGATTATTTTGTTGTTTACCTTGCCTCTTTTATACATGCAAGTGAAAAGGTGAAAGAAGGTGATAATGTATGTACGAACATGAAATGCCTTTGCATATTATTTGTTAAACAATAACTGAATCATCTTTTAATGTTTGAAATTCAAATGTTGCTCCAGAATGCTAAAATTCATAAATATTAAGCTAACCATAACACTAATTTAATATACATGATCATCTTATTTAAAAAAACAAACAAAACAAAAACAATCCCCTGTAATATTTTTAAAGAGTACAAGCTATATCTCCCTAGTGTTGCCTGAGATGCAGTGAAATAGTTTTCAATTTTCATTTGTTTTTGTAAAATAATAGATTCAGTTTCAAGCTGCTGTTCCTCCCAAGCAATATCTCCCTGATTGCACAAAGAGAAAGGCCAATTTAATGCAACATGTATACACTTACATTCCAAAGTGGTCATTTCCTGTTAGGTGTGGGAGGGGGGGGGCGCAGGTTGGTATCGATTTTATACTAAGATATTGTAATGAAATTGTCATAGGATACTTTTTTCTCCATTTGGCTTTATTTATCTGTTTCTTGCCATTAATAGCTGACTCATCTCCAGTAGATTGTTCTTCTTCGGTAACACACTCCCATTTTTATCAACATGGGAAAATGTTACAGCATTGGACAGCCCCAAATTAATCTCACATGTAAAACTTTCCTTTTTATTAAAAGAAAGAATAAATAACTATTCTTTCAAACATTCACAAATGGATTTAGACTGCAGCAAAATGGCAGCGGTGCTCATATTTATTACTACAGTGCTGTTAAGAGAAACAGCCATGTCGAAAGCAATTTTCGCCTACATGATAACGTAGAAAAAAAAGAAAGAGAAAAATGTTTGTTTTTTTTTTTTTATCGCAAAATTTTTTTGTGTGTAAAAAAAAAAAAAAAAAAAAAAAAAAAAAAAAAACTCTTGGTCAACTCCCCAACTAAATGTTCCTTTGATATTATAAATCCAGGTCAAGTGATGTATATCCTTTTATGCTTATTCATGCTTATTTCCTCTCTTTTCTCACAATAATTTTTTTTTTTTGTAGTTTATTAATATATATATATTTTTTTTTTTTTCAGGTGGTAGATTATTTTCTGGTCAATTAGGTAAGCTGTAATTATTTGACACACTTTTCTTAACACTTGTCGTTTGTCTTCTTCTTCTTCAAAAAAAAAAATGGAACGCTTGTTATTCATCCTTCACCGTTTTTTGACAATACATAACGTTGTTTGCTTTTATAGAAACTTCTCTTTTGCTTGATTAGAGGCTCTCTATAACCAGGAACTGAATCTGCAATGGATGTCTCCTCCGCTTATCAGTTGCTTATCTCTGCAAGTTTATGGCATTTCACTTGATTCTTCTAATTCCTCATAAACATTCTAATCTTTTCTGAATGTCAAGCCTACATTAAAAAGTGGATTTCCCTTTTGATTTGAAAAGTTATAATCATCATATCTACTTAGTTGCTAATTAATGCTTATGCAACTGGAACTTGTGCGACTGTGCTTAGAATTGTTGTGCATAGGCCGCCTTTGCATGGGATATGTTGTAGACCAGAAAAAAAGATGGCTCAACCCAACCAAAGTGAAGATTGTTGCAATAATAACAACAACAATTGAAAAAGTAAAAATAAAGCTTACCTTTGAGAAATCAGCTTAAAGTATTATGCTATAAATGATGAATGTTAACAAATGTTAACCATTGTGATTCTTTGTAATTGTTTCAATTTTCATGTGTAACAATTTAAGTATCAACTTGGATATAATCTATTTGCTTTAAAGTTTATAGTTCAGTCCCTTTAGGAGGCAGTTAAAATAAATTTAAAACACCTTAAGCACTAGTTGATCTTTCAACATTCACTTACTGCAAGAATGTTAGTGAAACTGTTACCCGAACATACAGCAAAGTCCTGCGCAAAGCTTAACCCAACCAGAGTGAAGATTGTTGCAATAACAACAACAACAATTGAAAAAGTAAAAATAAAGCTTACCTTTGAGAAATGATTTTAAAGTATTATGCTATAAATGATGAATGTAAAACATGATGAATTTTGATTAGGTTAAATTACTAAACATGAATTATAACCACAGTCTTTCCTATACATACTAACATATTCTATAGAATCACAGTATTCATTGTAGTTGTATTAATTTTGTGAGCAGTGGATTTATTTTAGTGATTTTCAGAAATTTTTATTCTGTTTTTAACTTCAACTGCTTTAATGCATATTCAATCCTTAACTTTCTGGGAGGAATAAATCTTTGAATTTAATTTGAAAAAATAATCGCAGATAAATAACTTAAATTTTACTGTAAAAGAATAACGCCTTTCAACATTTAAAATAAGAAACAACAAAATGGATAGGATGTGCATCTGGTATAATAGTTGTTGGGATTGACTGTGTTTCCCTTGTAAAAAAAAAAAAAAGAAAAAAAGTCCATCAGTAAGGAAATCTGATGATACAAAAAAAGTGAAAAGTCATAAAAAAGTGTGTTCTTATGTTTAAAACTTTAAATAACTGTTTATTAATCTTGTTTATTTTCAACATTAAATTATTTCTGTTCCCAGGGTTTTTTATTGTTGAGTTTTCTTTTGTTATTTCTGACTTGACAATGATTTCCCATAGAATCTAATTCTGAAAATCTTGCAGGTTATTCTGCTGCGCATTCCTTGCTAAGTAATATATGCTCAAAATAAAGATAGATTCTAGATGCAAGAGTATATCTGAAATGATGGAGAAGGAGGTGAATTCATGGTCAGCTAGAACACCAATGGAAAAGTAGGTGGCTACTTGGTTCGCTTAACTATTTTTTCAAATTAAATTCAAACTTAGAGATTTGAAGTTTGTTGCCAGAATTGTAAGCACTAGAGCAGCATATAAGATCTGGGGGAGACAGATTCCCCTCTGAAGATAGTTCAGATCCAGAAGCAACTCTATTTAGGGAAATGGAGCACTAATATTCAAGTTAAATAGCATCTGATTAAAGTTGAAACATCTTCAGGAATATACTTGCTACTCGGAAAAAGATCAACTTGACAACAGAGATTAAAAAAAAAGTGATTCTTGATGTCATCAGATGATTGCCATGATCTAAAAGTTATCATTTTTCCAAAATTTAGGTTCACATTTATTATGGATTTTATGATTAAGTTTGAATATTGCATCTGGAAATTATACCTTAAAAAATTAAGGGCAATTTTTCAGAGAAAATACAATAAAATCAATAATTGATGACAGTTTCGATCGATGTACAACACAAAACATGCACCATTTTATATTTAAAACATTTTTTCAGCATAGACAAAAAAAAAAAATTCCAAGCAATAAAAGTACTCTAGCTATGTGAAAATCTTAAGAATTTCAGATTATTCATAGCCTATGTAAGTATGTATGTATGTATGTATGTATATATATATATATATATATATATATATATATATATATATATATATATATATATACACTCTCCACCACTGATCCATGATCATGATCAAACTTGACATGATAATGGTTTCTGACCTAGAGATATTGCACACCATTTTTTTTCAAGGTCATGGTCGAAAGTTAAGATCATATTAGGTGCAGCTCTTCATTCTTCCCCTACCTAGGGATGGTACACACCAAGTTAGGATTTGCAATTTATCTTTGATAAAAATGTGTTTGTGATACTAAACAAATGTTAACCATTGTGATTCTTTGTAATTGTTTCAATTTTCATGTGTAACAATTTAAGTATCAACTTGGATATAATCTATTTGCTTTAAAGTTTATAGTTGGATTTCAGTCCCTTTAGGAGGCAGTTAAAATAAATTTAAAACACCTTAAGCAATAGTTGGTCTTACAACATTCACTTACTGCAAGAATGTTAGTGAAACTGTTACCCGAGCATACAGCAAAGTCCTGCGCAAAGCACGGGTATCTTTGCTTGTGAAATATAAATTTTTCACAAAATATTTATGCATATAACTTTATATAAACATGCATAGATTAATGATTGTGAGAATTAAATGACAATTTTAATAAGTATTCAACCACTATCAGGTAATGATTTTTAACCGATCTAAAGTGATTTTGACAAATTTACCCAAATAAAGAATCTCTCTGAAAATTTAACCTTTGAAAATTAAATGACTATTTTGAGGAGTGCTCCTTCACTTTCAAGTGATAATTTTTAGTCAATATATAGAATTTCTCCCCATTGTTTGTTATCATGGACATACTGTGGCTGGCCAATAAAAGACAAACAATATAACCTAAGAGACATTAGGTACCTTACATGTACCTGGTGCAGCATTCACTCAGCAAGTGTTGATCTGGCTTCCTCCAAAGGAGTCTCCAGTCGCATGTATATCTCAGTCAGAAGAGATAGCAATGTTAGTTTTTGCTGTTTTGTTTGGTAACGAGTTGTCACTGTCCTCTTATATACAGTACTTGGTACTCTCAAATGGTCATTCATATTGTACTAACTAGGCTCAGTGTTGCTTAACTTTGGGATCTAATGAGAACCAATGTGTCAATGTAATCATACTGGACTGGCTCATAAGGCAATGTTTAGCAAATACAGTATTTTTTTTTTTCTTTTTACATGGGGGTCATCACTTATCAAGGCACAGAGGCCACTCAGGGATAAGGGTTATTGCGTGTACAGTAATCAATGAGATAGTATTGTAGTAATCATTAGTATTGGGTGGTTAGATAGTGTCTTACTTAAGGGGGCGGTTTGTCAGGAATTTGTTTATGTTGGATTTGAAGACATCCAAGTTGTAGTCAGGTGGGAAACAGGCGAACGGAAGAGAGTTCCACAATCGTGCACTTCTGAGAAAGAAGCTCTGCTCATGGAATCTATGTTTTGATTTAGGCACAGATAAAGAGTGGGGAAAATTATTGACAGTAGTTTCAGCCAGACGGGTGAAAGATTGGCAAGGGGGGACGAGAGATTGGAGCTCAGACGAGCACTTTCCATGGAAATAATGATAAAACAAAGGCAGGCTTGCAACGTCTCTTCTGTGGGAGAGAGGCTGCAGGGAAGAGAAAAGGGCATCCCCCACCAAACCACAAAGTCTATTTTGTACTCTGTCAAAGCAGGAACACGAATGCTGTAATTATGCAATAAAACAAATAACCATTTCTTTTAATGTTTGGTTTTTCTACATAACCATCATAAACTTTTGACCACAAATTTCCATTGAGAATAATAAGCATACAGCAAATTATGTAAGTCGCAATTCATAATTCATTCAACACTTTGTCAAGAATAATAGTTTGCTGTTTTATTTTTTAGTCTGTGTTTTCAGACTGTTTCTCATTGTAAATATTTTTGTTTATCGTGCAATCTTTTCGCCTTCTCTTCATTTTATTCATAATTTCCCTAAATGTTTAGCATTCTTGAAAGTTCATTTGGCATCATGAACATATTACTTAAAAGCTGATATTCCTGGCTTTTTATTTTAATCCTATTTGAGGAAATACTTTCTTATAATATTACCCTCCCCCTCCTGCTCTCAATCAACTTTGTCGAGCTCACATCGGTTGTGACAGATGTGCACAGTATTTCAGATTTTTTTTTTTTTTAGATGAGTATTGATACTTTTGTTATGTATTGTCTTATTAAGATGACGACTTATATATTTGTTGTTTGTATTTTAATTGTACTTGTGTGTTCATGTTGTGAAGATAGACATATTATGAGATAGAGACAGGTCTCATATATAAAGAGACAGGGTACATGTTAATACAGGAGAGCCGACAGCATATAATACACAATGAGTTTGACAAGAATCACTTGAAGAAAGCCGGCGGTTACATCGACTGAAACGTTGTTAGAATAACATTTAAAGATGAGAACAGTAGTCTTATGGCCTGTTGTTTATAATGGATTATAACTTTTAATTAGAGAAAAGTGAGGATGGATAGGTATTTTATAAAATAAGAGTAGAGGTGGTTAGGAGTCGAACAAAATAGATTGAGAGTAATAGACTGAAATTTAGTAAGAGATGAGTGACTTAGTTACTAAATGGCAAATTACAGCTAATTAAAACAATTAAAATGGATTTTTAAAAAACATTTTTTATTTCCAAACCAAGTAATATTTTACCATGTATTTTGTGATATATATACTAGCAAAAGTACCTGTCGTTGAGAAATAGCCTACAGAAAACGGACTCTGATTTATGAAAGTACTAGCGAGGGGGTACCCGGCGTTGCCCGGGTGTTTGGAGGTGTGTGTGTGTGCTTGGGTGGGGTGGGGAGTGTTAATCAAAACATAAGAATAAGCGAAGTAAATATTTAAAAAAAAACACAAAAACAAACTAATGTAAGGCAAACAAACGATGATAAATGTAAAAATCGGAAAAACAAAAAAAGAAAACAGAAAAACGAACATTAAAACTTTTTTTTAAATCTGAAAAATACCCCCCCCCCCCAAAAAAAAAAACGTGAAAAATGGCTTCAGGGGGTATCCGGCGTTGCCCGGGTGTTTTTGGGTGTGTGTGGTCGGGCAGGTGTGGGGGAGGGTGTTAATGAAAACCTAAGAATAAGCGAAGTAAAAAAACTAACGTAATGCAAACGCGAAACAGAAAAAACAAACGTTACGTGAAAAATGGCTTAAATAACCCTGCTTTAATATTAAAATATTAAAAATTGAAAAAAAAAGAAGACATCTCTCACCACGATTCGAACCCAAAACCTTTAGATAATGCGGCCACGCTCTAAGCAACTGAGCTAAGACGACGTCGCCGAAATTGTGTTGCTTTTTTAAATCTTTAAACTAAATCAGGTTACGACGTCATTTGCGTATGCGTAGAACCGAACTCGTCATGAGAGGAGGGTTTTTGCTGATCCCCCCTCCCTCTCCTTGTAGAAAAGTGATGATTTCAGGGTGAAAAAATTAACGTTTTTGGCCAATTTTTCGATATTTGTCGGGCGAAGGTTGGAAGTTTAAAATGATACCGATCTGGCGAAAATCCGTGATCCGTGTGGAAAGTTTTTGCGAGACATACAAACACACACACACACCCACATACATACAAACACACATTTTCGCTTTTATATATATAGACTAGCGAAGGGTACCCGGCGTTGCCCGGATGTTTGGAGGTGTGTGTGGTTTTGGGTAAATCAAAACTCGGGGGGCGGGGGTTAAAATAAAAAAAAAAGTTTTGGTAGGTGAGTATGAGGATCGAACCCGAACCCGAACCCTTGAGGCGAAGTTGGAAATTAAAGTGTGAAAAAAAAAGTGTGCGACTTTAACCATTGACCCACCGTGAGATACTAACGGAAACAAGTTTGAATTTATTTAATTACTTGGATTTGGCAGGTGCACGTTTTAATGACTTAATGAGGTCAACTTTGACTGCGGGATAGTATTTCATTTACTGTGGAAAGCTTTTTTTTATTTTTGTTTCCCCAAGATGTTGGTGGGGGGAGGGCAGCTCCCCATGTCCAATTTGAATAGCAATTGTTTGATATAAGGAAAATATTTCCACATTGATCAAATCTGATTGCTTTCGGACATTTCCAGCGATAGACAGAAAATACTGCCAGAATTAGTGTCGCTTTTATTATAGGAAAAAGACTAATCCACATGCGGCGAGCAACAAATGTTGAATATTTATCTTCCTGAAGTCGAGCAAATTAAATAGATGGTGAGCTCCGTTGTTAACTCGGAGATATTATGATTTCTATGTGATATAAAAAGTTTTAAGAAGTTGCAGTCCGACCGCTTCTCTGAAAAAAGCCTTTCTTGGACATACACAAAAAGCGAACATACATACATACATTTTCACTTTTATATATATAGATGATAGGTTATGAAAAGGAAGGGTTGTAAAGATATAGCTTCGAATTTGGGGGTATCAAAACCAAAGCAAAATATGATGAAAGTAAAAATAAAATAGATAAACCCCATAATTTATTATACCATACCTGTTCACACTGAAACATAATTATCAAAGTATACTTACGCAGATAGATATGAAAAGTCTTTATTAAAGTTTGTGCCTATTTCCATTCTATGGAGGCCAGGCGTGAACACAGACCCCACAATTTTATTATACCATCCCTATTTAAGTTAAAATATACTTATCAAAGTATTATTATGTAAATCTACATCAAAAACACTTGTAAACGTTTTTTTTTTTTTTTTTTCAATTTTTAAATTTTTTATTTCCATACTTTGTGGACCAGGCACGACCGCAGACCCCACAATTTTAATGAATCATCATTATGCCAGATCAAATATACCCATTCTTGTGTCTCGATACATCTATCATTATATGTAATCAGTTTTCTATAATAGTCAACCATATAGGAGCCTATTTGTGACCAGACACACACATACACAGACGTTCAGCTTTATATTATATATATATATATATATGTATATATATATATATATATATATATATATATATATATATATATATATATATGAAAAAACGTTAAGGCAACAAATGTTGATTAACTCAGTTTTAGTATAATAGTTGCTTGGTCTAGTGAGAAGTTGCCATCAGGCATATATCCATTTTATACTTAGTCATTGTTCTTGCTAATTTAAAAAATTTTTTTGTCATCCCCCCTCCCTGTTCTTTCAAATTGATCTCTCCTATTCTTTCTCTCCCTTTTTTGAATCTTGTGCGAACCATCATTGTATTTGTGTATTGACTTTCAATAGTTTGAACACTGATCTTACAAAACTCCTGTATAACCTTTTCTCAACCAAACAAAAGTTTTGTTTTGAATGTGCATTGCTTTGTGATTCTATTGCTTTAGTGCAAGAGGATAAATACTGTCTGTTATTCATATCTCATGCTTAAAAGAAGTGGAAAGAAATCATACATAAAAGTTTGTTGATGTTTCTCTTTGTTGAAAACCTTGTGACTTCATCTACACCCACAAATGATGGCATAGTCATCTTAGAAGTTATTCTCTATGGTTGGAAGATGGCTTGGAATAGAGAGAACGCACTGAATATTTACAATGGAAACCATTTCTCTGGTTAAGTGACTATTTGAAGAATTCTGCCATTACTAATCAGCAGAGCATTACCATTATCAATCAAGGAAAAAGTCTATTAGGTATGTGTATGCAGTGTCATGACCATGGTTATGACATTCACCCTGAGTCGGTTGGGCCGGCTCTTTCCAACAAGTTCCCAAACACTGGCTGACCAGGCATGGTAATCCAAGGCTGCTTCCGTTATGAGTGCAAACCATTTTCACTTCTAGAAATGGGCCCTGTAAAGGTGAGGGCCCAGAATCAGTTCAACATTCTGCTTCACTGTCATGAGCCAGATTTTGAGCTGATTACCATGTTTCTTCCAACTAGTGCTGAGTCAATGACTTCAAAGATGAAGTCACCTAGGTGTTGTGGTAGGACATGACTGAACCAACAAAGGCACTTGGTAAAGAGATTTTTGAAGGGAGTGTATGCAGTGCGATGATGTATGATAATGATACCTGACTGGTGATGGTTGAGGATATGTGTTGCAAGTGACATGACAATAATACAATGAATGTGAATGCGATTCTTGTATATTCCTTCTTACCATATAATGAAGTATGCAATTCCATATTGTATAATTGACCTAGTACGTGTCTATGTTTCATGAAATATTCAGAGTCTGATTCTAAATTGTTTGATGGGTTTCGAGTTTGCCTGACTCTAAATTTATCCTGATCCAGGGATTGAATCCACAACACTTTTACTGTTTCAAAGCACCTGTATCCGTTGTTTTGTGGCAAAACCTTGGAGCCTGAAAATTTAATGCTTTCAAGTAGGTTGTCTACATAATCAGGTGGTGGTATTTGTCTTTTTTTTTTTTTTGTTTTGTTAAAAACTTCCATATGGTGTGAAAAACCTATGCTATGTTGATTCGGGCGATTATTAATGACTAACATATGAGCTTATTCCAAGAATTGTCTGATCTTTCAGTGTGTTTTCTTGTTCTCTTCCCTGTTTAACTTTCTTCCATTCTCTACCCTTTGTTTTTCACTCTCTCCCGTTCTCGTTTGTCGGGTCTCTCTCGTTCTCATTTGTCGAGTCTCCCCCGTTCTCGTTTGTTGGGTCTCTCCTGTTCTCGTTTGTCGGGTCTCTCCCGTTCTCGTTTGTCGGGTCTCTCCCCCTCTCGTCTGCCGTGTCTCTCCCCTCCTCGTCTGCCGTGTCTCTCCCCCTCCTCGTCTGCCGTGTCTCTCCCGTTCTCGTTTGTCGGGTCTCTCCCCCTCTCGTCTGCCGTGTCTCTCCCCTCCTCGTCTGCCGTGTCTCTCCCCCTCCTCGTCTGCCGTGTCTCTCCCCCTCCTCGTCTGCCGTGTCTCTCCCCCTCCTCGTCTGCCGTGTCTCTCCCCCTCCTCGTCTGCCGTGTCTCTCCACTTCTCATTTGTTTAGTTATTCTCTTTCATTTATCCATCCATTTTCTTTTGCCTGCTATTCTCTCCCTTTTGTCAATCTGTTCTTTCTATGTGTGTGTGTGTGTGTGTGTGTGTTCGTGTGTGCGTGCATGTAATGTAAAAGTATATCAAAGGTGAACGTCTCAAGACTAAGAATGGTAGTTATAGCTTATGTTATATTTTTCTTTGTATGGACACTTCTGCTATGTGCTTAACTAACCAATGATCACAATTTAATTCTGATATTTTACAAATTTTTTATTTTGACTTATAAAAACTTTTTAAATTGCATTTTGAATAATATGCCAGACGGCAGCCAAATCTACTTTTGTAAACTTATCAGGACAATTTCCTTGAATTTATCGTTGATTTCAATCTGGTTGCTGATATAAAACCTATTTTTGCAAAGTACTTCATTATTGTTAGTTCGTGGCTCAATTTCAATTGCTGGTAATGGAAACAAGTCTGAGTAAATTTGGTGATTCACTCGGATCTAGTAATTCTCATATTTTTATATCACCATCACAGCTTTTTATGACTACAATCAGTGAAACTCATTTCCTATTATCGCAACAAGTTTATTTTTATATCTCTAGGTGTATCCTTTTTTTTTTTTTTTTTTTTTTTTTTTTTTTTTTTTTTTTTTGTCATTTGGCCACTACATAAGATATAAACCAGCAACCTTCCAGATTCCAAATCATGATAGTATTCTTTGAAACAACTGCTTCAACAATTCTCTTATTTTTTACCTCTCTTTGAGTTTTGCAATGTCCACCTTTTAACATGTGAACTCATCATAGACCATGGTCTTAATGTACTAATACTGTGAGGGTAATTATTATAAAGCACTGTGTTTTGAATGCCCATTTATTTTAATTATCATTCTGTTGAATTTGATTTTACTCTGTCACAATTTTGTTTTACACATTTGTGAATCGGATATTTCACAGTATTACACCAACATCACTTTCTGTGATGACTTACATATGAAAGAATATGCCATTCAAGTTTCTTTTTCTAATCTTGGTGAATGTAATTATTTTTGAGCAGTCTGTTCATTCCACCATTTCTGTTATTTTGTAATTGTATGATTTGTCTGCTTCATATCAAATGAACATGTGTGACTATACTGTTTCACAGTTGACTACAACATGGTTGTCTTCAAGTCTAATGTGACTAAAACCCAGGGTAGAATTTTGATCTCTTCTATTAAACAAATAAATCCCAACAAAACTTTTTTTTTTTTTTTGCAGCAAATTCAACAATTTCTCACTTACAAGTGTTCAGCAATGAAATCACAAATGACTAGCCATATCCTTATACGAGTGATTAGGGACCCCCTGTGAATTTAATATTCCTTCCTTCAGAGGAAGCTGATTCAAACCTGCTTAAGGTGAATGCTGTACAGCAACAATATATCCTGTGACCTTGCCCATGTCAGCAATGGTTCGAGATGTGGTACATGCCACGAAGGAAGCTGACTCCACCCGAATCTGATTAATGCTAACTCAAGTGCATGTACAAGAAATTACAGGCCATTTATCTTATTGTAGTTTGAACATCTTTTCTTCGATGCTGGGCATTTATTTTTATTCTTTTCTGTAATCTTGTAAGGCAATTAACATAATTCCTCTTCGATGCCACTGCAATGATCAGTGACTAATCTCAGCTTCGGTGTTCTCTCTCAGCTGTCAAAAATTTGACTCTGTCTTCCTTAATTTGTCTTTATTAAAATGTATTTAAAAAAATTTTTTTTTTACAAAGGCATCGCTACTTATCAAGGTCCAGAGGCCACTCGAGGATAAGGGTTAAAGAGTGTACAGTAGTCAATTGGACAATATAGTAATCGATAGTAATGGAAATTCGTTAAATTTGTTAACTTAAGTGGAATGGCTCATCAAAAACTTGTTTACGTTGGACTTGAAGACAACCATATAGTAGTCAGCTGGAAAGAAGGAAAACGAAAGACAGTTACACAGGTGTGCAGTTCTAAGAAAGAAACTTTGTTCATGGAATCTACGTTTAGGTTTAGGCACAGATAAAGAGTGGGGGAAATTATTGATAGTGTTTTCTGCTAGACGAGTGCTTCTTGTGAAAGTTTGGCAAGAGGGAACCATAGATTAAAGCTCAGTCGAGCACTTGCCATGAAAATAACGATAAAGCAAAGACAAACTCATAACATCTCTTTTGTGAGAAAGAGGTTGCAGAGAAGAGAAAAGAATATCTCCTACTAGGCTATGAAGTCTATTTGAACTCTATCAAGGCAGGATAAATCCTTTCTAGCAGCTCCTGCCCAGATGTGGCAACAGTCCTCCATCCTTGGACGTACGTGGCTCTTATATAGATAGAGAATTGCATCAGCAGTGAGATATCTACTGGATCGATAGAAGGATCCCACCATTTTTCCAGCGGCCTTGGCAACACTCATAAGCAAATGAATGCTATCTATAAAAGAAAAGTCTAATTACAAAGATGTTATTTTTTAGACTTAAAATCGAGTGTCCAACATGCAAAACAATCTCCACACTTAAAAGCTCCTAACCCTTCATTTTCTTCATTGTTATGTACAATTGGTACCCTTAATACTCGGTTATATTTTAAACCATGGAAGTGTTACATTTTCTTGTAGGTGACAGGATTTAGCAAATTGTAATAATTCGTAGGTGACTAAAAGCAAAGAAAATCATCACATTTTCGTGTTCGCTACCACAATATTTGCATTTGATTTGGTTGTATTTTATTGAAATCATTTTAATTCAACTCCTCAATTTTAGCTAAAAATTCTATCCTTTCTTATTTCTAAATTCATGTTCTCTTTCAAGTATTTTATGTTTGTGTAATGTCTCCTGCATTACTTATTTCATCTTTCATATATATATATATATATATATATATATATATATATATATATATATATATATATATATATTACCAGTTTTTCAAATCCATAGTATTTGATGCATTCTTTAGTCTGTGGGCATGTTGTATTATAGAGGCATTTGGTCTTGTCTAGACTACATGAATTTGGTTTTCTCAACAGCTAGTTGTTTTTTGTATATTTTTTAAATATATTTTTTTAATTTTTTTTTTTTTTTTTTATCATTTTGAGTCTTAGTTCTCTTTACCATGTCCTTCTCAATATCTTCTATGCAGCTTCACCATCCATTCTAGCAAGAAATAACTCTGATCTTGTCCTCTCATTAGTTTTCTTTGTCTCTTAATTTCTTCATCTTCACCAACGTTGCATAACATCTGATCCAGGTTTGTCCCACGTGGTTATGGATTTCATCACTGCCGACATATTGTTAGAAAGTGTTCAGTGAAGTTATTTAGTTACACTCTCCAGGTAGCAGTCGACTACTTGCTTATGCCGGGGTCTGCATTTATTTTTATTCAAGTGTACAGATTTGCATATGACTATGCAACACAAAATATGAAAACTTCTGCATTGATCCTATTTTTCATCCAAAACAAAATTCTTTTTTCTTTTCATAAAACCAGTAACAATTCTTGTTGCATTGTTTTGTTACTATTAATAATCCCCCGCCCCGCGCGCATTTCAACGATTTTCTTAGCACTAGAAAATGTTTAACGTTTTTTTTTTTTTTGTCAACTTGGTTATCTATTATTTTACAAAATATAAATTGATCAGCGCTTTCTTCTTTTTTTTTTTTGTGTACTTTAATAACACAAAATTTATGCTGCAGTTTTAATTCTGGGATTGAGTTATGTTTGTAAAAATATTCTGTTCTATTTGTCCTAATTATAATTAAGAAAAGTAGAAAGTAGACCTTGAGTATGATTTCAGTAACTTCGTAACTCTCACTTCCCTTATTTTGTCCTTTCACCCTTACATTCTATTAGCAATATTTTCTGACAAAGGGTAAAGAATTGCTGTTTTTTTTTTTTTGTTGTTCGAATCTAGCCATCTAAAATTTATTGTTGGCTAGTTTTTGACCTTGCATTAAAACAAAAAATGTTTTAACTCCTTATATCAAGTGGTTTCATACCTTGTATGGAGCGATTTCCATAAAAAAATAGCTGTAATGTATAATTAACTAAACAAGTCACTCATCTCTTAACTGTCTATGTATTTCTCTCATCCTCTGTTAATTTAACTACTCTTTAGTATCAAGGCCTCTGTAAGCATTTAGAGAGAATGATTCTCTTTTTCTTTTTTTTTTTTTTTTACCTAATTTACATTGTGTGTTTGTACACACCATTAACATGCATGTAAATTAGATAGCAAAATATGTTGCTTTACTTCTATATTTTTTTTTTAGTTATGCGGTAAAAAATTTTTTAACAGATATATATCATAGTTTATGAATTTTTTTAATGCAATCGACACCAAACAAATAATGGTTGTTACCCGACAGGTCACGGGGCAAATGTTTTTTTTTTTTTTTTTTTTTTTTTTTTTTTCAGATAAAAACAAAAAGCTAGTTGTTTGAAAAAAATCCATCAAATTTCAGCACTATTTTTAAAACCCTGTGAACCGAACATGAGTTCCTATATTCCCTAAATACGCAGTTTACTATGTATATATTCATTCAGTTCAAATTTGAGTAAAATTTATTAATGTTAAAAATATTAATGTTTTTTTGTTTTTTTTTAAATGTTCATAAAGAAATGTTTTAATTTTTTTTTTGTTGTTCTTAAGATATTAGTTTCTCTTTATAAATTAGCACAAAACAATATATAAAAAAAAAAATTGATAAAAAAATCTAAAGAACCGTTTTTTGTTTTTTTTTAAATTTTTGTTTTTTTTCTCTCCTGCTGTCCATGTGATTCTGATGTATTGATTGAGTCAGTTATTATAATGACTACCAACGAATATTGAGGCAAAGCTGGTCTGGTCATGACAACCAGTCCAGCTGCTGCTTACTAAGAGAATGACTAAAAAAAAAAAGAGAGAAAGGGAGAGGCAGCCAGTCTGAGGGAAGAGCAGCACTCAACTGGTTTGCCACAAGTGCACCCCCCCCCGCTCTCTCACTCACTCACTCGTATGAGTGTGAGAACATTTCAATGTTAGAGTAGCATTTCTTTTTTTTTCCTTCTGTCTTCTCCTCCTCTTGTTCATGAGTCATTTGAGGAGGTACAGTGTTGAAAGCCGTTACAATCCCCAAGTGGTGGGTGGCAAAGTAGCCGGCTGTAGTCAGGTTGTTGTTTGATTTGCTGCATAGTACTCTCCCTGCACCCACCTTGGTACTCATTCTCTCACCACAACTGAAGGGAAGAAGAAAAAAAAAGTGTTCTTCAACATAACTGTTTTACAGGGAACAAAGTGGATAGCTGGGGGAATAATAGGACATCCCAGAAAAGGTAAGAACAAACAAAAGCAGGCATTAATCATTATAATTATTATTTCCCTACTTACTACTCTGTGGTGGCGGTGGCAGGCAAACGGTAACAAGTGGAAAATGAAAACTTGCAAACATGACTCAGTTTTGTTCCATGCTTAATTTCTCTTGCCTTTCCGACATGTTGCATCATAGAAAATAAGTTCAAAAATTTATGTTAATGTTATTTAAAGGCATACCCTATGCCCCCCCCCCCATTTTCTTTCTTTCTATTTCCCCCTTACCTGGCTAGAAAAAAAAAAAAAAAAAAAGAATTCTTCTCCATGTATTCACCTGAAAGCTATGGAGGATCACACATTGTCAGACATCTTTTAAATTATGAATTGAGTACATTTAATTAGTTCATGATCATTCTCTAATTCGTTGCATTATATTTATTTTAAAACCGACTAATTAGGAATGTTCTTTGTTGCGCATCAACATTAACTGCCTCTGACTATTTCCACCAGGGAAAATACTTTCACTGCAATTTAGCCACACTTTTTTTTGCTACGATGATTTATTCCATTATAGCACTTTGCAGTTATCACTGGCTTATTTAGAATTACTTTCTCTTTTATAAACAAGTTGATATACATGTAAATTTATATATATATATATATATATATATATATATACATGCATGTTTAGCTGAAGTGCTTGTTACAAAACCTATTGCGTATGCACGTGTCGAAAGAGAATTTACACCTCCAATTCTTATCAGTTGGTTTTGATGAAATCCTGTGTAAAAATGTTATTAACAAAGTTTATTAAAATTATTAAGGTTTCTGACCTTTTTGTTAATTATTTTAAAATTGCTAATTCATATTTATGGCAAAAAAAATAAATATATAAATAAATAAATACAATTAAATTTAAAGAGAAATTTTGAGTTTTATTTGAATTTGTATTACAAATTATCTTCACTTTTAAAAGGATCTCTATTTAATAAATTTTTTCTTATATAAAACCGAAACTTTAAAATATTGCATCTTTTATTAATAGATTTTATTGGATTCTTAATATTCTTGCTTCTAATATTAAAAACTAAAAGCCAAATTGAAAGCAGGAAGAAATCCCACAAAATTAAATCTTATATTTATCCCTAAAAGTTTAACTGTAATATATAAACTGAAACCCCCGTTCCATAATGAGATACACTTGGAAGTGTTAATGTGCTCAAGAAAACAGACCCGCAAATTTTGTAAAACAAAACTTATGAAAATAGAGATTGCATAATTGAAGTTATAAAAGTTATAAATTTCTGAAGTTGAGTGTTTTTAATGATTGCAATTTGTTAGAAAATCAGATTACATTTTTTTTTATCTGGTTACTGATGGCTTAAACCTCAGTAATATCAGAAGTAAAATTATTTTGGTTGGACTGAACCCGTTAAAACATGCAGGTGGGAAGCCTTAATTGAGAACAGACTATAGTAAAAATTGTGAGTAGATCGTGCATAACTAAAGTTATGAACGTTTTAAGTTTGCGTAATTCAACTATGTTTTAAATGTTGTTAGAGTCAGGTAAAGCTATATTTTTGTTCAATGTTAGATTTCATGATTCTTTTGTCATTTTAAAGAAAACGCATAAATATAACCAAATTGCCCCCCCCCTCTACATAAATATGACCACACCCTTAGGACATTCTTTATAGGTAGGAGAATATGGTCTGCTAAAAGACTATTTTCGTTTTATTCTGAACTACCCAGGGTAACATCTGCATTATAAAAAAAAAAAAAATGAAATCGGTAATGTACAAACAGTGAATGCTATTTCAGTTCTCCCTATTATCTGTAATATAAATCTCACCTCTCTGTTTAAATGTATGTATGTAAGTTTGTATGTATGTCTGCCTAAAACTTTCAACAGAGGCGATGGATTTTCACAAGATCGGTATCGTTTTGAAGCTCGACCCTTCGGATGACAAATATAAAAACATTGGCTTAAACAACATTAATTCCTTTACCCTCAACTGGGCACCTTTCTACAAGGAGGGGGCGCTTTTTTTGCTGATATTTTTGAAAGTCATTCCCTCTTTTCGATTGACTAGCCTTAATTTAAACCTTTGCCACTTCTGCTTTGACAATGGACGCAACAGCAAAGACGTCACGTTTTTTTTTTCACATTCTCTTCCTCCTTTGTGGTACAGTTTCGCCTACTGCCACTTTTTTTTTTTTTTCTTTTTTGCTCAACACACACCTCCAAACACTCGGGCAACACCAGCCACCCAGACTAGTTTTAAATATTATCCATATAGCATATATAAAATTAATGGACCACAAATGAACCCATATAGCAATTTCGGATGAAGCTTGGAGATATGTCCAGCAATGATTATGTGTGATAGGGTATAATTTTTTTTTTTTTTTTTTTAATACTAACCTTCACCCCAAACAAGGTATAATTGCCATTGGGAAATAAAGGACTACTAATTGGGACCATGCCTAAGAAAGATTAACAAGATGTTGGTTTACATTACATTTAAACTTCTGCATATCAGTACAGTCAGGGAAACAGATAGCAGGAAGGGAATTCCAAAGTCTAGCTGTTTGAGGGTAGAAGCTATTAGAGTAGAAAGCTTTCTGGCATTTAGGGACCTCAACGGTGAAGGGGTGTGATTTTGCTGCTAAGTGGGTTTGTCGAGGGGGCACAAGTGAAATGAGTTAATCAGAGCACATTCCATTAAAATACTTGTAAAATAGGCACATGGATGCAACATTGCAGCGATAGAGCCTAGTTGACAGAGTAGGGCCTATTAGATTGGAAACCCTTTTTTAGACCCTATTCAAGAGGGAGAGAGACTAGTGGTAGATGCATCAGGTCAGATGTGTCAATAATACTCCATGCATGGGCGAATGATGGCTGGTGGCCTTATAGAAGTGGTCAATCTACTCAAATACTTTGACTCCTAAAATATTTAAGTGACTCTTGGAAAGAGTATGATGGATCCAGCAGGTTGCATTTAGAGGAGCTGCCTTCTTGGAGCTTATTATGATCATCAGACCTCTATAGCTAGGAAACATAAAAATCAAACGTGACCTCAAAAAATCATGGGAAATAGTCTAAAAGTTTTAGAATGTGCAAATGGATAGATAATTGCTGTTGTTAATGTTCTTATTTAATTGCTTATCTGAGGGCAGTTAGAAACGAAGTCGTCTTTTAATTTGGGGAAGATTAAACTCGTCAAAAAGAGGACACTCTGGATTGGGCCAAAAGGCCAAGCAGAATATTATAATAGCTGCAAGAGCTGCACAAGTATGGACTCGTAATGCTTGGACATTCGTAGATGTTAAAAAAAAATAAACAAAAAATAAACAAAAAACTGGTGTGGCGCAAATGGTGAAAATAAGATTTGCATAACTGAAATTTTGTAAAGCCCCACTAGAAAGTAGTTTGATAATGATAAATAGTGAAATTCAGTATCAACATAATCCTGTGTAATTACAGTTTAGATCTCGCTATTAAAAAAAGGTATAAAAAAGATTTTATGCACACGAATAGATTTTTTGTGAAAAGTTCCATCCAATTCATATTTGCTGTAGATGTATCCATTTCTAACAAATTTCCTTTACTTTCTTTATATATATATATATATATATATATATATATATATATATATATATATATATATATATATATATATAGTAGAATCCCGTGATATGGCATTAAAAATTAGTAACAATATACAGTACAATGTATAATACACACATATATAATCAAATAACATTATAAATAACACCATAAGGTAGTGCAAATACCGTAACCAAGTGTCAGAAAAACATTGTATTTCACATCGTAATCTGAAAAAAATAAAAAAACTTATCATAGGGCCTCTGTGTCCCGGGATCTACTCTGTGTGTGTGTGTGTGTGTGTGTGTGTGTGTATATATATATATAAAGAGAGAGAGAGAGAGAGAGAGTCATCCACATACAGTACTGTTTCGCTGTATCACAGCTCATCAGTGTGGCTAGACAGGCAACTACCTCAAGCCAGGATCGAAACCCGACCACCCGTACGACAGTCAAGGCTTCTAACCATTATGCTAAACGGCTGCTGCTATGCGAGTAGTGAATTAACGATATATATACTAAGCCACCCAGCATTGCTTGGTTGTAAAATACACTTAAATATGATATTTTAATATTATATTCATTATTATAGAGCCAATACTCTATTGATTATTATATTGTACCCAATATATAGTAGTGGTTTCTAGCAGCTACAATCGAAACTAAAAATATAGCTCTCCAGCCTTATTCATTACTGTTTGACTTAAATCTATATACATATAAAAACTTAAAAAATAACATTATTAAAGCTATAAATGTATATTTGTGCATGCATAGAAATAACACATTTAGTAGCCTGCCAAGTTCCAATTTTTTAAAGTTTTGACCCCTTAGCAGCTATTTCTTCTGGCTAAGTCTGTAGACAAAAAATTGAAAGAAGAGTTTGGTAGAGACTGTTCCTCACACAGATTAGGTCACTTTTATATATATATATATATATATATATATATATATATGTGTGTGTATATATATATATATATGAGAGAGATAGATAGATAGATAGATAGATAGATAGATATGGTGTCTCATTATAAATATGACCCATCTATACTTTCATAACTTATGAACCAGACAAGAAAGAAGAAATTTTGGATTTCCTAAAAGGTGAAAGTATAATTAAAATGAATGTTCATTCAGCATGTCTTTATTATAAAATTGAATTTTTACAAGACATGTTCTAAATGTGTGCCTTGGCATTAATGGCATATTTTAAACCATCAAGCAAGATGGCCAATTCTATTAATAGGCAATCTGTGGAATAATATTACTTTGAGTTCTGCAATTGCAGTCTTTCAAATACCCTAAGCTGGAAATCTGTTGGATGTGTTGACCATTTTAGAACGCAGTGTTTGCTGATCAGTCGAACTGCAATGTAATAATCCAGCCACTCTATTACGATGTTATCAGTGTTTTGTATTGCTCCTTTCTACTCGTACAATAATGGATACCAAATGACCTCCAGAATTTGTCAAGTGCCGCAATGTAACATTGACTCTAATGCTATTCTCTAATCAAAATGATGACCCGAGTGATGCAATGTTTTGTGAAGGTGTTCATCTAGCACTTGAGACCACCAGAACCCAGACTTTTCTCTATTAACCTAGCCTAATAGAGAGAAGTGGGCATAATCACTGAACCATACCCATTTTGGAGAATTTTAGTCTTGTTTTCAAACTACCGGTATATTCCAACATGTTTTGCCATCTTTGTAAGAGATTGTTTGATCTGGATTTTGTATGGCTATAACTGAAGGTACATTTTCAAGACTCTTTGGAGTGACAAACATGGAAGGTCTATCTCTTGAAAGCCTCTTTGGAGTGACATTTTTCAATTATCTGATATTTGTAGATGGCTATCATTTTTAATAGATTTGATTAATGTTCATGTCTCTTTAATCCCAGCATTTCGTAAGTAGACACAGATCATTTTCTGTTGCAAAATGGCAAAATTCATACTGACCATCTATCAAAAATTAATCTTTAATCTCTAGTGTTTCTTTCATTTGTATCAGTATTGGTTATTTTGCTTATGGGAGAGAACAAGACATTTGGAACAATCTTTATTAAAAGAGAAAAGAAAAAAAAAACGGTACTTGAACTTTTGTATGACCAACAGGCACTTTAGAACAACTGAACATTTAATAAAATTCATCAGAAAAATTTTTTAAATTTTCTTTTTAATGATTTTAATAATATTGAATTGCCATATTAAAAAATTACTTTTCACGTTGAGCAAATTGAGGAGGAAGGAAGGGAATGAGATTAATTTGATGGCTGCTTTTTGAGGTTACTTTTTTTTCTTCTTTTTTTTACATAGGAGTCACCACTTATCAAGGCCTGGAGGCCGTTCGAAGATAAAAGTTATAGAATGTACAGTAGTCAATGGGATAATATTGTAATAATCGTTAGTAATGGAAATTTGGTAAATTGCATTACTTAAGGGAGAGGGTCATCAAGAATTTGTTTATGTTGGACTTGAAGACAACCAAGTTGTAGTCAGCTGAGAAGCAGGCAAATGGAAGAGAGTTCCACAGGCGTGCAGTTCTAAGAAAGAAGCTTTGTTCATGGAATGTACGTTTTGATTTACGCACAGATAAAGAGTGGGGAAATTTCTTGACAGTGGTTTCTGCTAGCCGGGTGTTTCTTGTGAAAGATTGACGGGGGGGGGGGCAGAGATTGGAGCTCGGACGAACACTTGCTATGGAAATAATGATAAAACAAAGACAGGCTCGCAACGTCTCTTCTGTGAGAAAGAGGTTGCAGGGAAGAGAAAAGGGCATCCCCCACTAAGCTATGAAGTCTATTTTGAATTCTGTCAAGGCAGGATAAGCTACTTCTACAGCATAGTAACCCCATTTAGATTGTTTCATAACCAAACACTATTGTTAATGAATAAGTGCATATGATCAGTTGAACACAAATCACTATTTTGCTCAAAGCTGGAAATGGCAGCAGTCATACCTTTTTATGGTTTTTAATAAGTGAATACTGTAGATTCAATTTCGTAATCCCTGATTTGTTAGACCAAGTATGTGATATTGTAAATTGTTAGACACAAAGTGGAATCAAAAAAGCGAAGATTAAATCCCATTTGACTAAAATCAGCAGAAGTCTTGGATGAAATGGGAAGGAGTCCAGCAGTAAAGAATTACCTGAACTGATTATTGGTGGTTGAATTTCAACAAAGTTCAATTCTTATCAATATTTTAATTAATATTATATCTTATTGAGTCCACCCAATTCATGTATGTGGAAAAAAAACCGAGACCACCCCTCACTTGTGTACAAGAAAAGAAATATTGCAACATGCACTTAATGGCTGTCCTAAAGCTTTGTTCAATGGTCAGTACCATTAGCGACATGACCAGGCACTTATGAAGCAATTGTGAATTAAGTGTCTAAAGCAATAGAGGCCAGTACAAATGGCAAAATAATTTTAATCTAGCTAATTTGGTAAAGCTAGAATGAAGACCTACAAATGTGGGGCATTAAATATAAGCACAGGCAAAAAATTGAAAAATAAACAAGTAGTTGTTTTTAAAACAAATTAAAATCTATTAAAATTCATTATTCTTGAGTAGCTTTCTTTTTTCCAGAAAGAGAAAAGCCTGAATTTTATCATGAAAAGTGGAATAATATGAAACTTTTTTTAAGAGAATTTTAAATTTAAAATTTTCCAAAATCACACCATTCACCGCCATTTTTGTCTCGATCTATGAAATATTTAAATATTTTTTTTAAAAGGTTTTTGAACCAATTACTTTTTTTTTTTTTTTTTGTCTAAATAAGATTTAAGATGATTTGCTATAAGAATATGCAAAAATATTATAATATAAGTACATGGATTTCAAATAATTTTAACTTTTTATATCACTCTATAGATTTGCTTAGCAAAATTTAAAAAATCAAACAAAATTTAATGATAGTTTAAAATGAACTACGGACGCATGGATAGGACTAAATAAACTATATTTAGCCATGTATTTTTAACATTTAATTTGACGATTAAGTGAAGGCTTTAATTCTTTTTTCATAAGCGAGATTATATATATATATATATATATATATATATATATATATATATATATATGAAATAAAATGGAGGTGGAAGGACCTTGATACTCAACGTTTCGCCCGATTTATGCGGGCTTCTTCAAGAGGGATGAATGACCATCCCTCTTGAAGAAGCCCGCATAAATCGGGCGAAACGGTGAGTATCAAGGTCCTTCCACCTCCATTTTATTTCATATCGTCGGATTTAATCCAGCTTAACAATCATATATATATATGTAAAGGGGGTTAGAGTAATTTTCTATTGAGCAGAGTGTATTTTAATGTTATAGTAAAAATACTAATTTAATTAAAATACAGGAAAAGAATAATGCTCGTTGTAAAGCCGATGTATCAAAGCTCAATAGGCAAATATTCTAGAGCTACTTTTATATTTGGTAAGGTAATTTATAATTTATAATTCAAAATTAAAATTAAAAATCCGTTTCATAAGAAGGAGCACAATAAAGCCAATAAATTATACGATCATTTCGGAAACAATGTTTTTTATATATATATATATATATATATATATATATATATATATATATAATGTTGCTTAAACAACCCCCGAAGTTAAGCAACAATTAGGCTGGCCAGTACTAGATGGGTGACCATTTTGGGAATGCTAGGCCTCATATGTGTTGAAAACAACTCCTGCATCTAGTATCATGCTTGGTCCACCATAGGTGAATCAACAAAAAATTGCCAAAAGAAATTGTATTTTTAGTAAAAATGTGCAGTTATTTATCGATTTTGTATTGATTCTTCAAAGCATTTCCTATTCAATGATATATTAGCAATATTGGGATCGCTAAAAAAAAATTATTAATTTTTCAAAAATTTAAAAGTGGTGTTTTTCGCAAAATTAATGAAAATATACATTTTTTTTTTTTTTCGCTAATCTGAAAGATAACAATTATTATTAACATATTCAATAAATTTCACATTTAAAAAACACAAAAGATGAAAAATAAAACATTCAAAATTCGGATTTTCAACCTTAAAATCTGATACAGGCACAGTTTTCTTTCTTTCTTTTCTTTTTTTGTCTTATCTACAATCCTCACCCTCCTCACAATGCAATATATTTTGCTCAGTGTCGGCTAATTATTTTAAGCATATTTGTACCCACAAATAAGGGGCGTGGAGGTGTAGGCAAAAAAAAAAAAATAGATTATGAAAAAAAAGCAAAACAAAGTACACCATTAGAAAGTTCATTCTTCATTTAATAATCGGTGAAAATTTCATATTGATTGAATAATTGATTTTTGGTAGATTTTTAAAGAGAGACTCTGTCAAAACATACTTACTTCCTCCTTTCCTCCTTCTGTTTTGGCCGTGCCTAATTAAGTATATTTGATATCTCTCTCAGCTGATTGGCAGTTGATAGTGGTCCTATAAACATGACTAAAATTTCCTAGACGCAAACATAATATCAATCAGATCCAAGGTAATTCTGTATACCGACAGCATAAAATGGTTCATTATTTGCACGTTGTCCTTCTCAATACATGTGAATACATCAGACTGGTTAATGAGATTAAGAACATCAGACACTGCAAATTAGTCAAGTTGGTGGAATACCTGGAATATCCAATGTGACCCAATAGAAGTTTGTTGCAGGGGCTTTGTGGAACAATCGTTGTGCAGAGCTCTTATAAAAATTATCGTAATAAGAGCGGTGAAAACAAAAGTATTGAAAAACATTACAAACACAGCATTGTTTCCAACTGGATTTTGGTGAAAAGAACAAAGACAAGGAAAAAAGGGTATAAAAGATTCTCAAAACATGTGTGAAATTTGCTTGTCTAGTTATGAAGGGCTCCTCTCTATGTGGTGCATTCTGATTGGCGTGGGCTGGAGGGTTCAAATCAATATAAAACGTCAAACTTGGCATTTCAAAAGTGTTATGTTAAGGTGTAGCCCTTTTCTTTCAAAAAGGTGATCTTCATCTGCCAGTTTCAGGTGAAGGTGTCTGTACTGATATGATGTGAATGCACCTGAAATCAGTGATGAAGATACTGCATCACTCACTGATGATCATTTATGGAGCATCAAGAAATTGTATTTTGTTTTTATACCAATGCAGAAAGTATAAAACCCTTTTCTCTCCAACTACTGGTAAAGGGTTGATATGTCATAAAGAGACTAATCCAATCCAAATTAGTATTCTTTGTTTTCACAAATTTATGTGGAACTAGTGGACACTTTTGTTGTTGATCTTGAATAGATGCAGACCCATGTACTTTTGCTCCAAGAACCAGAAGCATATATTCTGTTTTTCTATAATCAATTTTCAAGCTCTGTAGTAAAATGCCATCTTCAATTTTTATTGATGTTCAGCACAAACAAAAACTCCACGATATTATGAAAACCATTTGATTACTTTCATGAACGTTTTACTCCAAAAGATTGATCTTGGTATAGGCTTTTGCTTTCATTTGCATCCCTGAAGAGAGACATGCACTGTATTTGTTATAGATGTCCTCAAAATATTTTTTGTGACATCTTAAAATGAGTTTGAATTAGCTTTCTGAACTTTCATAAAATTGATTGAATCCTGTCGATTTTTTTTCTATTTTAAAATATTTTTCATTTTTATTATCAAAAACGTTTTATACTTGATTCAATTATTTATTTCTGTTTATTTATAAATATTGAAGATGTTAGAGAAAATCTTTATCTTCATTAAATCAAGACGTTTTTTTTATTCATACTGAAAAACATTATGTTGTTGTATAAAATGTAATGTCATATCCATTGCAGATTATATTTTTAGCTTTTAGGCATCATTTATACAAATAGATGGTGTATCATGTAGCATAAAACATAAGATTATTCTACTCAAGAGTCTCCACTTTCATTTTTCTTTGTAGTAGCAGGGCCTGTGACTCAGCGTTGCTGAGGAAAATTGAGGAAACATTCAGAAAGTAAACTGACTAGAAAAATCCTTTTCACCTAAAGTGTTAACTTTTCTATCCATTATATAAAAAAATAGAAACACTTGTTGAATTAGAAAAAAATAATAGTGAATTAATGAGATGTTTTTTTAAAGTAAATATGCAAATGATTTAATCTTAAATAGTCACAGACGCCTGCTCAGTATATTAGAACGTTGTTGTTTTATTTTAATATGAATTTGATGTTTTAATTTTGTTGCTAATACAATGCATGGCTCAACTTTATAAAATAATGACTTGTATTCAGGTTCACATTTTAAATGTGTTTCATTTCTGATAGGTCACTCCTTCTCCCTTTGTACAAAAATCGGTAGGCATTGCATCAATCACAATCTTACCTATGTCACCTTCCATTCATCAAGAGCTGAAATTATTTATTTTACTAGTCCTAACTTTTACAGTGCTAGGCATCATATTAAATTAACCTTGTGTCAAACTTATGTTTGTGTGAAGGTGAATGGTGTCATCCTGATAAAAAGAATATTTCAAATTGTATACAAAATGAAAAAAATATTTTAATGTACACCAGTTTCCATGAAAATTACGAGTGTGGTGGTGGTTGGGTTGGGTAGGGTGGGGTGGGAGGCGACCAAATGCAATTTGAACCTTCATTCAATGCTGATATCGTTTCAGACTTATCCAGATATTTAATAATAATTCAAACGCCCAACATATAAATATAAGCGTTTGTTATTTGTACACGTTGGGTAATTGGTATATAATGTGTATGAAGAACTGCCTGGCTATACATATATGACATATAGCAAAGAGAGTATACCCATAATTTAGAACATATGGGTATTCGCTGAGATTGTTTCTCTTTTTTTTTTTTCTCCTATTCTCTATACAATTTCTTCCTTTTTTTTTTTTTACCCTCATTATTAATTTATGGTCTTTTGACCACGTTTTTAAACGATGCCCCCCCCCCGTTGCCAACGTTAATCTTGAAAAGGGTTGGCTGAAAGACGTCTTGATAGCTTTTTTTTTTTCTGCCTCACCCCTTATTTATCCCTTTTATCTAATTCATGCTTAGGAGAAATATACTTTAGAAGTGTATTTTGGTCTTTTCAAAAGTTTCTTTTTAATGGTTTATGTTTAAACTATAGGAAAAAAAAACAAAAAAAACCTAAACCTTCAGCAATTAATTATGACACTACGTTCGGTGTTCTTCGTATGACATTCTACTCCTGTGGCCATCATCATCATCATCATCATTATTATTATTATTAATAATAATAATAATAATGGCTTATTCAGGGATATTTCACTGTATAAGTAAAGAAGGTGTTAATATTTTCTCCATAACAGACATGGACCGTCGGTTAGATATTTCCCCCTTTAACTTAATTGACAGCAAGATAATTTTAGGGTGCATTTCTTCATACATTACCGGCCGAAACCCACTTGTTATGAGAAGTGTGTTTCATACAATTTTTTTTGTGGAATTTTGTCTAATACTCGTTAACCTTTATATAGTAGGAATATAGTATTGGAATTTTAATATTGAATTATGACCCACCTGACATGCCAAGAGTGCTTTATTCTCAAATTGGTGCAATTCTAATAATTTTGGAGTCTATAAGTGTTTTGAGAAGTATTAGCAGTTGCAGTATTTACATGTTGATCATCCTATGAAGAACGTAACATTTAAATAAGGCGTCATGTCGAATTTGTAATTTTCATGCATAGATTTGAAATGTATTTGACTGACAAAAAAATACTCCATTATAATGTTATCCTTGCAAGTTGCTTATAACTAGGGCTAGGACAACAGCATATTCTGTTTATTGTTTTGACTCTCGAGTGTGTATCCATTGATATATTATATACTTTTATATAGAGTGATGTGGTTCTCAGTTGATTAACTGTGTCATATATATACTCGAGAGTCAAAACAATGATAAGAATATTCTGTTGTCATAGTCCTACTTATAACCAATGTTTTAATGAATTTCAAAGCTAAGTATAAGGCTATAAAATTAAATATTTTTTAGCACATTATAGATGCCAGTCTCCCTATAGTGAATGACTGTCCATGCAAGGTAAAGTCTTGCTCTTCTTGACATAATCCTGTTTATGTGCTTGGGTAGAGACAGAATACTGCAAATCTAAAGGAGTTAAAACTCGATTAAAAAACAAACAAACTCTATCTTGTACGGGTAGTTTTAGTGATCATCAACAAATGGAGACCATGACAGAATTTCAAAACACAAGTTATTTCTGGTCTTTTCATTCCTGAGTCTGTCGGATAATTTGCAATATGCGAAAATGTCACAACAGGATTAAACTTCTTTTTTTTATGACAGATATTGTCATGGCTGGATACAAAATTGTTTCAAATTGTTTGTTTTAAGCTACTATCTAGATATTTCAGTGGTATGCCAAAAAACATTTTTGTAGATCATTTTTATCCATCTCTCCTGATCCTTATCCCAGTCTAATAATACTAAAGCAACAATGTACAATATAAAATAGAGATTTATGTAAGCTACACTATGACAGGTGTCTGCAAATGCAGGTGGTAAATTAATCCACAATGTATTCCTCCCTACATCTCTACCTTGTTGGTGCAATCATGTCGCTGGACAAGTGAGTAAGTGAGCTACAACTACCATAGAAAACTTGGCTGAGCTCTCAGGTCAACAAGTGGTCTGCCTTTGGCATTTGTGATTGAGATTAACTAACCATCTCTTGATACTTCATTCAAGACAGCGGTATGTGAGCAATCAAGATTCAGGATATGGTACTCGCCAAAGAGGAGGAGTTGACCCAACAAGGGTAAACACTGTTGTAAATACGTTAGAAAAACAGAAGATAATAAATGATTGTCAAAGAGAGCCAGCAGCAAAAAGAAAAGGAACGGTGTGAAAAAGACTATGATAGTATACACATGTGTCATTTATAAAATCTTTTAAACTATTTAGGCTATAAAACATTGGTTGACTTTTGTAAACAAATTCCTCCTTTCAGGAGTTAATGAACTTTAATTTTATAGCAATGAGGAGTTGTCTATTATTCCTCAAAATTGTTTTTAAAGAAAAACTAATTAAAGATTCTTTGTCTGATGTCTACATTCCTTTGACTGAGCTAAGTAATTGGTATATGCAAAGGTGGGAGTTAGTGAGCTTTGCTAAAGTTGGAGACTGTTTGTTTTTTTTTGGTTTTTTTTTTTTTTAATTTTATATAATCAACCAATACACCTCCAGTTTTTTTTTGTTTATTTTTTTAAAACTGAATCCGGAGTTGTCTTCATCCGCCACCCCTCTCAAGTCGGCCCCTAAGTTCTAGGCATATATACATTCAATGAAACCGGTTTTAATGTGAGGGAAAATCCAGCTCTAACAAAAGGAGCAATTGGGATTGGGACAAAAATAAAAATTGCCGCAGTCTACAAGGATTTCTTCTTCACTGACCGAGGACGTGGAAGATGAAGAGTAGTATCAGAACCAATGCTACACTTTGCTTTTTACCAAAAGGATTAATTACTAGCTGTGTTTCCCTGGCATTTGTACGGGGCTCAGTGATATAATTGTAGTTTTTAATTCTTATTTGCTTGCACATTTCTAAATTTAGTCCCAACTGATGCTGGGTTAAACAGAACTGAGAGGAAAAGATGACAAAATACCAAACGTCTCATGTATGACATGAAAAGAAACTAGAATCTGAAGAAGATTTCTATCATTCTAGTAATTAGAGGAGCAACTTTATAGGTATATTAGTGGCCTGGCAAGGCCACAGGGGAAACAACCAAGCAACAAAAAAATTTTTTTTTTAAATAAGCAAAATTCATCCAAAAGCAGCTAAATTAAAGTTGGCTTGCCATGACACTATATATACAAATGTAGGCAAATTTGGACATCTTTTATTGGTTTAAAAATATAGGTTCTTTTTTACCAATTGTGATAAAATTCTAACCATAGAATAGTATTATAATCTTTAAAAAGCCTGCAAATTTTCATGTAACTTTGTCCCATAGAACCAAAGATAGGATTTCAATATTCAATTTGGCTACAAGTGTGTGTGTGTTTGTGTGTGTGTATATATATATATATATATATATATATATATATATATATATATATATATATATATATATCACACACACATACGCGCGCGGATGGTGTTTATTGTGGCCTGGTAGACCAACACAAAACCTACCTTAAGAAACTTGTTTTCTGTAGGCTTTTGGGTGTGCTAAACACGAATATCGCATTTAAATTTTCCGCAAATAAATATTTTTCTGGGTATTAAGTAAAAATATGCACATGCTTGCGCGTACAACAATGGCCACCACTTATAACAACAAATTACATTGTTTAATACCTGTAAAAATACTTATTTGCAGAAAATTTATTATGCAGTATTCATTTTCAGTACATCCAAAGACCTATAGAAAACAAGTTTTTTTTTTTTTAAGGTAGGTTTTGTGTTGGTTTACCAGATCACAATTACCAAATAAACACCACCCCTAAAAAATATAATAGCCCCCCCCCCAAAAAAAAAGGTGGCTATAAAGTGGGTGTTCGTTTTACATTAAATTAATAAAGAAAAGTGATCTCCCACTTTTTAAAACTATAATTTCTTTATATCTTAGAAACTACTTGTTTCCTGGGATTTTGTTATTTTCGTTTTCAGCACCCTTGAACGCATTAATGGTAAAGGATTTTTTGTGGGTGGAAAGATACTGTATCTTTATCAATAAATCAGTCATAGTCATTTGTTTCTTTAGTTTTGCATATGAATTACAAAATATCTGATATTTCCCCAAAACATTGATGAAGAGGAGACTAAAACTTGCTGCTATGATTTCAAATGATCTGAAATAACAGCAAGGGGAAACTTTATTTCAAATATTTCTCATATGTTATATCGCCCCTCTTTTAGAAATAGGGTATGATTATGAATATCTCCAGTATCAAATAATCCTTATACACTGAAATTAACTTTATATATGAAAACCAAAGAGGGGGAGATAAAACATGAGAAATATTTGGATTCAAGTCTCCCCTTACTGTGATTTCAGATCATTTGAAACCATAACAATTTTAGTCTCCCCCTCCATCAAGGCCAAAGGTTTGGAGGGGATATATATATATTATTCGCAGCAAGTCATTATTCAAGTATAATATATTATTATTTTTTTTTTTATTTTTTTTTTTTTTTTCTGGTCGGTGGGTCAACAACAATCGCGCCTGATGACGATCTGATGCACCGATAGAAAGTGCTCGAGAAGAATATGGCTGAATAACAGCTTTTGGATGCCATTCTATACAACCTGCCAGCTGAAATAAAAAAAGACTGCTCGGCGAATTGAAAAGATATCCAGAAAAATCGGAAATAAGAATAACTCTTCCGTGTTCAATCAGACGTGCTTGAATATATATATTGCGCCTATTTAGCTGTGATGAAAAAAAAAAAAAAAAAAAAAAAAAAGTTGACGAAACCAAATAATGAAACAATTTGCTAATATTTTTTCACGGGTTTAGTCACGGCCACCGATAACCCGTGGTTTAGTCACCTTTTTCTATTTTTTTTTTCCTCTCAGCAATGGCCTTGAATTTAACTTTTCTCTTTAACCTGTTATTGATTTTGCTTTCAAGTTTGTATACATTTCTGATCACTAATCAACTCTTATTAGTCATCTCTTTAAATCACCAGAACAGATTAATCTGATCAATTACTTTTCTTTTTTTTAATCTATTTCGGCTAATTATACTTGATGAAATGATTTGTAGATGTTTGATCTTATAGATTTTTCCGTAAGATGAATTTTCTTACCATTGAAATTCTCATTTTTTTTTTATTTATTAATATTTCATTTTTATTTTGTTAAGTTCAACAAAATGTAAAATTATGTACTCTTTTATCTTATTTAATATTAACTTAGTGCTTTTCATGAAAAAAAAATTAACAAAAAGTACAATTTTTAAAAATAACATATTTCATAGTTATGGGAATTTCTAATTATAATCTTTCTTCAACTCTCTTTAACATTAACCCCGTCTGATAATACTAATCCAGCAGTGAAAAATCTTCTTGTAGATTTTCTTTTCAACTCTTTCCTTATCCCACTATTTTTTATTGTTTCTTTTACTGCTGAAAGAATGATCTTAAAAGTCAATTGTACTGATAGTATGTGACTCGCTGCTTATTTCAGTATTAGTTCCAGTTGTCCTGAATTTTTTTCTTGCTACTGGAATTTAGCAGTGCCAATTCAGAAGTGTGGTTGGAGATTGCGCAACCCTTGCTTCACAATTACATGTGCAGCCACCTTCACAGGGGTATCGATTGTCTGTTTAAGACTGATGGAGGTGATGAATCTCTGACATTCTTCAGCACATATTTTTGAACCTGGAAACCCTCTAGTAGAACTTGACAACTTGGATAGAACTTTGAATTGAACTTTTTATTAAAGCGATTGATGGTTCTTATTCTGTCAGCTATGATCATATTAATTTATCTTATTCTTAGTTATCAGCTGTAGTAAGGATTGAACTTTCAACCCCCGGAAGATTGTTATTTGGAACTGATTGTTAACCAATGTTCTTTAACCATTAAACCGCATGGCTTAAATAATCACAGTTATCAATCCTCATTTCAAATAATCATAATTATCAAATAATAGTTATCAAATATAATCATAGTTATCAATCCTCATTTCAAATAATCATAATTATCAAATATAATCATAGTTATCAATCCTCATTTAAAAAATTCTGAAATTTTGTTAATTTAAAGTTTTTAGATTCAACTGTTTAAACGAAACATGACTGTTTTATGTTTACTTGTATGTTTTTAATTGAAACATTTCTTGATTACTGGAGATATATTATACAACTTCCCCTGAGCTATGTTCATGTTCCGTTCTGTCTCCTCTGGGATCTTCCGACCACTCAGTTGTATCAGTTAAGATAAAAACAAAATGCAATAAGTCTTCAGATGTACCTCTCCACCGTACTGTATATCGATACTGTACGGCTGACTGGGATAGCTTCCGTACATTTATATGTGATCTACCCCTGCATTCCATGTTTAAAAAGGGTGTGTCCTCCATAGTATCAGACATGACCGAATGGTTAATTGTAGGCATAGACCGATTCATTCCATCCAAAATTTCCAACAAAAACCTAACAGCCAGCCATGGTTCTCCCCTGAATATGCTGCTGCCATCGCGTACAGAAATCACTTTTTCCATAGCTACCAACGTAATAGATGTACTGAGACTAAAGCTGCTTTCAGGACTGCCAGCAACCACTGTAAAAGAGTAATAAAAAAATGCAAGAGAGCTATATGCTCAGTCCGTTAAATCCAAAGTAGCTGATCAGCGGCTTGGTTCCCACCAGTTCTGCCAAATAGCAAACAGGATCCTGAACAGAAGTGTGTGTTCTATCCCAACCATCATCAATGAACCTGAGGTCATCTCGTCAGCATCAGACAAGGTCAAACTATTTGCCAAGAACTTTGCAGCTAATTCTACCCTATGTGCCGAAGGCAATCAACTCCCCGTATTTCCCCTTATAACAGACAACACACTATGCAACATCTGTGCGTGAGGTCGTCAAGCTAATCAAGAACCTTGATTCCAGTAAAGCAACTGGCCCTGACGACATTCCAATTATAGTGTTGAAAAACCTTCAACCAGAACTTGCCCCGATACTTACAAAACTGTTTAAGCATTGCCTTAAGGAGAAGTGCTTCCCAACACCCTGGAAAACCTCATCAGTATTTGCCCTGTATTTAAGAATTCAGGTGATAAGTCGTCTCCCTCTCCTGTGTGTCATGAGTAAGTTACTGGAATCCATATTAAATAGAGAAGTAGTCAACCACGTCAGCAGAAATAACCTTCTTAGTGACATGCAATATGGTTTCCGTTCTGCCAGATCTACAGTTATATCTCATAGGATTAGTGAATTTCTTGACAATTCTAGGGCAATTGCTCTTGACATATCGAAAGCCTTCGATAAGTTATGGCGTAAGGGCCTACTTCACAAGATTTCCAGCTACGGTATAACTGGAAATGTTTTCTCAATCATTAAATCATTTCTCTCTGATAGGCTCATAAGAGTAGTGGTTGATGGGCAGAAATCAGAGGCCATCAATATTAATGCTGGAGTCCCTCAGGGGTCCATCCTGGGTCCAACTCTCTTCCTGATCTACATCATAACGATCTCCCGAAACACATACTTAAATCATTTGTTGACATCTATGCTGATGACACGACCATCTATGGCAACACATCAAAGGCTGTAAATGACAAAGTTCTCTCTCCTCTGATCTCGAGCGCGTTGTACAGTGGGGGAAGAGGTGGCTGGTTACTTTTAATGCATCTAAAACCAAGCTCCTATCTTTACATCATTAACGCTCTGATCCCCATCTAGCATCAATTGAAATGGATGGCTCTCGTCTAGGAGAAGCCCCATATTTTGATAAGCTTCTGGGCTTGACCTTTACTCCTGACCTGAAATGGAACACGTACATCAAGTCTGTTGCCAAGGTCGCTGGAAAAATGGTAGGATCCTTCTACCGCTCCAGGAGATATCTCCCTGCTGATGCAATTCTCTATCAATATAAAAGCCAAGTACGTCCAAGGATGGAGTACTGCTGCTACATCTGCGCAGGATCTGCTAAAAACAGCCTATCCTGCCTTGACAGAGTACAAAATAGGCTTTGTGGCTTTGGATTCCCTTTTCTCTTCCCTGCAACCTCTCATCCATAGGAGAGACGTTGCGAGCCTGTCTTTGTTTTATCGTTACTCCCATGGTAAGTGTTCGTCTGAGCTCCAATCCCTGGTCCCCCCTCACCAATCTTTCACGAAAAACACCCGTCTAGCTGAAACCACTGTGAAAAATTTTCCCCACTCTTTATCTGTGCCAAAATCAAAATGTAGATTCCATGAACAAAGCTTTTTTCTTAGAAGTGCACGCCTGTGGAACTCTGTTCCGTTTGCCTGTTTCCCACCTGACTACAACCTGGATGTCTTCAAGTCCAACATAAACAAATTCCTGATGAACTGCTCCCTTAAATAAGATACTTGATCAAATCTCAACACTAATTTCCTATATACGCAATAACCCTTATCCCCGAGTGGCTTCCGGGCCTTGATAAGTGGTTACCACCTTTTGTAAAAAAAAAAAAAAAAAATTCATTTGATCCATATCATTTGGAAATATACAAAATACTAAACATTTTTTCTTTTTCTTTTAATGAACATCTGAAGTTCTTTTTCAGTATTCTTGTAAGTTTGACTTTCTGTTTTCGTTTTTAAGTTTATACTTCAACTCATAAACCTTTTGTATTCTACAATTTTTTTTTTTTTAAATTCCTATCAATATTTTTAGCTCTTCATCTTTTAATGTTTGTCATTTTTTTTCTCTCGGTTGCATTTGTTAGTGTTCAAATGTGACTGTTTAATTACAAGCTGCATCGCTAGTGTTTCTTTAGCTATTCTGCTAAATTGGCACAAAGTTGGCATAATAATAATGATAATAATACTAAGATTTTCTTTCGGAATCTTTTTAATCTATTGATTATTGTAATTATTTGCACGAGGAAATAAAACTTGTGACTGCATTAAACCTGATTAAAGATCTTAATTGCCCATGCTCTCTCTGTAACTCTCAATTAATTATACTAATTAGTATGTATTTTGAGGAGAAGAATATGCATGCGTATCAGCTATGTTAGATGACTAATCTTAGATATTATTCTTATTCGCATGTTAACTACTAGTTAATATTTTGCACTTGTTGAACGGTCTAAGGGTATCACAGTATTAAACTCGTCCCAGGACAGGTATTCCATCTATTTAACATATAGTTCTTTTGTCAGACCCAAATAGCATTTAAGTTGACATATCAAAAATTTACTTCTGTTTGGCCAGTTTCATTTTTTTTTTTTTTTTTTTTGTACCATGTTATTGCTAATATATACTAATATACTTAGCAACAATTTGTTTTTAAAAAAATACTTAGTCTCGCCCAGATGACTGCTAATATGAAATGGTTTTAAATAAGCACCTAAAAATAAAAATCAACATGAGGTAGCTCATTTTAGATTGAAGAATATAATCATTTTCTAACTTATGTGCAAACAAATAAAAATTTCACCGAATCCCAGACAACATCAATTAGATACAGATAGTAAGATAGATTGCATTCTTGGAGGTAGATTGTATTTTATCTTGTTTATCATTCGTTAAGCTTTCTAAGGTTAATAATTAGAAGATTGTTTTGATACCTGATCGATGCCAGGTAACCTTACTATTATAATATAAATGATAGATTTTTATTTATTTTTTTTAGACAATTTTAAAGTTAGCATATCTTGAGCATAATTGTGATAATTGTTTTTATTTCTTTTTTAAATGAATTTCAAAATTGTACATAATTAAATTTCTTATAGTTGCTGTAGAATAATAAATGTAAAACTAACAAATTTAAACTACCCTGCAACGTATTTAATGCTGGGTTGATCTTCCAGATAATGTTAAAGCCACGAGGAGAATGATGAAGCGTATAGCCCTGGGTAAACTACTGGAAAAGAGATAGGAATCTTTAAGAAGTGTGTTGGTATGTAATTGTTTAACTTGATTAATGGTAATCGCAAGACTTCTAGTTTTTTTTTTTTTTTTTTTTTATAGTGTGTAGGAAGGCTGTTGTTAATTTGGCTTTTTTGTAGATTAGTAGAAGGAAACCTGATGATAATAATAGCTGGGTTTTAGCAAATTGTTAAGGGGAAACTCATCAGATCAGGTCGGTTGAATAGCCAGCCGCCTTGTTGAATGAGATACAATGAAAAAAAAAAAAAAGAGGTCACATACATTCAGATTTTGAGAAGTGCTTGCTACAAATGCTTCAATACTTAAAATAGTCTAGAAAACTTGTATCTCCATTTTAATTTTTCTTTCTTCAAATAATCTATTATTTATGCTAAAACTGAATTAATAAACATTTGTTTCCATAAATCTTTTTGCCTATATATTTAATCATACAAAATAGATGTTAACATATTCCTTCGTCTAATCAGACTTTACTAATAATCTGAAAAACATGGTCGTTCAGGTTAATTTGTCCATCCATAACTATAAGAAAATAATGCTTATGCTATGTAGAATTTGTTGGCTTATTTGAAAGTCTGCTAATGAGTGGATGTCAATAATTCTTCCTCTTATTTCGAAGTATCAGGTGTGATTATTGTCATCTTTGCTGTTACATTCTCAATGTTTCAACTGATATAACTTCCAATCTTTGTCTTGTGCATCTTTTGTAATTTTAGCAAGCTTCTGTTTAAACAATCTAATCAATTTTATTTGTTCTAATTAGCTGTAAGTTTTGATTTATTCACCAAATCGCTTATCTTAAGTTTCTGCCTATTACTCTCATCCTCACCATATGTTGTTTGAACCTCTGCTCCTATTTTATACAGTGTCTATCGCTCTCGCTTTTGTCTTTCTTTGTTTTATCAACAGTCAAAGGTAATACAACTAATTATAAAACAGAAAATTTAAATAATTCATGATAAAAAGGGAATATACTATATTTTAGATGCTCACCTGTGTTAGACTATTAATATTATTTAACCTGGAAAAAGAAATAAATAAACTAATTTTGTCTTTATTTTGTTTCAATATTTAACTTACTTTTCAAACTTACTTTATACTTATTTAAACAATATAATCTGGGCTCAATATGTCAACCAACGACTCAGATTTTTTTTTTTTCTAATACTTATATTTGTAGATAATATTCTAACTTAGATAATTTTCAAATGTAACAAGTGCGTCTGCTACTAGTCCCTCACTCCTGGACAGGGTTCAAAAGAGATTCGCCAACCTGATAGGTCCTGAACTGTCATCTAAGCCTTCAGCCTCTGTCCTATCGACAAAATGTTGCATCCCTTTGCCTGTTCTACAAGTATTTTAATGGTGGATGCTCTGACAAATTACAAGCACTTGTACTCCCTCAACATAAATACTCCCCGACAAGCACAAGCAACTAAATCACACCCCTACACAGTAGAGATACCTAGGTGTAAGAAAGCCTTCTACTCCAATAGTTTCTTCCCTCAGAACTGCTAAACTTTGGAACTCCCTTCCGGGCTTTTGTTTTCCCAACTGTACTTATATACAGAAGTTCAAGTGTAATGTGAACAGACATCTTGCTGCTCATCTCCCTTCATAATATCCCCGATAGTAGCCCCCTACTTCAAAGTGGCACTGTGCCTTGATTGGGGTGAAAATCGAATTAAAATTTTTTTTTTTTTTAAGTTTGTCCATTAGCTGTTATAACTTTTGTCAGAAATTTTGCACTTCTCATTTGTAAACATTAATAAACTCCTGAAATTTATTGTTCTTCAAATGTAATTATTTTTTTTTTTCAAACAAAGTGTAGATACATCTCCGTTTCTCTCTAATGATAATTCAAAACCAACTGCATATGAACAATTTGGCAATTTATGTTTTTTAAAAATGACATAATGGTGAAAATGTTTTAAAACTTCATCTTTTATTCACTTGTACATAAATAATTTTTTCTCAACTAAATAAAAAGTAAAACCACACTATCAGATTTATATAATTAAAATAATCAACGTTCGTCTCTGACTTTTTCCCTCTACAAGTAAGCTTAATTCCACATTTATAAAATTCTTTGCATTTTTAACTGGAAATGGAAATAAACTCGTTTTTGATTTCACATGGTAATTTGTTGATGTGAGCTACAGAGAGTATGGTGGGTGATACATAATTCTTCTGACATTTTTTTAGAAGTCTTTATATAATTTTATTATCATGATGGAATGTTGTTTTCAATGTGTATGCTGACAAGCAAAATATTAACAAAATATGTACATAGTTACCCAATTATATACTATATCTTTTGCTATCATTTTTTCCTAACAATATGAGTTTGTAATAATTTATTTTTATTTAGTATGCAGATTCTTGGATATTTGAACTAACTTTTCATATATCACTAATAAAAAAAAAAAAATAAAATAAAAAATCTTAACCTGACCTTTAGTGTTTTGTGACATGTCCAAATATGACCATCCCATGAATTTTTTTTTTTTTTTTTTTTTTTTTTAATGCATTTCTGTTGCTGATAGCTTTCAAATAAGTCCTCACAGAGTATACAATCATTATTTTTCAAATGATGTCCAAATTACTGTAAAGTGCCATTCTGGAACCACTGTATTCCAAAAACTGATTAAAAAAAAATCTTACCTGCATAATAGGATCTAATAAGAATTATTATGCATTTATCTTTAAATATTTCTTTTCAATTAAGGTATCCGAAACATGCAGACTGCTAACTTTAGAACAATCTGTAAAAGATGATTCCTTTGAAATTTCATGTGCCAAGGTCTAAATAGACTGAATGTAGTTAGCATGCAAACAGCCACTCATATCTTATGATGTTAGTATAGATATACAGCAAACGTTTTCATAGCTAAGTGGATGATGTCTAATCAGTTAACCATATCTGATAATTTTAATTGCTGCTTGTAACTACTGTTCTCACTTATTACGTAGCTGATACATAAAGTGATGCTGATGGTGTTTTAATGAAGTAGGTCCGCGGAACGCAAGGTGGTGATTTCAATGGACACTTCCTCAGGAAAATTTCCGTGTATGTCAAAATTTCTTGATAAACTGTAATGTTAAACCTGCAAGACCTCAAACTAACTTAAGGGTCACCTTGTTTCAAACCTGATTTCAACATGATGGAAATACTGTTATTCTTAAAAGAAATGTCATCAGAGCTAAATTAAAAAATGTTTGCAAAACAAAAGCATTTAAAAAAGGAAAATAATTTTTTTCTCTCTCTCTTTTTCTTCTTTTCTATCATTTCCACAACACATCAATTTCCATGAAGTGTTTTTAACCAGAGAAGAGAAGAATACACTTTTTATCACAAGAATAAAAGCTTCTGATCTGCAACAGTTTCACTGTATGACCATGTCATAGGCCGGTGGATGTGTGGCTGCAAACGTGTTAAAAGAAGCTATTCATCCAAAATTTGTTATTTATGTGATTATGGATGTCTTATGTGTTTGGCATCTCAGGTACTTTGGCCATGTACCGAGCGTTGCCATCACAACAGGGCTAGATATCACAGACGCTAGGGAGACTTGAGTGCGTAAGAAGTGATTTGGTTGCATGCAACATAAGTAATATTAACTCTTTGGATTGGATTACATGAAGAGCAGGCATGAGATGTTGCTTACCCTGGAGCCAAAGACACTCACAGCACCTTTAATACCCAAACCTTATGACGATGATGGTGGTGATGGAGTCCTTAAAAATTAAGAATGTAATTATTTTGAAAAGTCACAAAATTTCATACCACCAAATATTAGAACATTGAGGTGACCTCAGGAATCCAGGAAGTGTATACCAAACAGCACTTTTCTACATACGCTTTATTTTTCTTTAATATTTTGTTTTAGAATTATTATATTTTTGTATTTCTAAGAATACCAAATCTCTTTAAATCTTTATTTTGTAACATTTTAACTAACCATAGGTACATAATTCAACTAGTTTTTCCTTTGCTTATCACAGAATTGCTCCAATCATCTTGAACTCATGGAGTTTGAGAATATGCAACCTTTGCTTCACTGTAGATTCCTCACATAGGAACATTTACAGGGTATATCTGTTGTCTCTCTGGGCTGAAAAGAGACCACATATATGTAAATCGGTTTCAACAATCAAGTGTAGTATTAGTATATTTGAATATATCAGTTGCGTGCTTATCTCTAAATTGGACAATAAAATCGGGCAGAATGTTTACTTACTTTATAGTGTGACAAAATTGACAACGAAAAGAAACGTGAAAAAAAAATTACACTGTTCTTTATGTAGATAACAAGAAGTATTTTTTTGTATTTAATCTGAAATTCCTTTTTGGAGTTTCTCTTCTTTCACTGTAAATAATCACATGTTGGAGTTGACATGTGCTGACATTCACTTGACTTTTTAGCTCTATCATCAATTGTTACTTTGTGTCTACAACCAGAAAATTAGGACAGATAACATTCCCCCATTCCTATAAGGTCAGGGAAATCACACTAAAAAGAAAGGAAAGAAGAACAAGTTAAATGCATTCATTTCTCTCTATTTCTCCTTAGATTATTTTGCATTTATCACTTTGTAAGTATTTCTAGAATTATACACACATGCGTATCTTCATAAAAGAATTGAGTGCTCTCGGCAGCCAGTAATGCAAATATAAACATATGTAAGCATTATAATTTCCTTACTATGTAATGAGAGAAGTTCTGGCAGCTGACCAAAAAAATCAGGTTTTGAATATTAGCTTGTAACAGCAAAATGACTGTCTGTAATTAACTCTCTCTCTCTCTCTCTTTATCTATCTATATATATATATATATATATATATATATATATATATATATATATATAGTGGATAATTCAATCATGCTCGAGCATGCTTTTAAAGATTACACGCAAGGTGCTCATTTTGAGTTTAGAACTACCGGGGGGTCTTTTTAATCATGAAAGATTCAAAGCCAAAACACTAACAAGAAGCAAAATGGTTTGTGATTTTCTTTTTGTAGGCGATGCTGCACTCGTGGCCACTTCATTTGAAGAAGCACAAGAATTAGTTGACAAGTTTTCCAATGCCGCAAAAGCATTTTGTTTGACGATTAGTATTAAAAAAAATAGAAGTTATCTACTAACCAAAGCCCACCCCGTTGCAGCAAGGTGGTGTGAATATTCCGAGACCAGAATATGTGGAACCGCCTCAGAAAATCTTAGTGAATAGACAGCCTCTAAAGTATGTTAAATCCTTTGCATATCTCGGAAGTAAGGTGAATTCGTCAGCATCACTTGATGATGCGATATTGAGCAGAATTTCAAAGGCGACTGATGCCTTCAGCAAACTGCGGTCAAGAGTATGGAATGAAAGAGGTTTGACTCTAAAGACCAAAATCTCAGTTTATCGTGCAGTGATTGTTTTGATACTCCTGTATGGATTGGAAGCCTGAATCCCATACTGTAGGCAGATTGAGCAACTGGATACATTCCATAAGCGTTGCCTTCGCAGTATATGTGGATTAACATGGAAAGACAAGGCCCCTAACTCGGGATTGTTTGCTAGGTGCAACATTTTAAGTATTGAGGCCTTCCTGATAAAATCTCAGCTTCGGTGGGCTGGTCACCTTGTTCGCATGGATGAAACGCGTCTTCCTAAGCAACTAGCATACAGTCAACTGAAAGAGGGTAATCGAAATGTGGGTCGTCCATTTCTGAGGTACAGGGATAAGCTGAAAGACAATCTTAACCTTTGAAGAGGATGCTGCGGATAGAAAATTGTGGAGGGAAAAATGTTTTGCGGGCATTAACACATACATTGACACACGGCTATCGAATCAAACAAATCTTCGGAGAGCAAGAGTAGGAACAGCACCTTCCCAGCCTGTATCCTGTGAGTCGTGCGGCTTGGTTTGTGGGAGCAGTCACACATGCGGCACAAGCATTGAAGGCAGAGTGAAACAGAGCGAATTTTTGGCTCTTATGCATCGAACACGACGGGAGAGTCCATTATTTATATATATATATATATATATATATATATATATAGTGGATAATTATATTATATTTTAAAAATAATATATGCTGCTCCCCATGTGGGGGTACCAAATTGGTTAAAGGGAAAATTATTCCCAACTCGGATTTAGGTAAAAATGCACTTTCGTAAATAATTGAATTCAGTCAAGACGTATCGCAAAAACAAATAACATATATATATATATATATATATATTGAGGATGAAACGCGGAATATTCTATGTAGCTTAAATTGCCATATATATTTTCATAACTACCTAGCTCTACCTATGTATTAAGCACTGTTGACATAAATACTGAAAATTTATGCATAAAATTATATCTTCTTATATTAATTTGTGATTAAATGAAATGGTCATATATATATATATATATATATATATATATATAATCTGTTAGTCTGATGCTTTTTATTTTATTTCTTGTCACTCTAGGAAAAGCGTTTGCAAGATAAAGGCAAAGTGTTACAATAATTTTGTTTCTTTCATCTTATTGGATTTATTTTATATTAATATTTTATCGTATATGTATACACATATGAAAAAGATTAAGATATATAACTCAGAAGAATACAACATTTATAATAATAGAAGAATACAACATTTATAACGTAATCATGTAATAATAGAAGAATACAACATTTATAACGTAATCATGTAATATGTAATCATGTTCCAAAAATTAGACCTCGATTTAAGAGTGTTGAAAAATGTGTACGCATAAAGTAATTTTTTTTTTCTTTTTTTTTTTTTACATGATTTCATGAAATTGTCATAAATGTAGTCTTTTGAGTTATAATCTATGAGCTCTGTGGGACCTAAAGTTGTAATCATTGCAGGGAGATATTTTCTCTTTTTATTAGAATACAAATAAAGTTGGAACATTTTACTGTGTGTGAGAGAGAGAGAGAAATATCTCCTACAGTTTTAATCTTCTGTCAGTATCCAATCTATGGATGAAATAGAATCAGTTTATTGTATGATGGCATGAAGCTGCACTCTTGAGATATTCATGGTGCAAATTTATGTACATAACTAGTTAAAGCAAATGCTATGAATACATATATGAACATATTAAGAATTTGAAGTATAAAACTTTCACCAAAATTTGATTCGTCATCAAATGATCCCAAAAATGTCATATGCTATAAAATAACAATCATCAAAAGGGCTGATATGGAATGAACGACCAAATTATTCATGCAGCCAGAAAGAATCTTAATTTTTTTTTTTTAATACTTCAGTTCAACAGTTTAAAGTTTGAGAGTTCAATCCCTGCAGCTTCAACCCTAGCCACTAGACGATCTATCAAGCAGCCATCATTGCAACAAAGAGATACAATAGGCAACATAATCGATTTGATGCTGCTAAAAACAGCCTATCCTGCCTTGACAGAGTACAAAATAGACTTCGTGGCTTAGTGGGGATACCCTTTTCTCTTCCCTGCAACCTCTGTCCCACAGAAGAGACGTTGCGAGCCTGTCTTTGTTTTATCGTTATTTCCATTGCAAGTACTCGTCTGGGATCCAATCCCTGGTCCCTCCTTGCCAATCTTTCATGATAAACACCCGTCTATAATTTTCCCCACTCTTTATCTGTGCATAAATCAAAACGTAGATTCCAGATTACTACGATACTATCCCATTGATTACTGTACGCGCAATAACCCTTATCCCCGAGTGGCCTCCGGGCCTTGATAAGTGGTGACCACCATGTAAAAAAAAAGAAAAAAAGATGGCAACAACCTGACTATATAACATGATCTGCATTTCTTGTATTTGATGTGGTATTCGTCAATGGCAAATTTAACCAGTTTCCTCCTTTGCCTGCACACAACATACAACAGTAACCGCCCATAGTTGACGGTCCTGTGTGAACTCTATTGAGATCATAAGCCAATCCTAATTTTACCAACAGAGACCAACAATTTGCAGGCTGGAATTTTTTTCCCATGTCCTCCTTAATGGTAGTTGCCCAGTTGTTCAGCTGCCTACCAATGCAATTGTGTTGGTTGGGTAGTGAAAGCAAGAGAATGTCTCGGATCAATTTTTCTGTTTGATGGTGATCAGCATGACCAAATCACTGAAGATGCTGATACGGCAGCACGAGAGAGTGATTGCAGATTCAGTTTGGTTTGGTTACTCGATCGATTTCACAGCAATGCAGGATGCTACAAAATGTTGTATACTTTAAGATTCTGTTATTTAGCAATCTTCATCGGTCAAGTTTCAAAGCTGTAGAGGGAATGATTCTGGACTGTCACCATTTTGATGGCTAATGAAATTAATCATACAGTCATTGCTGCAGCCGTGTGAAAGCAGATTTTGCAGTTCTGCTAATAATAGGAAATATTTTCTCCCTACTACTTGTTTTTAGATTTTGTCTGAAATACAGGAGTGAAAAAAAAAACAAAAAAAACTCTCCTACAACGTTGACAAATTTGCTGTGAAATACATTTAAGAATGCAGATTTATGTCAGATTTTTCATCGTCTTAACTTTGCTGTGATTACTGTGTTTTTGAGAAAAACCACTGTAATTACATGTATTCACAGCCGCATAAATGGAGGGTACGGCCGGAATGACAGTCTAAACGAAATACAAAAGCAGAATTCAGTTTGTAGTCGGTGTGATTTTTATTTTTATTTTTTTAAATACTTTTCTCACTTTTTTAGCTCTATTTATTTGTTTGTGTAAGTTGTCAAATGGTGAAAGAAACAAAGAGTTGATAATTGTTATGAACAATTTACTTATTCAACGCATTTTTATAGTTCTAAATTGAATTCTAAGTATTACTCAACAACAAATGGTTATATTCTACTGAAAGTTTAATTTAAACATAATTTAACTTAAATTTTGCTGAAATCAAATAAAACTTTAAATCCACCAGAATTCTGATATAGTTTGCCTTTGTTTCTTTTCTCTTTTTACCAGCTCAATTGACTTTCCTTTACTATAAGCTGTGTTAGTGTGGCTTAAACAAATATAGATTTGAGCTTCCTTTTATTTGTGAAAGAAACTTTCATAATGAAAGTGGTATTCTTGTTTTTACAAAAAAGTCACCACTTATCAAGACCGGAGGCCACTCGAGGATAAGGGTTAATGAGTGTACTGTAATCAATGGGAAAATATCGCAGTAATCATTAATAGTGGAAATTTGGTACATTGGATTACTCAAGAGGATGGCTCAAGAACTTGTTCATGTTGAACTTAAAGACGACCATATCGTAGTCAGTTAGAAAGCAGGAAAACGGAACAGAGTTCCACGGGTATGCAGTTCTAAGAAAGAAGCTTTTTTCATGGAATCTACATTTAGGTTTAGGCATAGATAAAAGAGTGAGGGAAATTATTGATAGTGGTTTCAGCTAGACGAGTGTTTTTCGTGAAAGTCAGGCAAGGGGGGGGCATAGATTGGAGCTCAGACAAGCACTTGCCATGAAAATAACGATAAAGCAGAGACAGGTTTGCAACGTCTCTTCTATGAGAAAGAGGTTACACGAAAGAGAAAAGTCCCCATCCCCACTCTACTAAACTACAGAGTCTATTTTGAACTCTGTCAAGGCAGGATAAGTGTTTCTAGTAGCTCCTGCCCAGATGTGGCAACTGTACTCCATCCTTGGACGTACTTGGCTCAGGTAGATAATTGCATTAGCAGTGAGATATCTACTGGAGCGGGAGAATGATCTCACCATTTTTCTTTTAATGAATAATCTAGAAAGATGGGCAGACATAGCTTGAGGAAATAAAGAATTATTGGAAGTGAGAGAGAGTATAAAACCCAAGGAAAGAATTTTCTTTGTTTTAACAATAGTTAAAGAACAGGAAGAAGATGAATGATAACTGTTCAGAGAGGAAGAACACACAAAATGATATTCTGCTTATTTCTCAGTCGGATGCAGTTGAGGATGAGGGAGTTGATTGGCTCTGTTGACTGCCTGATTAAATCAATAGATTGTTTTTATTCAAATAATTTAAGTATTATTATTTATAACAACTTAACAGTTTCTGTTTTCATTTATATCCGGCAAATTGTAGTTAGTAAATAATAGGTCTATAATCTGGATATGAACAATTGGTTGCTAATGATAATAAAAGTGAAAAGTAAATGAAAAATTGATTATCTAATGCACATTTTTGAGAGAAAAAAAGTACACATTTAGAAGCAACAATATAGTTTGAGTGATTATTTATAATAAAAATTAATAAAAACTTAAATCTACTAAACTTCTTTGTTTTGTTAGAAATACAACTGAATTTAAAGAGGGTAAAATTAATTTCTTACTAATTAAAATAAAATCGTATTATATTTTAATGCAATATTATATTATGTTAACTGTACTGACCCGATATTACCCAGAATCATTAAATTAACATTTGTTTTATATTTTATAACAAATGCTCTTACGTAACATAAGTTATTCCCCTTAGCAGAATTTTTAGGTGATTAAGAATGTCTCCAAATTAGCAAACTGTCAAACCAGATTGTTTTTGTTTTAAATAAATTATTGCAATTCTAGCAAAGTATATTGTCAATAACATGGCACCTCATCAGAATCAAAGTTTATTTTTTTCAGATTGAATGCTATTTAAGATACAAAAAATATAAGATTTAAAAAATCTGTCTGAAATAATTTTATACATTAAAGTGTTTTATTAGGGGAAAACACTTTTTTCTATGAAAAAAAAAGTGAGTATCTAACTAGTTGATCAATATAAGAATGATTACTTAAAGTGCATATTAAGCCAGTTAATTTGAAATAATCTCTAAGCCATGAGATATGGTAAGAGCATTTTTTTCTAGCGCTTTTAGGATTAAATGTCAGTTGAAGTTTACAGCAGTTATTTGAATTCTTTGAATACTTGTATTTCTATACGATGCAATCACACCCACTGATATCGTTTGCAAGTGTGTGTGTGTGTGTGTGTGTGTGTGTGTGTGTGTGTGTGTGTGTGTGTGTGTGTGGAGGGGTAGTTTTGAGTCCTCTAATTACAAACTGAATCATCATCCAACAATCAGCATCATTGGAAACTTTAAAATCCATCCTAAGTTATGAAAAGCTTTGCAAAGCCCAACTTCAGTCATATTTTGAACACTAGATTTCAAAACATGAATGTTTACTTGGTAATCCAACTATGGATTATGGCTTGACACAAAGTTGTTTTTAAAGTGGTATCCCCTTGGAACAACTGGCATCTGCAAAATAATGATGCGATGGATTAAAAAAAAATTATTGCTGTTTATAGTCTGATACTTTTCATTTGACTTGACTCCCCACATCTGAGCTACAGATATTGATCTTGAACCTTTCTAAAAGACTTGGCCCCTCAAGAGGAACAGCATCTGCTTTTAGTTATTTTCTGGAGTGTAATGCTGCAAATCTCCAAAGCTAAGATATAAGAATTGAAAATATTTCACCATTGTTTTGTTAGTTTGTTGTTAGATAAGTGTAGCTGTCTATATTTCCGACATGATGATTACATACTTCAACAAACGTTGTGTCATATCCATGACCTTCCGGCCATTGTACTCTTCCGGCGTTCTTCAAGTACCATTTGATGAAATCTGAATTTTAAAATTACCATTTCATAAGGTAGGCCGTTCTCATTCAGATTTTTATGTTTTTGAATATGTTGTATCAGTTTAGTTGTTTTTTTGTTTTTTTTTCCTAGTAATATTGTTCAGACTGGATTCATGATGCGTTAAATTAGAACTTGTGGCTGAAAAGGTATTCTGCATGCTTCCCTGTTGTGGGTTCAATCCCTGGACGCAGCAACAGTATTCAAACAAGTTATTTAACTTATATAAAATGTTTTATGTAAATGTATGAAAAACAGGACGATTGTTTAAAATTTAGACATGTGTGACCGTGTGCGCCTCTCTTTTATCTCTAGCTATAACAGCTTTCAATCAAGCATTCACAATAGATTTTGCCATTTAATAATCAAAAACTTCTGATATGCTGCAAAAAAATCAATCTGAGCTCAAGATTAACCCATCTATAATATAAATCTCACCTGTCTTTTTAAATGTATGTATGTCTACCTAAAACTTTAGCAGAGGCAACGGATTTTTACAAGATCACTATTGTTTTGAAGCTCGACCCTTGGGACGACAAAATCGAAAAATTGGCTAAAAGTATTAATTCCTTCACCCTAAACTGGGCACTTTTCTACAGGGAGGGGTCGCCTTTTACCAATATTTTCAAAAGTCATCTCCTCTTTTCGATTGACTAGCCATAATTTAAACTTTTGCCACTTCCCAGTTTGGCGATGGACGTACCGGCAAAGACGTCACGTTTTTTTTTTTTTTTTTTTTTTTTTTTCTCCCTTCGCGGTATGGATTCGAGCCTGCCTGCCTGTATACTACCCCCCCCCCCAGCAAATATCTCCAAAACCCCGGGAAACGCCAGGCATCCAAGCTAGTAGACTATAGAAGAAAAACAATGCCTACTAGTGTTAAAAATATTTGTCATCCATTATTACTTTTTAGATTTATTTTTTATTTGCAAACTGGAAAGATTTTGTAAAGAAACTCTTCCTTCTTGTCTCCTCTATTTAGTTAAACTCCTATGTGGCTGAGTGAAGTTCTTACATTTTTTTTTTATCGGTAAAAGTATGAGTAAATCAGTGGTCATGTGTTTTGGAAGACAACGGTTTATGTGGTGTTTCTGTTGTGTTCTACAGTCTAAAAACTGTCTTGATGTTAATATGCGAATGATAAACTTCACCTCTATATTCAGTGGAGATATTTTTTGAACAAAGAGAAGATTGTTTCAAAGGACAAACAACTAAATAAGTCTGTGTATCAGTGAATCTACAAGAAGAATAGCAAACAAACAAACAGATGGACAGTCGGTCCCATTGTAAGTTATCTTGGGTACCCAATAACATAGCATTCAAATTTTAGGCCTGCTTTGCTTTTTGTGTGTGTGTGGGGGGTGGGGGCGGGGGTGATAAATTAGGACGGCAAAAGCGGATGAAACTAAAATATTTGAATGTGTTTTTTTATTGCCTGTGCCTTTTTATTTTGCTCTAACTCTTGCTGATTTCCTCAGGCCAAAAGAGTCCTTTTATAACTACAACTGAAACAAGTTCTGAAATGTGTAGCTATGCTAGATTTGTATATGTGAAACTTTTTTTTACTAATATATATATATATATATATATATATATATATATATATATATATATATATAAATAAAAGACTTCATCTCCGGGATGGGGTGGAGTGGAGGTGGGGCTACAGTATATCCGGTGTTCTTATATCCGGGGTACACTATACATTAACACTGGCTCTAATTTGGGACCAGATTAAATCTCTCTTATATCCGGGTTACACACTGTGTGTGTGTGTGTGTAAACTGATTAAGGTTTTAGAAATTTTGTGTTAATAATTGATAATTTGTATTTAGACTAGTGTTCTCATCTTCGCGGGTTGAAAATTACATGAACTAAAATGTGGGAATAGCACAATAGTCTCGATTTTAACTAATTATTTAACTCTTATATGTGATAAGTTAAAAATGTTAGTTTATTTTTTCCTAAAAAAGAAATTGTTTGAATATTTGAACAATTTGTGCTCAACTCTGTCTTCTCTTTTTTCTCAAGTGCTTATTATTGTTGGCTGAGTTTTCTAACTCACTTACTGAGCATTCGCTCTTCATAAGTACCAATCGCTTCTGCTACTTGTTGTTAGTAGTTCAACAAGCTCCTTTTGATGATTTGCTTTATAAAAACATTTTCATCGTTGATGATACAAATTTCAATACTTAACCTTAGTTTTCCTTTAACAAATCGGCTTTAGTAGTTATTTGTGGAGTGAGTATCAAGGTCACAAGTTTGTTCTTTCTTTTGATTTCACTTTTTTTTCTTATTTTTTTTTCTTTTTTTTGTAACAATTTACAGTTGTACCAAAAATATTAACTAATGAGGCCTGTGTCTCGGTGTCGTTTAGGAAAATTAGGCAGATCAACAATCACAATCTGTGGAAGTATATTGACCAGAAAAAAAAAAATCAAAGTATAGCATCTTGATCTGTTCTGTCCTCGTCGGTCAGTGAAAGAGAAATCCTTCTAAACTGAGACCATCTTAATTTTAGTTCTGATTAAGAACCCCCTTTTTTGGAAGGGGGGGGTATTCCTCACATTAAAAATTAATATTGTGTCTTAACTTCACCTCTCAAACTTTATCCACACACATGAACACACACAAAATTACTGGATGTGGAAGGTACTCATTGATTTCTCTGCTTTTTCATAAGATGTGTGTGTGTGTTTGGGAGGGGGAGGGGGGTAGCGGTGCTTTGATTTCAAATTACAAAATATAACAAAAAGAACGAAATGGCTGACTGAAACGAGATGTATTATGGTGGAATTTAATTTTGTAATGAAATTAATGGGACTCCTTTGCTTTACTACGTTTTTTTTTTTCTTTTGTGTGTGTGTTTGCCAACTCTTTTCGCCCAATAAAATCTGAAAGCTATGCCTAAATAGAATTCTGTGCAATAATAAAATTAATGATAAAATTGAATTAAAAACTAATAACTAATAGTGAATTAATGAGGTGGCATTTTTCAAATCCGTATGCAAATTAATTAATCAGAGATATATTAGGAAGCAGAATTTCTTCAAAGTGATACATGGAATTAGGGTTTTAACGTCACTATCAGCACAATAAAATACTCAATTTTCTAGTGATTTATCTCCAATTACATTATATGAGGATCAAATGGGTAAAGTTATTTTTTTCTATTAATTTTTGGTACTTATGCAGAGAAGGTACCGTGCTATTTTTTTTAATAGTATTTTCAAGTTTTGCAGTATTTTGGGTTTATTGAATTCTCTACATAAGTATCTCATTTTTTTATGCACTGACAAGTCACTGCTTATCAAAGTCCAAAGGCCACTTGAGGATAAGGGTTAATGAGCTTGTCGGATGAACACTGAGACAACACTTTAAGAATTGAAATTTGATTATTTACAAGGGTGAATCAACAAAAATTTAATATTTGATGTTGTAATCAATTGGGAAGCAGTCTTGTGATATTGAGTTCCATAAACAGGCAATTCTTTTTTTTTTGGGGGGGGGAACCCAAAAAACTTTGCTTGTGGAATTTCTATTTAGTTTTTGGTACGTAGAGAAAGAAAGGATAATTATCTATGGTGGTTGTAGTTAGATGAGTTTTTGTTGTAATTGTTTTACATTAGGAAAATTATAGATTGGAACTCGGTCGAGCACCTTATTTTCTAAGTTGAAGAGAAGAGGACTTGCTCCATTAGATTTTGTATTCGAGAGAAGAAATGGTGCTCCAAGAAGCACCTCCCCAGATGTGACAATAGTACTCCATCTAAGAACGTATTTGACTCCTATACAACCAAAGGATGCTAAAGTGAGAAACTTTGGAGTGGTAGAATATCTAATATTTATACAAAATATAATTTTAAAAGATATTGCAGTATTAGCAGGCCGCTTGGCGTTGCCCAGTCGTAAAATACATATCAATATTATGTTTTTATTCATACAGAAACGGAGACGTGCATGCGAGTATGTTTTTTTTTTTTTTCTAAGCAGTTCACTTCTCGTAAGTTTAAAAAAAAAAAAATTCGAGCTGAGATTGAAACCAAAACCTAAAGACAGTGAGTCAAGTATGATAACCATTAGGCCAGCTTTACATGATCTTTAAAAAGTGTTCTCAAACCTACATATTCTTAACATAAGGAATCTGTCATGTGAACGATTCATGCATGCGCATTCATGAAACAGTTGACAAACATAAAAATCCGATGACACCCATGCACCAATTGTTCAATGTTGACCACTTAGCAACTATTTTTTCCGGATGAAAACCCGATTAAAAAGTTTTCCACATATCTGAATATCCTACATAACAAATTTCAAGTTCGTAGATAAAAAATTCGTTGAGTATATAGGTTGAGAATTGTCCTCTCACACACGCACATGCATTCTCACTTATATAGATTATATATATTTAAATTACATGTTTTTAATTTAGATGTTTATCTCCAAAGTTGATAAATTGTTGCAATAATCAGGTTTGCTTGAAAAAGCGGAAAGATATGTATTGAACAAGAATTTTTATTTTTTTTATTTTTATGCTACTTAACATTAATTTTTAACTCTTCTTAACATGTTTGATTTTGTTTCTTCTACATATTTATTTTTTATTGTTAGATAAATCTGCTTGTGTGTAAAGATTTGTAGAAACCGATTAACATTAATCTATGAATAAGTGAGTGCCGATATACACGTATACATTTTCCCTAAAATAAAAAAAAAACAAAAAACAAAAAAAACTGTTCTCAGTAATTTATTTGTATATTCGCAAGGTTTGACCTGTTTCTTCTCTAAGGTCATGACTCATTATGTTTAAATGTTGGTTTCTGTTTTCTTTTTTTGGTTTTGTTTTGTTTTGTTAAAATCATTCTAAACTAGTAATAATTGTTTTGTGTATTTATTTATTTTATTTTTTTAACCCTAATAAATAAGTTTTAAGTTCGTTTTATTTGTCTGCATGTAATCGAGTTTTTACTGGAAAGTGCATCAAATTCTATTAAACACAGAGTTAATTCTTTTCTAAGAATCCACAGTTGATCCCTACCCAATTCAAAAACACAAAAACAAATTTAAAAAAGAAGCAAATCCACTACAGATAAATGTTTCTGTAAATGTGAGAAAGAATTTATTTTTTATTTTTCTATCGGCAACTTTCCAAGTCTTCCCCCTCCTCTTTCACCTGCAGTCAGTGTTGCCAACATCTTCAGCGTTTTACTTGTCAGCCGTCCAAACTCCAGTACAGCATAATTTGCTAGGTTCCTAGTTTTCAGGATTGAAAATTCTGCCTCCACAAATGGAAATGGAATTCTTCATTTATAACTTAAGCTGTTTTTTTTTTCTTTCCCTTACACAATTTTATATTCATGCAATTTTGCATCTTATCTTTTCACTTATATATATATATATATATATATATATATATATATATATATATATATATATATATATATATATATATATATAATTTGCTGTCTGAAAGCTTTTTAGTGCATTACATTTAAAATGTATGCAAAATTAAGATTTATTACAAGCATTATGATTTTGGATTTTGTCATTTTAGATTGCTGCATCTGTCCCTGCACTTGAGGCTTTGACTTGTTGTTTATAGCAAATCAACCCCCCCCCCCTTTATTTTTATTTATTTTTCAGGTTTATTTAATACTGAAGTACAATTTAATTTTTTTCATACAATACATTGAATGTAAGCATTAATCAGATTGAGACTTCTCAGATTCTCTTAACTCGTTCCCGTCAACCGTCTATCAGACGCTGTTGTTAGCATGTCTTCTAGATGCCATCTAGAGTTTTCTTAAAGTTACTCAATTTAGATATTATGAGGTCTTCCAGCCAATCTTTTGCTGCACAGTGGATTCCATGGAAAGGTGTCACTCAGAAGTCTTGACTTCTAGAAGTGAGCAAGCTGAAATTTTCTCTCTCACTGAGACAGAGATAAGATGATGTTCATATAAGCATTTCTTGATTGGAGTGTTGCCTCCATCTTTGTGTATTCCGTCAAGTCATGCTTTTTATTTTTACTATTTTGTGCAAGTTATTTAACTGTAAAGTTAGACAGATTTCATCATGACCCTGAAAAAGTCCTTTTAAGTTTGTCAGGAAGCGAAGATTTCCAGATGGTTTACAGTCTGCCAAGGACACTCCAGGCTTTCTCAAAAGTTTTAGTATGTAATTGAATTCAGTCTAGCCAATTCCATAGTTCATAATAGATACTATTTCGCCAATCCGGCACCTGCTAAACTTAAAAGAACTTCTACATTGAATAATGCAGAATTATAGAAAATGTACAGTTATTTTGGTGATTTTTTTTTCTCAGTTTTTTAACAAGTTATGTAAACATTTTTGAAAGACTTACTAAATAAAAATGAATTTTAATCTTTAACAACATTCCAAATGTTGTCTTAAGTTCGGCCTCTCACTCTCTCTCTTTCACTCTCACTCTCTCTCTCTCTTTCACTCTCACTCTCTCTCTCTCTCTCTCTCTTTCACTCTCTCTCTCTTTCACTCTCTCTCTCTTTCACTCTCTCTCTTTCACTCTCACTCTCTCTCTCACACACTCTCTCTCTCACACACACTCTCTCTCTCACACACACTCTCTCTCTCACACACACTCTCTCTCTCACACACACTCTCTCTCTCACACACACTCTCTCTCTCTCACACACTCTCTCTCTCTCACACACTCTCTCTCACACACTCTCTCTCACACACTCTCTCTCTCTCTCACTCTCTCTCTCTCACTATCTCTCTCTCACTATCTCTCTCTCTCTTAAACTCTTTCTAAACTTCCATTACTTATGCTGCTTCAGGTTTCATAGTTTTTCATTTCATGAATCAAATATATGAAATATACATTTCCTGGGAAACCTAAAATAATTATGAAAATAATCTTAAGTCTCAGCCTTCCTTATTTATTTATTTTTTTTATATTTTTTTCTGTTATTTTTTTTTATATTATTTTTATTTTTTATTTATTAATGAATCACCACTAATTAAGGTCAAACGCCACTCAAGGATAAGAATTAATGTGATGGATGTCAGTTGAATGATTATGAAATGATTGACAATGATGAATGGAATGATTACTTCTGAGAGCCATTTATAACAAGTACTTGCTGACAAATTACCATGTTGTAGTTTGCATTACGATGGGAGTGCTTTCCTGCAATCTGCAGATGGAAAGATGCAAGAAACACTGTTCATGGAAATTATAATCAAATATGAACAGTAGTAGAATTCCAAGTTGTCACATTATTCTGAGACTGATTGAACCATAAATGCTAACCACTGAGTAATTAACGACTATTTCCACTCGCCCATCCTGGAAAGTCTACCATTTTTTAAATTGTTTTTCTTAATCCTATGTGCAAATTCTTTATAAATGTGTTCGCTATGTTCTTTGCGTGCTTTCCTTTAAATGCATAATATTCACATGCATTCGTACACGTGTAGACAAAAAAGTATTTTGTGAAACCTGAACAAAGTTCTTCCTAAAAGAAACTATCAATATATTGCTGTAAGATTTGAGCACAATTCTTGATGCTGGTATCTGAATAATACGGAGCTGATTATTGAAACAAACTGGAAACGTGTCTCTTTCAGTGGAATAATTCTCAAAGGCTTCAGCGTCATCCTAAAAGACAATGGCTGGCGAGTGGATCTTACAACCGGCCAATTTTTCTGGAATTTGATTCTTGTTAGTTTCTTAGAAACGAACAGACACTTTTCAGTTATTATCAGCAACCTAATGTTGTATGTTCGTATGATTAAAGTGAGGTGGTGGAGTTATAACTAGAACATTATAGTGTGAGCGGATTCATTACTTTTCGAGTTGGACCACTTTAAAATTTTAGAAAGCTGAGTCGATATTAAAATTTAAAAAAAATTAAAAATAAACAATTGTTTTTAATCTTTGCATCATTATTAAATATTCGTCATCTGTTTTGCGAATTCTTTCTTTTTTGACTAACTTTTAATGCATATTTCATATAGGAATTCTGAGGATTAACTACTAAAATAAATCAGAAATGCAATTTTTATTTTTTGAAAACAAAACTAATATTATCCTTATATTTGACGAAACAGATTTCGGTATTTACCTTTTATTAAGAAAGCCATTAATATCAATTAAATGAGGGCTGCTTTTACTTTATATATAAGAAAGATAACAAATGTCTATGCCAAATATGGTGTCCTTTAAAAAGCGATGTTTACTCTAAAAAAATATACTATAAGAATTCATAATATCTTAATGACCTTCCCACATGACAAAATATATGAACTTAGTAAGATTAATTAGAAAATAGGTTATGGTGACAGAATTATATACAAATTGAGTCCGTGAACTTATGTGATAACTAACATTCCTCATATCTTACAATCGGCCACATTTCGTATATAAATCCCACCCAACAATATTATTGCTGATGAGGAGACTTTGTTCCAAAAAACTATATGATAAAATTATTGTCCAAGACTCAATGTCTATCACAATAAAAACATCGTTTCCGAAACGATCGTACAATTTATTGATTTTGTTTTGTTCTTCCTTATGAAACCGATTTTTAATTTTAATTATAAATTATCATCTTATTGTCTATGCAAATAAGTATCAGCAATGCTTTAGTTTTTGTAAATTTATCGACTATTTTATCTATGTGATATCATCTAAGTAGGATATTACGATTGATAGACAAATATTAAAGAAAATGGTAAGCAAAGGTAGTCAAATGCAAAACTATGCTGGTGCGTTCACATAGCTTTCTGATGAAGTAGACTCTGGAGTGTCTATCTCTCAGAAATTGCTCTCATAACTAGCGTTTCTTGCCTACTGACCTGGAACAGAAATTATCATTACTCAGACTCCTTAAGAGAACTTATTAGAGTTGCTAAAGGATGTTTTTTATATACTTAAAAATAATATAATGTATGTTATTTTTTACATTTGACAAGAAAAATCTCTAAAATTATTATATGAAAAAGTGACTTAGAATCTACATAGTTAAAGGTTTTTTCCCCTTTCTTTCTCTCTTTTTTCTGTGTTTTGTATTTGTCTTCCAGTTAACTATCCTTTGATCTCCCTTTCTCCTGACCGAATTTCGACCTAGCTCTCTCTCTCTCTCTCTCTCTCTCTCTCTCTCTCTCTCTCTCTCTCTCTTTCTCTCTCTCTCATAGTGTTATAGGACAAACACGGAGGGGCGCAGTGATTCGCACATTGATTACTGAATATCAATATGGTATAAAGACGTTAAAAGCTATTTGAATGTATTTATACAGACAATTTTAAAAAGATTTAGTTTTTAATTTTTTTTTTTTTAACTTAGTTTCATCAAAGTATTTTCTTTTTAGTCAATAAATGGAACAGCATTAATGCATATACAAAGAGTAAAAATAAAACCAGCACAAAGAACTTTAAGTTTTAGAAGGTTTATCTGATTTTTCACAAAGGACAAAATATTTGCAACAGGAATCACTAAGACTAAATTTATTTTCATTTATTTTTCCTTTTTAATCTGTTGGAAATAATTGCTGACTGTAAAATTTACCATATGTTATAGCTTGCCATATATTAGTTACATATATTATTTTACTAGACAATAGTCTACCTCGTACTATTAAATTAGTTATATATACTATTTTACTAGATAATACTGTATCTTTATATATATATATATATATATATATATTATTTTCACGCCAAACAAGGAACAGTGCCACTTTGATGTATCTGGGACATAATTTTCAGGATACTATGTAAGGAATTGAGCAGCAATATGTTTGTTGACATTACACTTGAACTTCTGCATATCAGTACAGTCTGGGAAGCAGGACCCCGGAAGGAAATTCCAAAGTCTAGCCGTCTTAGGAAAGACACTATTACAGTAAAAGGCTTTCTTACATTTAGCGATTTCTACTATTTTACTAGACAATAGTTTATCATATACTGTTCATTGGAGTGAAATTATTTCATTATTAGATTTAGCACAAATTGATTCATTGAAAGAGATAATAGTTTGGGAAATTGTTCCACTAAGATTCACGACTGTTAAATTTGTTGCACAAATGCTCAATGCCAACTCTTGTGATTTTAAAAAGTCAGCTTCAGACATGAGAAATTTTGCGAAATTTTCAAACGCTAGACTCAGCCATTTCGGAACCTATGAGGAAGGCGCGCACACACACACACACACACACACACACACACACACACACACACACACACACACACACACAAAATAAGGGACTTTTATATAATAGTAAAGATAGATTATTTATAGCATTTTGATTTCAAAGAGTTTCACTTGTTTTCAAGACTGAATCCAACTTTGGTTTAAGGATTTAAATTGAATTGAAACAAAAAGTTAGGCATACATAATGACCATATTTGGTTTTGATTTCTATAAATTATATCAGATAACAAAAAAAATTTAAAGTAAAACTAAACAATATTTGTAATTTGAAATATTTATAAGAATAAAAATGTCTCTTGATTTGAGACTCAAATGGGCAAGTATTAAATACACAAATATCTCTCTCTCTCTATCTCTCTCTATCTCTCTCTCTATCTCTCTGATAGGAAAAGAAAAAGTAAAGGACAAATCAAGACTTTCTTTCCTTCTTTTTTGCCGGTGAGATTTGAAAATCTATCTGTACCTGATGATTTTGGTAGCAGTTTTAGAACTTCTGATTTTAAAGGCCAATACTTTACCATCTTCCTTTATTTATGCCTCATGGAAAACAAAATATTGATCAGGATTAAATATGAATTGATTGAAAATAAAATTGTTGTTTTATAACAACACATCAATATATGTCATAAATCAATGTAATTTTATTAAAACATCTATAGCTCACAAAAGTAGAAGCTGGGTCAATAAATGTCTTAAAGTATTTAAAAATTTTTGCATTCTCCTAAAATATTACAATATTCTAACAAAGAAAAAGTTTGCTAAATAATGAAACCAAAAGAAATATGGTTAGAATTCCTAATTGAAATTCACATTAAAAGTTAAAAATGGGTGGAGATGCATTTGTATGAGGTTGGTAATTTTAGAAAGAAAATAGGGTGGAGAACCAACTGGACTTTTTATTTTTATAATAAACTAGCCTGCATTCCTGGCATTGCCCGGGTGTTTAGAGGTGTGTGTTGAGCGCAAAAAAAAAAAAAAAAAGTAGCAGGCAGGCAGGCAGGCAGGCAGGCAGGCAGGCAGGCAGGCAGGCAGGCTCGAACATGTACCGTGAAAGAAAAAATTAAAGGGGAGGGGATGACATCTTTGCTGTTGTGTCCACCGCCAGACTGGAAGTGGTGAAGGTTTAAATTAAGACTAATCAATCGAAAAGAGAGGATGACTTTCGAAAATATCGGCGAAAAAGCGACCCCTCCTTGTAGAAAAGTGCCCAGTTAAGGGTGGAGGAATTAATACTTTTTGCCAATTTTTTGATATTTGTCATCTGAAGGGCGAGCTTCAAAACAATACAGATCTCGTGAAAATCGGTTGCCTCTGTCAAAAGTTTTAGGCAGACACACATAGATGCATACAAACATACATACATTTAAACAGACAGGAGATTTATATTATAGATTATGTGAACCATTGTTTCCTTTTTTTTTTTTTTTTTTTTTTTTTTTTTCTAATTTTTTAACCGTTGTTTGGAGAACATTTTTGGAAATAAAAACAGAAATATAGACTTTGAATCCGAAATGAATCTGATATTTCATATTTTTAATGAGCGATTATACCATGGGAAGATGTGGCACAAGGCTGAAAAGCCAGCACACAAGTGGAGGTGCATTGTGACATACAAAAATGCTTGAACAGCCCCGTTTACATTTCCCTAGTAGTGGAGCCTCAAACAATTATCGCTAAACTAACCCTCTTGTCAAAAAAAATAAGATAAAACTTCGGAGAGTGGACTTTTGGTAAAGGTACAAAACAAAAACTATAAAGATATTTATTGTTTTTTTTTTTTTTTTTTTTTTTTTTTTAATATTTCTGAATTTTTAATTTCAAATTTTGATTAAAAGTCACTTGAACATTGAGTCTATTACATAAAGATAGGCATTGGTAGTTTGCTATTCGAATTTGTATAAGATTTTTGCTTTTTTTTTTTTTTTTTTTTTCGTAATTTTATTTTATCGCTAAATTTCGTCACGTTTCATCTTTGAAAAAATTGAGGTAAATTATGTTTGCTGGAGAAAGAGATTCCAATTCTTAAGAATAAGAAATTTTAACCGGAGAACACTGAAATATCAGCCAGATTGGATTTTCACCTGGTAAGGCCTTCAGCTATATAGAATTTGATGCCCTTCGTTGACAAATAATTTGAGTACAAAATACTTTTACTAATTATACATTATTATTATTATTATTATTATTATTATTATTATTATTATTATTAATCATTGCAAAAACTAAATTAGTTGTTCCTTTGAACTGATCAATTAATTTTATTTGACGCATTGCATGGACGATAATTACTTCCGTTAACAGTATTCAGTAGAACTATTTAACTAAAGAAAAATTTATTAATAATTTTCGTTTTATTTTAAGCATTATTTCTTGTGATTATTTTTTTGAGTAAACCATCAATTATTTCACTAAATGACGCACTGTGTAACTTGTCAGTTTTTGTTTATTTTTAAAATTCTTTTTAGCCGTTAAAAAGATTTTTCTAGTACCCCCCCCTCCGCTTTAAACTGATGTTCAGTCACTGATACAAACAACTAATGATTGCAATGAATTATTCATAAAATGTATATTTTTTTTTTCTTGACTGGTCAATTGAAACCTGTGAGAAGGCAAAATCTCAACCATTTGATAAGTTGAGAAAGAAATAAAACCTGAATTCTTATGTATTTATTTTTGCATATTATTATTATTTATTTTTAATTTTGTTTTTAATTAAAAAAAAAATCAGTTATAACAAGAAAGTAATTTTAATTATATTAATAATGCTTGTTTGACTTGTCTATTTACATTTTTTTTTTATTTTTATTTATTTATTTTTAAGGCTTTTGAAGATAAATCTCCATACCCACATATATCCTTAAAAACCAGGATAGTTGGAAGTGTATGTTTTTAGTTTTATTAAAGGGTCTGTTGGGTTTTATGTTCACATCAGAGATCCATAAAAAGGAAATAAGACTTTATTTAAGAATAGAAATATTAAAGAGTTTTAGGAATCTTTCTTTCTTTCTTTCTTTTTTTTTTTTTTTTTTTTTTTTTTTTAAATGGAAATTACTTCAGATAAGATATGGAGCCATTTAATGTAAGGAGCTAAAGATATATATATATATATATATATATATATATATATATATATATATATATATATATATATATATATATATATATATATTCTACTTCAAGGTTAAAAACTAGCCAATGTTAAATAGATAGATTCCGACCCAGAAAACAGCTATTCTTCCTTTCTGAGAAACATCGCTCATGGAATGTGAGAACTAAAGGACAAAATGAAGGAAGCAAAAGTTATAAGACCCAGGGTATACTTTCTACTCCTCCGGGGCAACATTAGGTATATATCAATTAATGCCATATTACTGTTTCTCTTATCATTCATCCTTTTTTCCTTCATCTCAAACGTGTGTGTACATTAAACAGTGCTTAGTTTGACTCGTATATAGATTTTTAAAAACTTTTTTATTCAATTTAGTGAAGCTATATACAAAATGAGAGGTGATCTTAAGATTGTAGTTTTATGGGTACGTCAGCTAGTTTTATAATAACCACTGATTCACCCTCATGTCCCTTCCACCTTTTTATCTGTTTACTCCATCTTAAATTTCCTCTATTTGCTTCTGATACTTATGCTGATGGTGTAAGCTTCTTTTCTGATGATGATGAGGATTTTAGTTGTAAGAATCAATTGCCTCCTTTTTCTACCTGATTTTATTTTGGCAACATTTGTATGACTTGTTAGGTGTACTTTTATTAGATTACATAGTATTTCAAATCTATGTATGTAAAAAAAAAAAAAAAACTGAAAGTGGTGTAACTCTGGGATTTTTTCTTTTTTTTTTTTACTTGAACATTCTATTTGCAATGATTTCAAAGAACTTACTTGCCTCCGAAGTGTTGAACAATTCTGTTGACCTATGTTGTCAGTGAAATAGTTTGTAGTGTAATTACACCCTCAAACTATTTGGTAATAAAAACCCTGGTGTATATTTGTGTTTTTATTACAATTGACAATTGATTTACAATAGGGAGTTGGCTGAGTTTGGTATATTCTCTTGACAATCCTCTTTGCATTCCATTCCCTTGCTATTGGGACGAGTCTGCGCGTGCGCGCGTGTGTGTAGAGTTCCCATTAGTACCATTTTCTCTTTTTCTCTTTTTCTCAAACTTGTAAATGTCATACTAGTTGCTGATGTGTGTATGTGTGCAATATATATAGCAGTATGTGATAAGAGTATATGAAACAACTAAAAAAAAAACTTGTAGTTTTTAGGTAATAATTTTTTTTTTTTTTTTTTTTTTTTTAACTGCATTAAGTTGCTTTTTCAGACAAATCTACAATTTTTACCTTCCTGGTGGAGATATGAAAATCATCTAGGGCTTTGAAAATATCAATTCATAGGGGGCTTCCAACTTAGTTCACGTTAAGACCAGAAACTCTTGAGAACCTTTCATTTCTATTGACACTTCTCTTGTCTTAATTTTTAAGTGGTCAGCACTCAACATATGTGAAAAAGACTTGCAATCTCATGTCTGCATTCACATCTGCTTCTAGCATAATAATATAGGTAAAACTTGCAGAGAATGTTTTGTTTTACGGTTGTTGTAAAAATGGAACGGAAATTTAAATTTCGTTCTGTTTTAATCTTTTTATTCATTGTGCCCCCCCCCAAAAAAACGAAAGTAATCAAAAGAATAACATTCAACAATCGCACTTTTTAATTTAAAAAAAAAAAAAAGAGACTTTTTTTTTTTTTTTTTTGTATAAAAATAAAATTTTATGAACAAAAACGAAATAATTTAATTTTTAAATGAAAAAAGTCAATTTGGTATACCTTTTTAGTATTTTTATTTACACAAGTCCAACTCACCGTTCGCTTTGAAAATGTCGACTTTTATAGGTTTTCGGATATACCTACAATGAATAAACACTTCAACCTCCCCATTTTAAGAACCACTTTTCGAATAGACACCTGGAACCTCCCCATGTTAAGAACGGCTTTCAGAATAGACCCCCCCCAACCTTGTTAGCATACCAAAAACCTATAAAGGTCGACATGTCAAATGTGAACAATGAGTTGGATGTAATCTAAAAATGTACCAAATTTAAAGCAGAACGAAATTTAAATTTGTTCCATTTTTACAACTGTAAAACAGCATTCTCTGAGTTTTACCATAATAATTCAAATACACAATATAGTTATCTAGACACATGTTTTGTCATTTCTATAACTCATCAGTGTGGTTAGACCTAATAAGATTCAAAAACAGGATCCCAATGATTGATGTCCAGTGCTCTACCACCATCACAAACCTGCTAGTAGCAGCATGAGATGCTGTATTGCATTATAAAATGATATCACTAATTTATACTTTTATTTACTATAATAACAAGTATTCAATTATTTTTACAGAAATGCATCATCATAATGCTAAGTTAAAATCATTATTTTCATGATCAGGGCATATTAAAATCTAAAATTTATTTAAACAATACTAGCTGGACCTATAGAAATTCCACAGTGAACTAATTCATATGTAATATATTGATGTTGGCATTCTGTAGATGTTTTGCGTAAATGGAGATGCTCTGATTTTATTGCAGCTCTTTTGTTAAAACTGTGAAAGTATGTATCTAAATAAGCAGGGACACCCGGTGTAGCCCGGTCGTAAAGTATGCTTAAATATATTTTAATTCTTGCAGATTTCGTATATATTATTATAGAGTTAATGTTCTATCGATTTTTATATATTATAAAGTTGCAATTTCAAAAATAAAAAAACTGTATCCATATGACTTGGGTACATTAGCTTGAATTGAAGCCAAAATAAAAACTTATGAAAAACATATATAGGGTGTCCACAAAGTCTGGCTGCATAATCTACACGGTGCCCACAAAGTCTGGCTGCATAATCTACACGGTGCCCACAAAGTCTGGCTGCATAATCTACATGGTGCCCACAAAGTCTGGCTGCATAATCTACATGATGCCCACAAAGTCTGGCTGCATAATGTAGCCAAACTTTGTGGACACCTTGTATGTGTATATATATATATATATATATATATATATACTTAAGTTGCTTCAGCCATAATCGAAACTGAAACCAAAACTATGAAGAATTCTTAATAAAATTATTTAGAAAAAAATAGATTACTGGAGTGCCATCAGTTATAATTGAAACCGAAACCAAAACTTATGAAGAATTCTTGATAAAATTATTTATGACAAGAAATGGAAGTACATAACAATTAAATGACCTGGATGTAAGCGTGACACAGAAAATAACACACACACTATCGTATTAATATATAGATTAGAACTATATGATGCTAAAAAAAAAAAACAAAAAAAAACGACTTTTAGTGTTGTGACTAATTGCAAAAAATGCAATCATATTTCACTCATAAATCTCAAACGTTGCTAATTTATAAGGATGGTTATTTTTAATCATAGATAATAAGTAGATTTATGTTTGAAGAGCATATGCAGAATTAACAGTGATTGTCAGGTTTTAGGAGAATCTGATGTTCATCATGCCCTGTTGACCTCATGTTTATGATCTTCAAACTTAGATCTCTATCCTATTTTGAATTACTTGTGCAGATTGAATGTGTATCTTAAATTCTGATATTTCCTACTTGCAATATTGCCTGACGAAATATAAACTTCATAAGTGCTCCGACGATGATTATATCAATGTGTGAGTTTGCTGTGCACACATAATCTACTTCTCTGAGTTTTGCGCTGATATCAAATGTTTTCTGCATGCATCAGTTCATTTTTCCACTAAACACTTTTGATAGCTTATAAAACTTCTTCAGAAAAATTGGTTGGCTTTCTAAAACCTATAAGTATATGAGAGGGAAATCAAAAGCGATCTTCTTCCAGGCCATTTTATGAGATATTTTTAGCTGACTTTTTTCTTTTTTTTATCACTAAAAAAAAAAAAAAAAAAACTAAGCAAAATTATATTTAACATATAAAAAAAAACATTTCAATTTATTTAGTATAAATATTAATGTCATATTTAGAATATTTGCAAAATCTCAAGAAATCTATAAACATCCAATTCATAAATATATTCTATTATAATATTCATAATTGTTGAGGTCGTCACTGAACTGACCTCTAATTAATCGTTTACTTCCAGAAAGTCATTTAATTTCCAGTCAACTAAAAAAAAAAAAATCACATTGTTTTCCGCATATGATGTCTTTTATGTGCTTATCTTGCACCAAGAACGGAGATCATTTTGTTAGTTGCAAATCAAAAGCCATCTGATGTTCTTTACACAATAATTATTCAATTAATGCATCAACAGGATCTTTAAAAATGAATGATTTGTTCACCATGATCGTCTAGTAAGCTGCAAAGTCAAAAGTAGAAACAAAACAAAAAAAAAGTTATGAAAATAAGGGTTATTAATTTAAAAACTAACATAAGAGGATGTAATGGAGAAAGATGTAAACTATGAAAACTGCTGAGCCATGTTCGAATTCCTTCAGATCTATTTCTTTCACTTACACTCGAATGCAATTTAGAACAGTAGATTGTTTCTAATATGTATTGTTTTTTGGAGCATTACGCAATCAAAAAGGATTTAATGACAAATCAAGCGTTTTAAGTTGTTAAATGTTGAACTATTGGAATCTATCTACTATATTTGATTAATTGAACAGATTATTCAATCCAAAGCGAGAGAAAATTGTTGGTTCATGCCTTTCTCAATACTGGCATAAAAATAACCACAATAGATCCTATTAGGATTTGGACTTGACATAGCTGATTCCATAAACCACCACTGTATGAATTTGACTCTCACAATTATACATGCTCATATGAATTGTTTGTACACTAATATGCAAATGCAAACTAAATGCACGTATATTTGAAAGTTAATGAATTCGTTATCCTTCCTGTCACCAAGTAGTGCAGTAAGTTTATTTAAATTATCTAACATATAAATTTATCATTTAATTTTCAAAGTCAGACCTAAATAGCATTTCAGCTGATAAAGCAGCTAATTTTCAGTTGTTATTGGCAATATAATCTCGGCTTATTTCGGTATTTGTTTCCAGTCGTCCTATACAAACACTTCAGTTTTCACTGGTATTTAACCATGTCAACTATAGAGAGGTGTGGTTGGAGATTGCACACCTCCTGCCACAAAAATTTCATGTGCAGGCACCCCTTCGTGAGTATCCATAGTCTGTCAAAGACTTAAGGATCCCTTGAATTGGCAAAATAATAATGTACTTCATTACATTTTTTTTTTTAATTACTTGGTTCAGCCCAAATGACTACTACTATGAAACACTTTTAAATAATGACTTAAAAATAAAAATCAGTAAAGAGGCTAACTATATAAGGTACAACCAGTATGTTTCTTAGGTTTTTCATTGATAGCTTTTTTTTCCTACAAAATTAATATTTGATTCTGATTCATCAGTTTTTGGCATTAATAATTATGATGTTATTAACATTCTTTAGAAATGCTAAATATTCTTGGGGACCGCTTGTGAATTTCATACTCCCATGAAACTTTTTTCAAAGGATGTCAGTTAAGGTTGGTGAGTGCCACTTGAGTACAGTAATATTTACTGGAAGAATATAATAGCTATGAACTTAAAACTTAACAATTCATTAGCATTTTCTATTACTACATAAGCAAGTAAAACATAAACTATACTCACAGAGCATGAGAAGAAAGTTCTCAATGTTTTTCAAATGAAATGCTTAAGAACCATACTTGGAATAGGTTTACGAAGTAGATTAAGAAGTACAAGTGTCAAAAAGAATCTTAATATTAACGGATTTATCAATGACATTATTTTGGAAAAAAGAAATTACCATGATTTTTTAGTATTTTTGGAGCCCCAGTTACATAACTCCCAGTTATATTTAATAAAAAAAAAAGATTGCATTGAAAAAAGTCAAGAGTATAAACACCAAAGAGATGATCTGGCAAGAGTGACAGTTGAAAGACTGGCACAAGACTTGTGATGAGTGGAGGTATTTTGTTCAAAAGCATTCTGTAGTATGTAGTAAGTCAGTTTTCTTGAATATGGTGAAAATCAGTTTTATTTTCTATTAAAATATAATTGGAATTTTTTTAAAGATTTTATTAACTTTTAACTTTGTAGTTTCTAAAACAATAAGAGTATAAAATTGTTTGCTGTTAATATACGTTTTATCTTGAACACTGTTTTTATATGTAGTTATTTCATCAAGAGAAAACACCTTTTTTGTTGTTTTTCTTTTATGTAAATGATTGAAAATACTGTAGGATAATTATTTTATATGTAAAAAAAAAAAAAAATTGTCAGCTTTTCTTCTATTTCATTCTTTCTTAACAAAATGTAACACATTCTGTTATCAGACTTATATGTCAGATATAGGTTATTAAAAAAATTATTTTCAATTGATTCTGATCGATATTTTATTTTTTATTAATCACAAATAGAGGAAAGCGAGCAAGTACTTACCTTTACAGTCATATCTACTATGCCTGTCACTCATAAGACCAAGAAGAAATTTGCTGACTATTAGTCCTCATCTCCTCTGACCTATATCCTACTTTCTATAGCGAGATGAAAAACCAACAGGTGTGCTTTATGTATTTAACAGTGTCAAGATTTTGTAATTGAGGTCATAGGTCAATAAGTTAGTACACTGCACTTACAAATGTCTGTTCAAACATGCTTATTTTTATTCTGATTTTGCCTCAAAAATTAATTTATCCATTTCAAATTATTACAATGGAAAGCAGATTGTTTCGTTAAAGAATTATATTTTTATTTTGTTTATTTTGTGATCTACGTGATTTGCGGAAATACCAGGTAGCTACTAGTTAATTATAAATATATGTATTCCAATTGAACAAAACTTATTGGTTTTGGTTTTAATTAGACTTTTACTTATATATATATATATATATATATATATATATATATATATATATATGGTCGTCTTTTATTGAGAGATGCATTCTCGTGACAGATTTTTTTTTTATTGAAACAGATAAATGTACAGAAAAAATAGAATTACCAATTTTGGAATTATGTAAAGAAAAAACTTTTTCATAACCAGAATGTATCATTCAGCATAGAATGCCAATCTTGGAAATATCTTCACAAAATATGTCAACCATTGTAAATAAGTCAGAGCTATTTTGTAATTCCCTTCAAGTTTGCATTAAATATTTTCTTTTTTTGCATTGAATATAATGGTTTTATGTTATAAGGTGATTTGAACCGTACCGGGCAGTATTTTTATTTTTAATATTTATACAAAAATAAGTACACGGTATACTTGATATTGCTTCTATATTTAACATTTTTTTGGAAATAGTTTAATACTTGAATCATATCCCCCCCCTCTCTCTCTCTCTCTCTCTCTATATATATATATATATATATATATATATATATATATATATATATATTATGTCTGTTTTTATATATATATATATTTTTTTTTTTACAATATGATTTACTAAGACTTAATGATGTCTGCTTGTTATAAACTTCTTGTTAAACATTTTTCTATAGATTTTAATATTGTAACACAAACTTTTATTCTCGAACTTCACACTAATATAAACAAATCTTATTATTTGTTTAGTAGCAAGAAGTTAAAAACGACTCCTCCCTTCTATTTTAAGAGGTTATAAGTGAAAACAGTAACACCCTACATTCTCTTGTTCTTGCTGTGTAGATTTTCTGTGGCATTTCAGAGCTGGGTTCTTGGTAACCTGATAGATCTCTGGCATGCCTTTTTCAGCTTCCATTTTTGTTTTCTTTCTTTTTTTTTTTTTTTTTTTTTTTTTCTGCCACTGCTGCTACGGTTGGAACATTTGATAAACAGGGTTTGTATTATTTGTTAAATTCCCCCCCCCCCCTCTCAACTAACCACTAACTACCCCTAAGGTTTTGGTCAGGTCTTGTTTATCATAAAGTCAGATATTCTGAGATGATCTGTGAAAGGAGAGTTGATCATATCTCATCTTGCTCAGGAGAGGATGGGGTTGTTCTTGTGACAACCAAAAGGTACCGCATACACTAAAGCCTTGTCACTTCTTAACACGTTCTCCCAAGATTGTTGTTGTTCTTGGTATGTTTGCTTTACTCACCTATTTATAGCAAAAAAGGAGAGAATAGTTTCTTTTCAAATATTACTATGCCCACCTCTACCTCTTTGGTTAGGCCCTGTCGGTGGGGCATTAGAATATGCCGACTGTTCCCCTGCAGAGGGTAAAAGTCCCTCAATGGGGGTCCTGGATATGACCTTAAACTATATCCAGTGGTGAGGCCCCAGCTTGTGGGCTTTGGGGAGTGTGGAGCCACCCTTTAATTACTATTGCTCCCAGGTCCACTCTGACCCGGAGTGGTAGTACCTGTTAGGGTCCCAACTATGGGTTAAATAGAAACCGACGCGAAAACAACAAATATACTCTATTAAAAAAATTTTTCTTCAAAATCTTTGGATTCGGCATTAAATAACCCGAAAAGGGTTGATATGCCGTAAAACAACCAACCAACCAACCAACCTTTTTGGTTAGGGAAGTTTTCATAAATTACATAAAAAAAACTCCAAACAACTTTTAAACTTATTCTTATAAACTTTTTTTATATTCTCTTATTTTTGGAGTAAGGATTGTCCATTTTATTTTTAAAAACAAATGAATAATTGTATCTTAATAAAATAATCAAATCTGTAAAACATTATCACAGGATTGCTTCTCTGAATACTACACCATTCTAGTCTTCAAATTCAATGTCAACAAATCTTCATAAATCGTCTTCATATCATAAGTAATCAAATTTTGTTTTTTTCATTCATTTTCAATCCTCTTATAATATTCTTCTTCGCTCAATAAACAATCCAACCATTTCATTAACCTTTATTCTTGAAGTGACCTTTGGTCTTGATATTTGATGACTCGTTAATAATAAAAATAATAATTTTTAAAATTCTGATATACAAACATTAACGACCTGTTTGCTTTTGAATTGTTTTGTCAGTTTAACCATAAATTATATAAAACCTCTATAAATAGGGAGGGTGCTATGGATATAGACTCCAAGCCCGTGCATATATCTATCCGAGTCATTATGGTAAAGAGGGAGGTATCCTGTCATGCTAAAGTAGTTAGAGGGGATTGAAGAGTATAAGTTTGTTTCACTTAATGCTAAGGTATCCGGGGAGTTTACTAAAAGATAAGACTCTACATCATCTAGAATACCTTTCAACCCACGGATATTTGTGAAAGCTTTATCAACTAAGCTTCAGCCCCTGTCCCATCGCCACAATGTTGCATCACTGTGCCTGTTTTACGAATATTTTACTAGAATGTGTTCTGATGAACTTGTTACACTTGTACCCCTTCGACGTACATACCCCGACAAACATGGTTAGCAACCTTCACTGTTGATGTCCCTAAATGCCAGAAAGCTTTCTGTTCTAATAGTTTCTTCCCTTCTTGCTGCCTGCTTCCCTAACTGTACTGATATGCAGAAGTTTAAATGTAACATACACAAATATCTTGTTAATCTTTCCTAGACATGGCCCCAAATCGTAGCCCCTTACGTCCAAGTGGCGATAAGATTGTAAACGACCAAGTTTTCTCCGATTCTCTCTCCTCTGATCTTGAGCAAGTGGTACAATGAGGGAAGAGGTGGCTTGTTACTTTTAATGCATCTAAAACCAAGCTTCTATCTTTACATCATCAACACTCTGATTCCCATCTGGCATCAATTAAAATGAATGGCTCTCGTCTTGGGGAGGCCTCATGTTTTGACAAGCTTCTGGGCTTAATATTTACTCCTGATCTGAAATGGAACACATACATAAAATCCATTGCCAAGGCCGCTGGAAAAATGGTTGGATCCTTCTATCAATCCAGTAGATATCTCGCTGCTGATGCAATTCTCTATCTATATAAGAGCCAGGTACGTCCAAGGATGGAGTACTGTTGCCACATCTGGGCAGGAGCTGCTAGCAAGGACTTATCCTGCCTTGATAGAGTTCAAAATAGACTTCGTAGCCTCATAAGGGATGTCCTTTTCTCTTCCCTGCAACCTCTTTCTCACAGAAGAGATATTGCGAGTTTGTCTTTGCTTTATCATTATTTTCATGGCAAGTGCTCGACTAAGCTCCAATCTCTGGTCCCCCCTCACCAAACTTTCACAAGAAACACCCGTCTAGCAGAAAACATTATCAATAATTTCCCTCATTCTTTATCTGTGCCTAAACCTAAATGTAGATTCCATGAACAAAGCTTCTTTCTTAGAACTGTACGCCTATGGAATTGTCTTCCGTTTTCCTGCTTTCCAGCTGACTACAATATGGGTGTCTTCAAGTCCAATGTAAACAAGTTTTTGATGAGCCGTTTCATATAAGTTAACAAATTTACCGAATTTCCATTACTAACGATTACTTAATTGTCTACTGTACACTCTTTAACTCTTTTCCTCGAGTGGCCTCTTGGCCTTGATAAGTAGCGATGCCTTGGTAAAAAGGGGGGGGATATGAGTAAAAAAAACAAAAACAAAAAAAAGCTCAAAGATAACTGAACTTTTTAGTTGCACATATGTTGCAGGGATTGATGGTGTTAACATGCATTTATACATTGTGTAGTTTAGCAGCGTTTGTTGCAACTGATTTCCTTATGATCAAAGTGATATAAGCAAACACGCTGGTATGGGACACAAGACTAGTAAAAACACTTGAAACAAACATTCTTGACAAATTCTCATACATTAAAAGATTGAAGAACTCAACACCAATTAAAACAATTTTCCTTAATACAAAATTATGTTGAAGTTTTTTTTTTTTTTTTTTTTTTTAACATTATTGCAAGTTTAAATAATTATGAGCCATGATAATTTTGGACTTTGTCATCATTTACTTGTATAAAATTTTCCTTCAGATTCAGTAGATCAGATGAGTATTTGCAATTTCTCTAAGGGTGGGAGGGATGATGAAATTCAATAAATATGGAATTTTATCATATCTTACACACTTTAACTTGTGTAACTTAAAATTTTGGAAACAATGTTCAACAGATTATAATGAGAAAAATATACCTGTCATCTAGAAACCTAAAAAGTTGTTTTTTTTTTTTTTTTTCTTGCTTTGACATTGACATTAAAAGCTTACTTATATTTAACAATTATTAAAACAAACTTAATATACTTGGTCATGGATATGCGAGCGACTTCATGAATGTTAATTAATTTGCATAATCCTTTGGAAAACGAGTGTTCATTAATTCATTTTTGATATTTTCTTATTAGATTATTGATTTCATTTAACTATTGTGCTTAATTCATTTATACATATTTTCTACATGGTGTATGATTGTGTAGAATTTAGGATGAAAACATTTTAGTAAACTGATGTTATATATATATATATATATATATATATATATATATATATATAAGTGACCTTGTGTGTGTGAAAAGTTTCTACCAAACTTCTCTCTGAATATTTAGTCTACAGATTTGAAATTTAATATATAGGGTATTTGGACTTCTGAGAACACTTTCGATTTGGTTTTTAGCCTGGAAAAAGAGTTGGGTCAAAATTGAAAAAAAAAAAAAATAAATAAATAAAAACAGTTAACATTGGCAGGAGTAAATTGACTAACTTCTGAGTATGAATACATATACATTTTTAGCTTTAAGTTGCTTAATTTTAGTATTTTAGCAAAAGCTCAGATGGTAACATTAAAGGTTGAAGCACTACAGGGTGGAACGTTAAAATTGTCGCCTAAAAATACATGATTCCATTTGATGAAAACTAGTTTTCTTTTTTTTTTTTTGTTGCTGACCATCTACTAGTTGGCCAGTTTTGTAAAAAGGAGCCTTCTATCATGTCTGAAAGTGACATAATGTTCAGCAAATGAGATCGGAGATGCACCACTCTACAACTCATGCTCTCTACTGATCCAAGTTATGACAACAGGACCATTGCCAGCACCCTCAAAATGCATCGCTGGATTGCCACAGAATAACAGGGATGTGCACAGAATGATGAAAACAAAGTTTCCGGCCACGGTTATTGTCTTTGGTGTGGTTTCGAGTAAGGACCACATCATACCACCTCACATCTTCGAAGTTGGCTTGAAAGTCAACACCAAAGTGTACCTGCATGTGCTGGAGAGTGTGGTGATCCCCTCGTGCAATCAGGTGGCCGCTGGCAGACTCTGGGTGTGGTAGCAGAACAAGTTGAAAGAGACCCAAACTTGGCTTCAGAAGGAGTGCTACGACTTTGTACCCTTCTTTCACTGGCCCCCTCTTTTTCCCCCAACCTGAAAACCACTGGATTACTTCGTTTGGCCATACATTGCTAACATGACCTCCCACAACACCAAAGCAAGCCTGATCGCCACCATCTGCCGAGTATTCGTCAAGCTCCTGCCGGTGGTTGTGAAAAAAGTCATGCTTCCACTTCTGGACTTATATTGAGACGGTGATTGAGACTGAAGGTGGCTACATTGAATAGATGTCAGTTCTACTACATAATCAAGTTACTTGAATTGAATTTTTTCAATAAAAGTTAAAAAATAAAGCTGTAGTGTTGTTTTCTTTAGGGCAACAACTTTATTGTTCCATCCTGTAAACAACGACTATGGATGTAGCACTGTATGTTTCCGTTTCGATTCCAGCTGATGGCACCAATTTTTTTTTTTTACTTTTGAAATCACTACTATATGTATTGAGTACAATATTATAATCAATACAGAATTTGCTCAATAATAATAAATATGAAATATGCATAAATTAAAATATTTAAACATATTTTATGACCAGACAACTACGGGCGGCTTGCTAGTGTATATACACTTAAATATGATTAATGCAGATTTTGTATTTATTATAATATTATATTGGACCCAGTACATAGTAATGATTTTTAAAAAAAGTTTAAAAAAAAAAATGACTTGTGCATCACCACCGAGAATCAAAACCAAAACATTTAGCTTACGATTTACTTTTTCCTTTGACATTAATGCTATGAGGATATATTTGCTGCAGGGCTTAAAATTAAAACCTGAACCAATAGCTATTACGTTATGCATGCATATTAGTAATGCTGTCATTTGATCTTCTCCTAGCAAATTCCATTTTTTTAATTTTCACGCTTTTTTTTACCGATTTTCCTCAGCTAGAACTCAAATATAAAATTTTGTATGGGTTCGAATACCCTATATATTAAGTTTCATGTCTGTAGACCAAAAACTGACAGAAGTTTAAGCAAATTTTTTTAAACAAATATATATATATACACGCATACATAAATATATATAGAAAGAGGTTTGTGTTTACTATAACCTATTTACACAAATATTACGCAAGTATAAATCATGTGGAATATCTGTATAAATATAATTACACATAATAGTTAACTAAAGATGATCATCGCATAAGAAAACTGGAAAAACTAATAGGGAATTAATTAAGATGAATGTTTCAAAGAATATGCAAATTAGTTAGATTTTTTGAAGATAACTGCCATTCCATGACCAATATATAACAAAGTTGTATTTTCTTTTTAAATAAATAGAGAAAAAAGGTTTTTAATATGAATATCAATACACACAAAAAAAAAAAAAAAAGACATTTCTAGGAGTATAGATGCGCGCATCCACATACACTAAAATTGCGTATGATAAAATTTGTTCTGTTTTTAAGCTTTCTCTGTATACTGCAAACTCCATACTAATTCTGAGCTTTCATGCCCTTGATAGTTTCTGACACAAAAGTTTGAGATTACTACTGGTAAACTGTGCCTTACACTGATTATGAGTCCATTTTATTTATTTTTTTTCAAAAGTACTTAATACCAGTGAAAAGTAGAACAATTACTATATATTGCTTACATCAAAATAAATTTATTTTAAGGCATTGTTACATTAAAATACATTATTATACATTCTAAAATACAATATCTATTATATGAAAGCGAAAATTGTGTGCATTTTTTCTGTATGTCCGTCAAAGGCTTTTTTCGTCAGGCTTCTCAGTCGGGTCACTCCTTAAAACTTTTTATATACCCTCTAGATAATATCTACCAGTGATGACTGGGGGTTGCATCTATCTTTAATTTGTCCGACTTTTATGCGTTATTTTTGAGATTTTTTTTCGATCGCTGTGTCTTCGTTATGCTTTTCAGTATAAAAAAAAAAGTGAATGCTGGGGCGGGGGAAACAGAAATTGGCTTGCACCGCCAAATTTAGTTTGACCTTAATAAGGTCAAACATCACGTGACTTAACTTTCTTGCATTTGTTAATTTCACTTTATAAACATTAATTTAACACACTTTTCACTTCCTCTCCCCTCGTGGTCAAGATGGTTCGGTGTCAAGTTTTTTTTTTTCCCCTTTCATTTCCACCTTTGAGGCAAGGCTTCGGGTTCGAGCCTACCTTTCTACTAAAACTTTTTTTTTTTTTTTTATAAACAGGGTTGTTTGACACACACACACCTCTAAACACCCTGACAATGCCGGGTACCCCTCGCTAGTCTATATATATAAAAGCAAAAGTGTGTGTGTGCATTTTTTGTGTATGTCTGCCAAAGGCTTTTGGGGGGGGGGCACTCGATGGGGTCACTCATTCTTAAAACTTTTTATATGCTCTGTATATTATAATATCGAAGATTTACGAAACGAGCTTGAGTGCACCTTTAATTTTGGCAAATTTTACACGCTATTTTTGCGATTTTTTTTTTTTTTTTTTTTTTTTTTTTCATTTGCCGTGTGTTTCTTTGGCTTTTCAGTATAAAAAAAAGCGCAACTGAAAGAAAGCGATCGTTTTCGGCATTGCATGGGATTAGCGTAGTATCTGTTCCGACAGTATACAAAGCTTAATTTTGCAAAAGTTAAAGAGCGATCACCCACTTGACCACCTTGTGTGTTAAGTTTAAGGGTCTTTTTCTTGTACATTATAAAATACATTGTTACGTTAAAATACAATGGTTTATAAATCACTTTTTGTGTGGAAATGTATTTTTCATTTAAAATTTTTTTTTCCTATTTTTAACCGTGCATAAACTGGTACTTCTTCACTTAAAGAAAAAAGTGTCAGGTGCAATGTATGTTGCGTGTTAATGTTTTAAGTGTTGTACATTTCAGAAAATCTTTTTATCTAACAGAGATTCTCCTTTTTGTTTCTGTTGAAGAGAGAGCTAATTAATGTAAGAAATGAAATCTTTAAAGCCATTTAAAACTCTTTCACTTAACCCCTCCTCCTCCTCCTCCTCCTCCGTACACTTGTTGCAATGGAAAGTAGAGCTTTTGACTCTGGCAACCAGATTGATTATCTTACACATGCCACATCGCATTAGAACGATGTCTTTGACTCAGACAGGTTGATTTTTTGTTGTTGTCTGCATCTTCTATTGTTAACATTTATCTTTTTGAAGTCTTATCTTTGTATTCGCTTACAAGTTGATTCACTCAAGCAAAATTAAACCCTTTGAAGTTGATGCAGTTGTGACCCGTTGAGTCACACCAACTACTATTATTCTACTTTGATTTTATTAAAAACATAGGCATATCTTTTAAGACATTTTTTTTTTATTTTGCATAACTGCAAATAAAAATGAGTCCTTTTACTTCCATGTCATTTTTTTTCTATTATTTATGTAAAAGAAACTTTGCATGTGTGTGAATTCGTTCCCTATGGACTCCTAAACAGCTGGGCTGATTTTTTTTTTTTTTTTTTTTTTTTAAATTTTAAATTTTAAATTTCACATGAATGTAGTATTTGTACCTAGTAGTGTTCTTAGGTAGGTTTTTAATCGGAATGTCTTTGATAAGTATTGATAATCAAAGAAATATGATGAAAGACGGAACAGGCGATTTTGACTGAAGTTAATGCCTTATTCAACTTAATATCACAAGTGCATTTGAGAGGTTTTATTACCAAACAAGCAGAAAGACCCGGCATATAAAATCAACAGGAAGTTCTTTGATATAGCAGAGGCGCATTTGAAATAAATGTTTCTGTTTAGAGCACAATTGAATCATGATACTTGGCTTTTGCATTTTAAACTTTAATTCCAGCCATTATATAAAATAATTTTATAAAATCAATAGTAGGTTCTCTGCAGTGCAATGTAAGCTACAATGTACTGTGGACTAAGTTACTGTGAGAAGGCATGTGAATCTTCCTTCTTGTACACTACAGTGGGTCCCCAACTAGAGCAGGCAATCAATCAATTTGATTGAAAAACGGACAATTTCAGTGATAATAAAAATATAGGATTGTGAAACATTTGCTGATTCTCATTTAATCACAGATAACATCTGGTCTCCCTGCTATGTCTTATATAATTAATGTGTAGAAGTAAAGAGACTGAATATTTTGCTATCTAATTTACATATTTGCGGTGTGTATTGACATGCATAAATTATATGATGATGCTAAGACGATACTCTTTCTCTAAATGTTCAGAGACATTAAGAAATATTAATGATAATATTAGAGTAGTTGAATGAACATGAGGGTGGTTTCCATTACTTTGATTGCAGTAGTCTCATTTAACAAAAATGATCTTCACTTTGACTGAGATGGATTCATATACAAAATATAAAGATTCATCCAACTCCAATAAATTAATTTCTTATTAAAATTTCAGTTTTGTTGCTTTTTTTTGTTGCTTTTTTTTCCTAAACCCATAGAAATCTAAGCTTTTTGACATGTGCAAACTTGAGTATTAATACCAAAATTATATTATTTGCATATTGTAAAAATGGGGGGGGGGGTGCAAGTCTAATTTCATTTTTGATCATATAAAAGAAGAGTATAAGGTTGACTTTGGGTTTTCTTTCGTCAGCCTTGTATCTCTTGCTTCCTTTTTGTCCTTTAGTCCTCACATTTCAGGAGCTGACAAAGAGGGAAGAATTGCTGTTTTCTAGGTTAGAATCTATTCCATTTAACCTTTATTGTTTGCAAGTTTTTGACTTGGAAATACTTTTTTTTTTAAGCTCCTTACATCAAGTGGCTTCATGCTTTGTCTAGAGCGATTTCTATATAAAATTTTTTTTGATTACTGTTGTTTGATTACAGTATCTTGAACTTGTTGTGTAAGCAGTTACTATAATATGGTATCTGTAACTAACTACTCTATCTTGGACTGGGAAATATTTAGATTAATTCATTGCTTTAGGAATCAGAGTTGAACGTTTTAAAAATTTCAGACTCCTTAAACGTTTGAGTTTCTAAATCAACCCATTTTTTTTTATCACGTGTAACATTTTTAAAAAAATATTAAAGGCGTTGAATTGTTTGAATTTCAGTTTTGTGTTTCTTTTTTTTTTTTCCCCCATTATTTTTGATGAACACAATGTACGAATTGAAGTTTTGAATACATGCTCTATTATTTTTAAAAGCGCGTAGAACCTGGATAATAATCATCAAGAAAGAATTAGCTGAACTTTCAGGTCAATGAATGGTTAACCTCTTACATGACCTTGTTCAGGACCATTATGTATGGACCACCAAACTTTGACAGGAAGAAGCCAAACCAAGATGAATAAAAATATACATACACTATTATTAATGGTAGATATTTAAGGTTAAAGTTGGATCGTTTGAATTTTCAGAAATCCAAGTTGAATGTTTAAACTCAACAAAACTGCCAAGCAAACGTTTTTATATGTCCAATTGTTTTCTTCTTCATTTGGAAATACATGAAATGGATTCTTAGAATTGGGATTTTTATATCAAAAACAAGTATGATCATTTTTAAAGTGGGAAAGCTACAATTTCTGGAAAATATGACAACTGAGAATTTGTTTTAAGTAATCACACTGTATTTCTGAAAAATATATTTCAATTTTGTTAAGAAAAATGAATGACTTTTTTTTTTTTTTTTTTTTTTTTTTTTTTTTAGAAAATAGTTAGTTAGATTTTTTATCATTATTATTATTATTATTATTATAATGATGATGATGATGGAAAGTAGAGCTTTTGACTCCGACAACCAGATACTATTTTTAAAACTTTTATTTAACTTTTCTTTCTTTATGTTTGCAGAGGTGGAGAGTTGAATAGTCAGCAATGACTGAAACTGCCCACCAGGTGAACGGGCCTTCCAGCCCCTCAGGAAAGTTTATTGATTCCATCAGTAAGTAGTACCTTTTTTTTTTTTTAAACTTTGTTTTGTTCAGGTTTGCTTCAAACTTTTTGTGCTCATGTACAAAATGTGCTCAGTATTTAGAATTTCTATTCCAGTTAAAATGATAAATTAACAAATAGTCATTTGTTGTGTTTAGCATAAAGAAAAAAGTGGCGTGTTACTTTTTAAAATCTATAAAAAAAAATTTCTCTCCTTTCACGACCAGTGCTCATATATGTTTTACCTCAGTTGAAATGATTGGGTCTCTACTTGAGGAAACTCCTTGTGTTTTAAGCTCCTAGAACTGACTCTCACTCCAGATTTCAAATGGAAAATTTATATCCAATGTGTTGATAAAGTTAAATCTGGTTGCATCATTCTATCGCTCTAGAAAGTACCTAACTCCTGATACAATCCTTTATCTATATCAGAGTCAGATACATCCTAAGATGGAGTACTGCTGTTGCTGTGACGGTGTGACAGCAACACTCTTTCTTGTCTTGACAGAGTATAAGATCAACTTTGCAATCTAGTGGGAGATGCTCTCACAGAAGAAATGTTGCTAGTTTTTCTCTACTTTATCATTATTTCTAATAATGGTGCTTGACTGAACTCCAATCTCTGGTTCCTTCCTGTATGACATTCACAGCTAGAACTCACTTTATTACTACTACAATAGCAAAAGAATATTTACTTTCTTCCTTTAAGTGTCTAACATCAAATTGAATTCCATAAATATTATTTCCAACAGCTTCCCATCTGTACAATGAACACATTACCACAGTACTGCTTCCTGTAGATTAAAATATGGTTCAAGTTCAATGTTACAAATATTTGTCATGTGATCCAATTTTGTCCTATTTGTTTATCATTTTCAATCCTCTCATAATAATTTGCACCACTCAACTGACTATCTATATCATGATTCCTTATCCTTGAGTTGCTCTTAACCTTGATAAGTGGGGACACATTTGTACAAAAAAACCAAAAAAAAAACCACCTACATTTCATGAGTTTCCTATTTTTCTGACCTGTATTTAATTTTCTTCTATGTTTGTTATTCAAATGATTTTTCACTACTGGTATAATTTGATTGATATTCATATATACAGTTTTTTTATTTCATTAATGATATGCATTTTTAATGTGTTTATTTTCATGTCTATAGTTTTAGTTCAGTTCATTATTCATGCTCAGTAGTTTGTCATATATGGTGAAAACTTATTTGAACAACAAATGTCGCAAAGAAAGAAATATTGCATGAAATAGATTTAACTGGTAAACACAATACCATAAAGTTATAATTTATGATGATTATATATTTCAATGTTTATTTCAATGAAGTGGTGGGCATGATTAATGCAATAGATAATCTTGCAAATTGTGGAATTTACTATAAAAATTACACATCCTTAAAGTTGTATGAGATGGCTTCAATAAGTTTCCAGACTTTTTTTTTTTTTGTATGGCACTTTTACTGATAGTACACATATAAAACTCTAGTCTCCTTCGAAATAATCTTCTCCGACTGCAATGCACTTATTGTACCGTTTCAACAACTTCTAAAAGACCCCATGGAAGTCCTCTCGTGTTAGCGTGTCAATGATCCACAATCCCAACCTCTTTAATCTTCTCAATTGTCTCATAACAACAACCTCTAAGATTTTCCTTGAGCTAATGGAATAACCAAAAGTCATAGGGAGCAAGGTCTGGACTATAGGGAGGGTGAGGAACTGTTTTGATGCTCATCTTGGTCAAATAATCTGTGACAAGGATAGATTCGTTGACTAGTGCATTCGCACAAATCTTCTGCATCTTCGATTCCTCGCAAATAATTGTGTGTACAGTTCTCACATTGGCATCAAACTGTGCACTTATTATCTCTATAGATATACAATGGTCCTTATCCATAAAATTCTTTATTTGGCCAATCAACTCTGGTGTTCTGACTTCCTTATTCCTCCCACACCTTTCAGACTTCATTTCCTTGAATCTCTTATGCCACTCAAAAACTGATGCTCGATTCATGCAAGATGGTCCAAAAGCAGTTCAGTGCATTCCATGGCATTTTTTCCAAGTTTAAAACAGAATTTTATTGTATATCGTTCTTCTAAGGTGTCCTTGCCTCTAGATTGTATTTTTGAAATTTACCAGCTGTTACAATCAGGCTTTAGTAGGGTGTATTCCAATTCCTGCCATAGCTGTTCATTTGAACCTAAAATCATTAAAATTGGTCAGTTATTTCACTAACATACTGAATTTTCAAGAGTCTATGCCAATTTTAAATGCCTGTACAAAAAAGTCTGGAAACTTATTGAAGGCACCTCATAATTCTAAAATTTTACCTAAGAAAAAAAAAAAATACTTATGTTCATTTAATGGTGTCCAGTGAATCAATGTGTAATGTTTTTTTTTTAAATTTATTTATTAAAATAACAAAAGAAGGATTAAATTGATATGTTTTATATCAATTTAATCCTTCTTTTGTTACAAATCAAACCCTATTTTTATATATTATTTTTAATGATTCAGGATGACTACAAAAAATGCCATCAATTTAATTAATAAAATTCAAAATCCTTTCTGCAAATTCAATCATATTAACATGCCCACCAATTTTCAGTCAAAAATGTCCAGCAGTCTTTATTTTATTGCCAGTCAGTGATATGTTCCAAATTTGCACCTTTGCATTAATCAATACTGAGTATTGCTCAGTGGTAATTTTGAGTGGAAAAGGGGGTGTTTTGGGAGGTGAACAGTGTCATCGACGGGATGGGACAATTCCTCAGCACTTCAAATCACTTGGTCTATCAAAAGAATCTCCAAACTATTCCTCAACTGAAGGTCATCACCAGTCCAAATCTGGGTAGAGTCGAAAAAGATGTGTTATTGACAATTCAGCATGTCATATTCAGATGTGCTTGCAATGCAGAGTTGCACATTTGGAGCATATCCGTTACAACATTAATGGCTTATTGATTGCTGGGTTACATTTTTAAATGTTTGTATTTACTAAAATCATCCTGTAAGGCCTAAGGAAATTCCAAACAAAGTTTGTAAAGGAATTTACCGTCTGTTGCCATTGTTTCTTTCACTTTTTCTCATACTTTATTGGACATGCTATATATATAATACAGCTCTGGGCAATAAAAAAAAAATGCAATAACACATTGCTAGAGTAGTTATTTCTATCTGTTTGTTTTTTTAGATACACAGCGTATCCTATTTTAGATATTGCAATAATATCAGTACAAGATTTAGAGTTAAGTGTTTGTCACTTTTGATTGTGAGACCATTTATAAATATGTATGAAGAATTTAGAAGTTATGTAAAATGAAATCCTCGATTTAATTTTGCACTACAGAATAAAGGATGTTGTAGCAAAATCGTTGTTTATGAATTTAAAGAAAAACACAAATCTCTTAGAGAGAGAGAGATGGAAAGAAATAATCACCTAAGGAAACCAATGATAAAGAAGATGGTCATTTGTTTAAACTTAGTGTTTCTTCAATGAGCACAAATTATGGAGAATGACACAAAAAAGGTGGAGAAAGAAGTGTTCAGTTAAGAAAATCGTTGCTATAGATGACAACCATTTTGAATAAAGTTATCCTTAATATGTTCATCGACAGATGAATACCAAAAGAAGTTGTATAAATCTAAGTTGTATGGCAACTGTTTGATAGTTTGCTCTTCAGTCATTTAAACTAGATTTCAAACTCTGTATTATTATTATTATCATTTTTTTTTTTTTTTATAGTAATAATAATAAAAAAAAAAATGTCTGACATTTACTAAATGGCATGAAATCTGGACACTTAACATAAAGGTTGGTTTTGAGCTGAATTAATGATTTGTAGTACATAAAATACTACAAATTATTGTAGAGTAGATCCAACCCAAAACCAAACTTTATTCCAAGTGTCCAGAGCACATCAGGAAGAGGCCTCTTAACAAGAAAGATTTAATAAAATATATCTAATTGTGACCATGAAACATTTACTAACACAGATAAGTTGGAGTGCCATATAAAAATTTGAAAGTTGGTTATGTTTTCTGGAACTTTTTTTTTTTTTTTAATTCCATAGACGTTCTGCGGTAGAAACATTTTCACACATGATAATGCTCCTCATCATGTGAAAACCATACAAAATATTAAGAGCAAAAAGGTGTAATCATTAGGGCTGTGACAACAGAATATTCTTTCCATTGTTTTGACTCTCAAGTATATATCCGATGCAGTAAGACACCGTCAATCAACCGAGAACCACATCAGTCTATATAAAAACATATAAGATATATTAACAGATATATACTCAAGAGTCAAAACAATGAAAAGAATATGCTGTTATCACAGCCCTAGTAATCATAAGAGGGAAAATGATTAACTTTTAGCTATATAGTAAATTAAAATGAATCTCTTTTTCAAATCTTTGCGATTAATAGCATTCTTTCTATATAACTAATGTTTATTTTGTGAAACGTTAGTATATGTTCTTAACAAGAAAAAAAAACTGCTTTGATTCTGTTTCTTTTTGAGAAGATAATTGTTTCATCTTGGAAGAATTTTAAAATGGATGCATTATCAATAATGATCCAAGTAGCAGCAGCAGTTTCAAGTAGAAATAAAACTGCTTACCATTAGAAATATATCTCCAACTGTAGGTTGGAGAGTGTCAGACTGGTGATATAGAGGTCCTGTTTTCAATCGCATATCTCAGCAACCAATACATTTGTTTCTTTTTTTTTTCTTTTCTTTTTTTTTATTTTAACAGTTTCCTGTTAATTGAAAAAAACAAACTAATTTTGTTTAATTCAATGTTCTTTTATGTAACCATTTGCATCACTTTTTTAAGCAGATTGTTTAGTTTTGCTTTTCTTTTTTTTATAATCTACATAGCTTTATGGCCTTGACATGTACAAATAAAGTTTAAATCTCATCATGAATTATTTTAGTTTTTTTTTTAGTTGATTGGCCATTGAAAGTCAGCCATGGCTAAAAATCTAACATGGTAATCTTTTTTTTTTCTTTTTTTTTTCTTTCTTTTTTTTTTCTTTTTTTTTTTTTAATTATAAAACCTTTTTCTCTTTAAAGTAACTTTAAGCACATTTCCCCATAAGATTTTTTTTGTTTTGTTTTATTATTCCCCTCCCCTCAAAAGATATTTTTGTAGATTTGTAAATTACTTCCCTTTCATAATGGGTGTAAAAAAGAGTTGGAATGCTTATCTTTTAGTGATTAAACCATTTTATCAAGCATATCTGTTCATTCTATTTTGATATCTTTAAATAGTTATGCCTATCCCATTTTATATTTCTAGTGGTTCGTGAAAGTGAAAAACCTTGGTTGGTGTTTCTCAAAATAGTCTATCATCAGATAATGTTATTCACATTGTCAAAATATTTCCAGGTTTTCTAAATACAGTTTATTAGTTTTGTTGAAGTGTTTCAATTCTGTGATAGTATCAAATGTTCTTAGATCTAAAATTTAAAGAATCTTTTATTTTCCATTGTTATAAACTTTGTGTAATAGTTGAAACATTGAACAGCGAAGCTGAACCAACAAAGGCATCTAGCAAGGAATGTTTTTGGATGGAATGGATCTTGCAGCAATTGTGAATTGTACTGTTGTGATAAACTTGCCATGGGACACTTAGACTGCAGCATAGGTAGTGATGGTCAAATACCTCCAGTTTTTATAAGTCACTTACTTGCATTGGCCAAGTTTCGCAGCCATAAAGGCTGTGGATGGCGGCCTGGTAGATTCTCACTTTGGTGTTCAACCTTATTTCTTTTGAAACCAAAAATTATTTATATTTAAAAAAAAAAAAAAAGAAAATTTGGAACATTTTTACAAATATTCTTATCGATATCAGTGCAAAAATCTTTGTTACCATCCTGCTAAAGCAGTTTCAAAAACAGAGACCTGCAGACAATGCCAAACCAATTTAGATTTTGCCCAGGCTGCGAATCTACTGATCATATTTTCACTCTCTGAAGCATCGCTGGAGCTACCAGCAAAAGACTATCATCAGCTTCATCAACTTCACTGGTGCATTTGACCTTGGAGCCCTTTGAAAGGTCTTGCGTGCCTCCAAAACTGCTTGACCTAATCAAAGGCTACTATCTCTCCACCCGCATTAAAGTCCATGTGTACGGACAGGAGTTATGCTTCTTTGGCATTCACTTGTCAGACATATTCTTTTGCTCTTCAATTATGCCATCAACTGGGCCATATCAAACGCAATGGCCAACTTTCATAGTGTAGCAGTAAGTTGTGGTCTACAAATATTGGATTTCGATTACTGATATCGCTGTTTTGTGTGAAAGCTTCACTGACATTCAATCAGCTATCTATTGACAAGATGTAATCGTACGCTTCAAAGATCAGCATGATGATAAACGCCAATAAGACAGCAGGAATTCTTCCAAATGAAAAACAACCGGTTGTCCTCAACACGGGAACACTTGAAGAAGTTGATCGATTAAAATATCTTCACTTCATCATAATCACACCAGCCCAAGGGAAGGAAGACCTCTTCAATCATATCAGCAATACCCACACTGCCTTCTGGGGACTTTGATCACAGCTCTTGTTTCCAAAAGAAATGAGGCTGAACACCAAAGTGAGAATCTACCGGGCCCTCATCCACACCATTTGCCTTTATGACTGCGAGACTTAGCCTATGCAAGCAAGTGACCTATAAAAACTGGAGGTATTTGACCATCACTACCTGTGCTGCATCCTATGTGTCCCATGGCAAGTTTATCACAATTGTACAATTCACAATTGCTGCAAGATCCACTCCATTCAAAAACCCTCCTTGCCAGATTTTGTTGGTTCAGCTCCGCTGTTCAATGACAGTCAGCTAACTTAATCCATAAAGTCATTGACCCAGGGTCACCACCATGCTGGAAGAAACGTTGCAGTGGCCTACTCAAAACTTGGCTCAGGGCAGTGAAGCAGAATGCTGAACTGATTCTAGGCTCTCACATTTATGGAGTCAGTTGCTGCAACGGCGAATGCTTTGCACTCATAACGGAATCACTGTGCCAGTGTTCAGGATTTGATGAACTTGTTGGAAAGAGCTGGCCCAACTAAACCAGAGTGAATCTCACCACCATGATGATGATTATTTTTGGTCTAATTGAAGTATTGAAAAAAAAAAGTTTTCTTGAAATTATTAGTAAAAATAGCTAACATTGCTTGTTGTAATTTTTTTTTTTATCATGCTAACTTCTATTATTAGATGTGCATTAAAATGAGGAGCCACATACTTTTACAATATTTTTTTTTTACCTGTTGATGTCAGACATTCACCCACTATTTTGGAGATGCTAATCATCCTGTTCAGTGCAATTTTTTGGACTACTATTACACTGAGTAAATTTGGTAGATAGGTTTCAAAGTTCTTTTTCATGAATCCACTTTCTCCTATGATTACCGGAATGATTGAAATTTTCTATTGTTCCAATTTCCTTTCATGTTGTGCGTGTGTGTGTATTTTAGATTATATTATGAAGTTTTTTTAGAAAGCATTTATTGAGAATAAAGAAAAGTCCATTTATCATAGATAATTACTACCCAGACTATATTATAGACTGTTACATGAACTGTGTTGGATTTGAAGGGAAAACAATAGACATGGCATTTCTCCTGGAAGTTGCCTTCCAATCAAAAGCTTGTCCTCATAAGGGAGAAGCTGAATGGGATCAAAATCAACCTGTCTTTCATAATGACATAAAGGAGGGTTGTCAATTTGCACTGCACAACAACACGGTTTTTAAAGGTGCACAAGAATATTTAGTCTTTTTTTGTATTGAAGCAATTATAGATAGCCTTTTTTCTTTTTCTTTTTTTAAAATTAAATCTAACAGCTTTAATCGTTTGACCATTTTAATGAATACGCAATGTGCCAAATGTCGATAGATCATTATATCATTTAAATAGTCCTCAATTTAAAGTGGGTTTCTATGCTTATAACAGTATTTAACTTTTTTCTAAGGGAGGGGTGTAACTGATTATGTTATGTATTCATCCATGTAACAAATTTAGAAAAAACTTTATAAATTATCTATTTAAAAGTTTAAAAATTTCTACCACTGGAATGTTGCCATCATGAAATTTATTTCTGTTTAGTTTCCAAGAATTTTTTTTTTTTTTTTTTTTTTTTGACAAAAATATCAGTATATCTTTTCTTCAGTCTATATATCTTTTTAAAAAGATTTTTCTGAAATATGTGATATATTTGGTGCATTTGTAATTTATTCAAGTATGTATGATTTGGCCAAATTTTATTTCTTGCCGGTTTGCAGCATAACCAAAGTTGTAGTAGCCATTTTAAACGTACTGAAGTTGTTCCCATTTTCGAAAACGTGTTGATGGAATGGTTTTCTCATATTTCAATTTCAAGTTATCTGTCATTGTTAGCATAGATCGTTTTGGTTGCTACTTTTGCTGGAAATAGAGCTTAACAGATTTGCAAAAAATGGTTTTCTTGTAATTGATATTCTCCCATAAATTTAGAGAAGAAAAAAAAATCAGTTTCTTTCCATTTCAGAACTTGTTTATATCGGCTTTACATTTTTTTTTTTTTTTTTTTCAAAAAGCTTAAATTTTTTCCTCCCTTTTAATTTCAGAGCTTAGAGGAAATTTTTTTTTTTTTTTCTTTTTGTGATGCAGTGGAGTATGCAACATGAAGTCTGCAACAAACAGTCTCAGATAAAAAAAAATATATAATTTTTCTAAAAATAATATTAAGAAATCAATAAATATTTCATGAAATAGTATATTTTTTATATTAAAAACAAATTCCAAACAATGAAACAATAACATTTTATTATTTTATGCAAAAATAATTAAATGCAAATTCTTTAGCTAACAACTTTGAGTTGCCTATTCCTCTGCATCACTTTTTTTTTACTCTTAATGATTTTTATATCTGAGCAAAGATCACTCTTTGCATTAAGTGTTTTATGCAGATTTATTTTAAAAAAATAAATAACTAAACATCAGAGCATTCTAACCATGGCTGATTGAAATGGATTTTTTTTTATTAAAGCTATTAACCAGATTATAAAATGCTAAAAGTTTTAAAATGATAGAAATTAGTCATATTGAAAACATTGTTTTATTTTCGTATGCATGGATTTTTTGAGATCTTGGGTTTAAAAAAAAAAAAGTTCTGTGAAGAAATTCCTAAGTCACACCCGCATTTATCCCAATTTTGATGTCATGTGATATACCATGCTCTAGTTAGCAATGTAATTTTGAAACAATTTTCTCAGTATTCAATCCATATTTCTTTGAAATGTTAAGTACTTTATGATCAAATGTTTGCCAATCGTTACCTAATTTTTTTTTCTATTACAGTTATGTGTGTGTGTGTGTGTGTGTGTGTGTGTGTGTGTGTGTGTGTGTTCGCCTTTGACATTATCACAGATCTGGTTACAAGAGGCAACTCCTCCCTGTTTTTTTTTTTTTTTTTTCACAATGTTTGGTGGGTGGAAACTGTCAATAACGGATGTTTGTTCTATACTAAAAAAGTTGGTTTATAGTAAAACTATAGTCAGTAAAAAAATTAAAAAAAAAAAAAAAAACTAGGTAAGATTACCAGACATTAAAACTGACCCTCTCCCCCTTTAGCAGGCGATCATCAATTTCTCCTCCTTCCTTCCATTTGTTGTCACTTTTTTTTCATCTCCTGCTTCTTTACTCAAAGAATATCAAGTTCAATTTAAATTTTATTGAACCATAAAAAGATTTAAAAGTAAAACAGAAATTTTTCAAATAAAACTATTTTTTTTTTTTATTGCTTTTCAAATGTAGGCCTTTTTTTTTTTTTTTTTTTTTTTTTTAAAATAAAATTGAAATAAAATTCTCTGGAAACTTACATTAAAAATTATCTGACTTGCTATCCAAATAGTTGATTAATTTGCATAGATGTGTGTTTATGTATTTTGCAATTACTGCTACTATGTAACTAGTATTTCCTGCTGCATAATTGGACTATTGGCAATTAAAGTGCTTTTCCCAATCAGACTTAATTAGTGAGGAGGGTGGCTAATCACCCAATAGAATTTAATAATAATTAAAAAAAAAAAAAAGTAGGCAATTCTTTGAAATGAAGTTCCAACAACCTTTTCTACAACTCTGGGGGAAAAATGCTGGTTGTGTTAGGTTTTAGTTCTTGTCATTCTAAAGTATGCACGCCATCATCGATATTTGAAATGATTGCTTTTGCCTCTTAAAAAAAACAAAAAAAAAACAAAACTGTATTTTGCTTGTGGCATGGATCATGAATTAGATTGTGCAGCCATATAAAGGCAATGCTTTCAGACATGAGTAAACATAGGATGCACTGGGCAGTGTTTGTTCATTCAAGCATCATTTTTGTTGTCTTTTTTGTTCCAAAATTCAAAGATGAAAATAAAAATGAAAATGTACTAATAGTCAATTTAATATTATTACACATCTAAGCATATATTGCAAATTATGCAATTTTTCAAGAAAAAACCATGCTACACTTCTATATTGGACACTATTTTTATCCGAATGTTCTTCATCCGTTTTTATGAATAAAACAATGAGCCTATCTGCAGGTTTCCGGTGTATTGTTATTGACATTTGTACATGTTTTCTAAGACTTGACTGCAACTCCAAAAATAACCCCAGAATTATTTTGTGGAATCTCGTGCCACCTAACAGGTGAGGAGAACCTTATCATACAACCAGTTGAAATGTATCGCAGTGTTCGTACAATGATGGGAGAAAATATTTAATTGAAAGAAATTTTGTTCCCACTATATGATCCACAATTATACTCATGAGAGATTTTTTTTTTTTTTTTTTAAAAGAATTATTTTTAGGACTTTAGCATTTCTGGTTGATGAGCAACTCTTCTTACTCCGAATATACGCCCTTGCCTAAGAATATTGTATTTCAGTTAAGTAATAAAATCTTCGTTTAGACTATTTTTTTTTTGTCCTCGTTCTAGATATTAACACTTTAATCCTCTTCTGTAGTAAGAAAAATAAAGTCTCTGGGGGGGGGGGCATTTTCTTTTCAATGTTATAAAGTCATTTGTTAATTATGTAGTAGTAATAAATAATACGCACATTATTAATCTTGGCAAGTTGTTACATAAAATTATTAACAAAACAATTGAAATTAGGGGTTTGTATTACTGTACACAGATTCGAAAAAGTTGTCAAAAAACAAATATATAACAAATTTTTATCAAAAGCAAGAAAAGTTACTTTTCTACCTAACTGGATAATTTTATAGTGTTTTTATTTAATGTAACATGTCTATTCAGCTCGAAAAACATAGTGTTTACCGATCTATTTGAAAATTAAAAATGCCGCCCGACTCTCTCTTTGGCACGATAAGTTTGAGAAAAGGAGTTAAAAAAATATATACAAAATACTGTTAAAAATTCACCAAATATATGTCAGGCTGTGTCACGGTAACATATATGGAGCGAGTTTCTAACAGTATTTTGTCTAGTTTTTTTAAATTTTTAACTCCTTTTCTTAAACTTACCATGTCAAAGAGAGAGTCAGGCGGCATTTTTAATTTTCCAATAGATCGATAAACACTGTATGTTTTTCGAGCTGAATAGACATGTTACATTAAATAAAAACACTAGAAAATCATCCAGTTATGTAGAAAAGTAACTTATCTTGCCTTTGATAACATTTATTTGTAATATATTTGTTTTTTGACAACTTTTTCGAATCTATGTATACATGAATACAAACCCGAAATTAATTATTGAAATTTAACTTTTTTTTCTATTTTTTTTTTTTCTTCTTTTACTAATGATATATATATTAGATGGACAAGTTCATACAGGGATAAAATGTAGAAGATTCTCTGTAGCTTAATTGCCATATATATTTACATAACATACTACCTAGCTCTACTCAAGTATTGAGCACTGTTGAAGTAAATACTGAAAATTAATTTATAAAATACATCTCTTTATAGCATTTTATGTGGATATCTGAAATTATATATATATATATTGGTTGGAATTACTATATAAATATTAATATTTATATTCGCTTTAAGTTTACAGAAGTTTTTGGCTTGTAAACTTAATTTTTACATAGATGATATGGAAAAAGGAAAACTGGAAATTGTGTGTGTGTGTGCGTGCGTGCGAGATTTTCATTTAGTTTGTTGTTTTATTTTTTAAGACATACCAGTTCCTTTCCTATCCATCAATGCTGTAACATAATACATAAAAACTAAGTATAAACAACTAATTCAATACAAGTTGCTATTTTATGCATAGTTAAGTAGGGATTTTGGATTCATACCTTTCTTAAGTGTTAGTGTGTAAATTACCCTCAGTCAAGACGGTACTCATAACATATCTGTTGAATGCGTTTTTTTCTGCTAGCAAGATTTTTTTCAGCCTGCCAATTGAATTGGATAAGAAATTGTACATTTTTTGTTCAAAGAAATTTTTAACTTCTCTTCCTTCATTAACTTTTATATTCTACATATCTATTTAGAGTTGGTTTACCAGTTTGTTTGTTTTTTTTTTTTTTTTTTTTTTTTTTTTACAAATTCCACCCTTTTTAAATATATTTAATTGGTTTCATCTCCTTGTTAATACAATTAGATGCTAATCATTAAAACTGTAACGTGTTCATCTAAGCCATCTACAGTTTTCATTAGATCACTGTAGTTAAGCAACATTGAGCCTGATCAATAAAAGGTGGGTGAATAGTTATGAATACTAGGCACTGTATGTGGAACAACAATGACACATTTCTTGCTAATGTCATAAAAAATACTATCCGCGGTTAGCAGATGAGCAAAGCCATTGGTCAGTAGTGGTTGCAGAGTAGCAGGAAGCAATTTAATGATCCTGCACAAGATGGTGTTTCAATATTTTTTGTACTGCACAAGATGGTGTTTCAATATAGAAAAAAAAAATTATCGGGAAGAATGCTGGAATCACTGTAACTCCCCAGAAAAAAAAAACATGTAAACTGGTTGTTTTAGACACAACTGGAAGTGACTGTATTCTATCATGATGAAATATAGAGTTTAAATATCTATTAGACATTATCTTAGGGTGCCTTTGGTCTCTGTGCAGGTATTTGACTGACTTACAAGTAGGTCCTGGATAAATATTCAAAATAGCATAGTATTTGAAGCCTAAACAAGATCTCTGAATAGATACATGCCGTCTCATACAAACACTGGTGTGCTTTATCCTAGTGATGTTATCTCAAGTAACATTAAGCTTGAGACTCTACCAGACCAGATGAATTATCCTGGAATCCAGTTAACTCAAGAAAAGATCAGAAGAAAGATAAACTTTAACATAGTTAAGTGGTTAGGAAAATTACGATTCTTTACCGCTTAACTAACTCCACATCTGAGAAATAATGGATGAACTGTTTATGAACAGTCAGATATCTTTGTATCTAATAAAGAGACTAGAAAGGGAATCTCTCGATTTCTGGGGGTTGATAGGGCTAAAATGACAATAAAACAAAAACAGAGAGAGAGAGAAATATTTTCTTTATTTTCTGTAACATAAATTGATCATATTATACTATTTTCTTTATTCAATTCATTTAGAAAATTAACAAATTATATTTTGACTATTACCTAAAACTGTCTAAATGGTGAGTCAGTCTATTTTTATGCACATAGTTTTATCATATGCGAGTTTTTCTTCTTTGTATATTTAATTTTATTTAAATAAATCAATAATCATAAAAGACTATTGCCGAATATTTATAGTTTCTAACTAGTTAATTAGTAGACATCATGAACAAATTTCGTACCAACAAGAGACTGTTCAGTACATGTGATATGATTGGAAATCTGCATGACTAATTCAACCCTTTTTAAATATATTTAATTGGTTTCATCTCCTTGTTAATACAATTAGATGATAATCATTAAAACTGTATAATGTGTTCGTCTGAGCCATCTACAGTTTTCATTAGATCACTGTAGTTAAGCAACATTGAGCCTAGTCAATAAGAGGTGGGTGAATAGTTATGAATACTAGGCACTGTATGTGGAACAACAATGACACATTTCTTGATAATGTCATAAAAAAATGCTATCCGCGGTTAGCAGATGAGCCAAGCCATTGGTCAGTAGTGGTTGCAGAGTAGCAGGAAGCAATTTAATGATTCCGATCATGACTTTTTGTATTGTACGAGATGATGTTTCAATTTTTGTTTAGTTCTCTTCCACTGCAAGGACTTAGACACCAGGGTTGGAAAGTGGGATTGACAAGTCAGCACACCTGAGGAGGGACACTGTGACCTGCAAAAAAGTGTCTGAGCAGCTCTGTCGGCATTCCCCGGTAAGGGCGCTTCAGGCGATTAGCAGCAAACTAACCCTTTCTCAAAGAGAGGAGGCAAGGCTTGGGAGGGTGGACCTCCTACAACTGCACGGAACTAAATTCCCATCGCAAAATCAACAGGGATTGGATCATTACAGGAATGCTATTGTTAGTATTATATGATGATTGCCACATCTTGTTGGATGAGTGCCATTCCCTCAGTCACTGAACGGTCATGTGCTCGAAGATGACTTTTCAGTCGTGCCAGCGACTTGCACACCCTCAAGCAGACATGACACTGAAGACGGTCATTGGTTTGGATGAAACCAACAGCAACGGAATGCATATCATTGTTCACTTTCATGTGATTAACAAGACCTGCCTTGGACAACAGAGCGCGGTCACACAACTCATAGATCCAAAGATCTCCATGATTGGGCAGCAAGTATTATATAGATTAGTGCTTACAAACTTACACAAATATTTACGAAACTCTTGTGATGTAATAGACTCTTTCTCTCATGTATGATGACGTCATAAAGATTGAATGGCATACTTTAAGCAACTTTTGAAAAAATAAAATTCATTGTGAGTGTTTTTGCGATCACAGGATGCGCCCCTTAATGCGTTGTGAAGGGGGGAGGATGCAGCAAAAAGCTAACTCTATTCCCTTCAGAGGTAAGATTAGCTAAGTTGGTTAAGATCAGAAATGACCATGTAAAAGACCAACAGATGCCTCCTCCTTCATTCTTAATGGCTCTGTGCCAAATTTTATGTATTTTAAGTAAATATATTTCATTAATAATTATTCATTTTTATCCTTTTTCTTCTTCTCTCTTTCTACCTCTCGATTTTTTTTCCTCCTATTGCTTTCCTCCCCTTTCTCTTTGTGCTCCTCTTTCTTTCTTTCCCTCTTTCTTTCTCTTTTTTTTTTTTTAAATATTTACATCCTTCACCTCCTCTCACTACTTCTCTTCTCCTTATTTACCATTCCTCGCACTATTTAAAACACATACAAATAAAGTGTGCACGATGTCAACTAAATAAAATAGTAGATATACATTACTAAACTGAAGCATACGGACATCATATTTTTTAAATCTTTTCTTTAATTAAGATATATATATATATATGAGAGAGAGAGAGAGAAAATAAATGACAAAAAGTTATATTCCAAAATTCATGATGTTGACCATCTTATAATTTATTCCTTTAGTTCAGTTGACTTATACAATTCTTGACAGTATCTGTTTCGTAGTGCAAAATCAATCACTTAATTATTATATCAATCAGTGAATCTATTATGCCCTTAACTCATCAGAAGAAATAGCAACAATCAATTCATCAAAAGGAATGGAAGTGTGATTTGACATGATTAAAATCCGAAAACTGGAACAGAGACTGCAAATACCTTTTTATTTTTCCATTACACCATATTGAATTTTTATCAAACAAAGTCATTAAACCCAACTATTCGTACTAACAATTTTAATTAATTTATGAATCTTCTACCACAAAGTTCTATTTAATAATTAGTAAATTTATTAATTCTAATTTGTGTATACATACTTATGAAAATAATATCAACAAATCATAAACTATTATACATGTTTGTATATACGAAACTAAACTAAGCTAACAAAACAAAAAAAAAAAAACGATTGATCATTATGGTTGGTTATCATAACTAATCGATTAATTTGAATTAAAAACCATACATAATTCAATTCTGTTAGCTATAATAATCAAGCGTAATCATTGTAATTATAATTTTTTTTTTAAATCATACAATTCAAAAAACTATATTTACGTTTTGTTAAGTTTAAATATAATCTGAAAAACTCCTTTATATCATAGTTATAAATAATTATATATATATATATATATATATATATATATATATATATATATAAATTTTTCTTATTCCATTTTTGTTCATGTTGCATTGCAACTTGTACCAAATGTTGGCATTTCTTCATTGTCATGTCTGCTAATGTTTATCTACTTGATTATTTGCAATACATGTTCGCGTAAGTGTTTTTTTTTTCCTTTTGTGTTTTTTTTGTTTGTTTCTTCATATAAAAGCTGGTGAAATAAGTGTTGAGAAAACTACAAAGATTATTGGCTTGTTGCAATCTCGAACATTGGCAACGCTTCAAATCTCTTCCTTCTGTAGATTTGCTTACAAGATTACTAAATGTGCGGTGCTTATTTCACTGCTTCATTCTCGCGCTGCAGAGGGAGAAACATATTTAGCCAAATTCAGTTGACATATATCCTTCACTTTTTTCTTCTTACCAGTGGAATTTCTGTGTGTGTATGCGTGTGTGCGAAACAGAGAGGGATTTTATATCAACTCCATAGTGTGCCAAGTGATTCCTAAACCAATATTTTATAAGGTTTATTTTGTCAGGAAGTGAAATAGTGACTGTTGTTTATCAAAATACCCTCACCCCTCACAAAGCAACCTGCAAAAGAGGAGATTAAACTACCTCATAAATAAGGCCAAGAACATAAAGAGTCTGAAACTCTTAATAAAATGCAAACTTTAAATTTCCTGGTTATAAAATCTCTTTGCACTATTCATCATAACAACAAAAATAAAAAAAAAGATGTTAAAAAGGGAGTTTGTAGTTTGCTTGAAGCATTATGTATAGTATATAAAAGTTGAATTTTTTTTCTTTTTTTGCAGGTGATGTCAATGCAATTTTGGGTAAAAAAAACAAAAAACATTTGATACAATGATGTAAATAGATCAAATAACAGTATTGAGGAATTCAATAATTTTCAATTGAATGTGTATTTACCAATGTAGTGTATTAAATCGGGGTGATATGACATATCATATTTTACCTATTTTTTGAGGCAACACCTCATCCCCGATTATGAGAGTGTTTTCACCTGAAAATTTTTGTATTATTTACTCACTAGAAGTAGTCACACAGACCCCCATCAAAGATTTCTCTTTGAGAACAACTTGTGGTGTTTTCTGGAGTCGGAGTGACAGCAAGTCTTTCCAGATTTCCAGTACTCTCCACCATTGCAAATGAATTTGCATTATTGCAACAGGCGCTTACCATTAATTTCTCATTGGCAGCGACCATTGGTCTTCACTGAAATTTGGGTGGCAATAAGCCTCCCTGGAGTCCCAGTCCTCTTTGCACTCCATCCAGCAGATGTCTGGTTAGTGCTTTCTCTCCTCGGTTGTTCCATCCTCCTTGACTCTCACTTATTTGGTGTGGCACCAGTGCGTGCACACACACACACACTATTATTTTGCTTTGGTAATCTTTGAATCTTAATGTATGTCAATACCAAACAAGTAGTTTTCAATTTATTTAAAAAATTTATTTGCATGATAGCATTACAGGTTTCCAGCCATGTTGTTTGTGTATGCCTTAGACTGCAGGGACATCAACAAGGTCAAATATTGTTTTTTGGAACTCTGAAATTTTTAAGAAAATTGTAGGTGCTTATGCACTTATGTTATCATGCTATTTCTAAAATAGTATTTTCAAGTTAAATTAAAGTTTTATGATATCTTTTTCATTAAATTGTTAGATGAAAGTACAGAATATTTCCAAAACATCCTCCCCATGTTAAGAATGACTTTTTAAGTATTATTTCAGCACAGTAACATATGCATAAATACCAAATTGTATTTTTAGTTCCCGAGATGAAATTGTAACTTATTTTTCATTTTATTTACTTCCCTCCAATAAGTAAAATTTTGATTATATAGTACTTTAGGTCAGTTTACATCCACAGGGGGGGGGGGGGGAAATTCAGTTAATCCTTACTGTATTTATATAAAAGTGCTTGATAATAAATAGTACTGTTTATTTAATATGAAATATTTTATTAATAAAAACGATATTTAATTAACAGATTTGCAGATATCAGTTGGGCCTAAACCTATCATTACAAAGCTTAAGAAAGTAGGTTATTTATTTACTATTCTTTTAATATACATGCTGGCAGCAGAGCGGATGATATTTAATGTATAACTATTTATTCTTCAATTGATTAAAAAAAAAAAAGAGGTGTGCGAAGGGGAAATAACAAATTTTTTTCCTTCCTTTTAAAAAGAAAAAAAGAGATGTGCGAAGGGGAAATAACAAATTTTTTTCCTTCCTTTTAAAAAGAAAAAAAGAGATGTGCGAAGGGGAAATAACAAATTTCTACTTCTGAGAAAATCTGGTGGATTTAATAACTTGATTGACACATTTATTTATTGACTGTACCTGAAGATAAGCTAACCGTTATCAGATAATGTAGTTAATAGTTGACACAGCATAAAATGTCAAGCACTCGTGCAAATTTGTTGGCGTGAAAAGAAACAGGTTTAAAATATATTAACACAATCATTTGCAAACGTAAAATTTACACTGGTTAGTCATGACAACTTTTGCAGCGGGATGCCATACAAGAGTTAAGCATATTTTGAGGCATTTCAATTGATTCATGCACAATACAACAATGACGTATTAAACAAAATGATATAACCGCATTATTAGTATAATAGGGCTGAAGAAGCTTCAACCAGAACTAGCTCCCATACATGCAAATCTGTTTAAGCATTGTCTGAAGGAGAATTGCTTCCCAATACCCTGGAAAACCTAATCGGTATGACCCGTATTTAAAAATTCATGTGCGATCATCTCCCTCTCAGTACAGTCCAATCAGTGTCATGAGTAAGTTGCTGGAATCTGTGTTAAAATAATTTCCTCAGTGACATGCAATATTGTTTCTGTTCTGCAAGATCTACCACAGATGTGCTCACAGTTATCTCATAGGATTAACGAATCTCTCGACGGAGACTTCCTTTCCAGGGCAATTATTCTTGACATATCAAAGGCCTTTGATAGGGTGTGGCATAAAGGTCTACTCCATAAAATCTCCAGCTATGGTATAGCTGGAAATGTCTTAATTAAATCATTTCTCTTTGATAGGTTCATAAGTTTAGTGGTTGATGGGAAGAAAACAGAAACTCACAGTATTAATGCTGGAGTTCCTCAGGGGTTCATCCTAGGCCCAACTCTCTTCCTAATGTACATCGATGCTCTCCCAAATCACATCCTAAGATGATTCGTAGACATTTATGCTAATGACACTACCATCTTTGTCAACACTTCAAAGGCTGTAAATCACCAAGTTCTCTTTGATTCTCTCTCCTCTGATCTTGAGCATGTGGTGCAATGAGGAAAGTGGTGGCTGGTTAATTTTAATGCATCTAAAACCAAGCTTCTATCTTTACTTCATCACCACTCTGATCACAGCTGGCATCAATTGAAATAAATGGCTCTCGTTTTAGGAAGGCTCCATGTTTTGACGAGCTTCTGGGTCTGACCTTTACTCCTGATCTGAAGTGGGACACGTACATCAAATCTGTTGCCAAGGTTGCTGGAAATAGTGGGATTATTCTACCGCTCAAATAGATATCTCACTGTTGATGCAATTCTCTACCTCTATAAGAGCCAGGTACTTCCAAGGATGGAGTATTGTTGTCACATCTGGGCAGGAACTACTAGAAGCAGCTTATCCTGCCTTGACAGAGTTCAAAATAGACTTCATAGCCTAGTAGGAGATGCTCTTTTCTCATCCCTGCGGCCTCTTTTCCCACAGAACACATGTTGCGAGCCTGTCTCCGCTTAATTGTTATTTTCATGTTAAGTGCTCATCTGAGCTCCAATTTATGGTTCCTCCTCTCCAAATTTACACAAAAAATACTCATCTAGCTGAAACCACTATCAATAATTTCCCCCACTCTTTATCTATACCTAAACCTAAATGCAGATTTCATGAACAAAGTTTCTTTCTTAGAACTCCACACATCTGTGGAACTCTCTTCCGTTTCTCTGCTTTTCAGCCGATTACGATATGATCATCTTCAAGTCCAGTGTGAACAAGTTCTTGATGAGCCATCCCCTTAAGTAATCCAATTTACCAAATTTCTACTACTAATGATTACTGTGATATTGTTGCATCGATTACAGTACATTCAGTAACCCTTATTCTTGAGTGGTCTTCAGATCTTGATAAGTGGTGACTCCTTTGTAAAAACAATAAAATAAACCTGATGCGTATTTACGAGAGAGTTTTCAAAAGCAATGCCTGCTATTTTTTTTTTTTTATTCTGCCCCAAAATCATATTTCCAGATCAGAAAGTATTGCAAATTATATTGTTATCATGACTGAACTTACGCATTCATGATCTGAAGTTTCATCTCTCTGTTGCAGATATTGACAGTGTGAGACTCTGAGAAAGCAACCCCTGTCATGGACATGTGTTAGAAGCAGAGCTGTGTATTTGAATTCCTTCATGCAGAAAACATTGATCAACATTCAGCAGTGCTTGTTGAACATTTATAAAGCTGATGTAGTTGTTGTCAGCATAGTTAGGAGATAGGTTCATCGATTTTAGAGTGGCGACGGAGATGCGAGTGAGAAAACACGTTCCGGACTTTTATGGCTTTAAAAAATGCTGGCAAAAATGCATTGTGAATCATGGTAACTGTGTAGAAAAATATTTTGGAACACAAAAAGTTACTCGTTTTAATGGTACCACTCCCATCTTTGTAGTTTTTAACATTTTAGTTTTTGAGCAAAAAATGTTAAAATTTTTTTTAAAAATAGAAGTTTCTATAAGCTTTTGGAATGCGCCTTGTATTTCTACACATATGAAGAAACCCACCATTACTTGGGAGAGTAAACTTCAAACTTGAAAAGTTGAGATCACATTATTTCTGAGCCTTTTTTTTTTTATGGGAAGTGGTTTCAAAATTTATTTCTTTTCTGACAAATAAAAAATAAAAAAATAATATCAAACTAATCAAACAATAAAACTTCCTAACATTGTACAAGAAAGCAAAAGACTTTACTTTCTTTTTCCTGTAACTTTTCATGTGTAGTAGTGATTTGTTTTGAACGAAAATATTGATGTTTTAATGTCTTCCCTCATTAACATAACAGGAATAATAAGATAAACTAACTCTACCTACTCAGCGTTGCCTAGTAGTTTTTTTTACTTGTAATTTGTTTTTTCAAAGGAGGGGGATAGCAAGTCATGCATTTTTAACACTTTTTTTATTTATTTTTCTTTTTTTCACCAAAAGGAACTTTGTTATTGATGAACACAATTTATTTCATTTTATTTTTTTATATGAAAATAAGTCCGATCTAGTCAAAGTATTTTTTAGAAGGAATTAAATCAAATTGCATTTTATTCTTCTGAACGTGCTGCACCGATCCACCAAAAGAAAATATTGATTTTTTGTAAGAAGAAAGTTATTGATGACAAAAATCAAGAAACTGACTTTACTTTATCTATATTAGATGTCTTTTAAATGTTATCTTTGTCAAATTGTAATGTTCTGTGTATGCATTGTCTCACCTTATAATAAAACCGAGGTTGATCCAAATCCCACTACCCCGATATTTTTAGGGTTGCTTTACATTCCTTAATTTTCATAATGATTTTGGTCAGAAACTCACTTTTTAGGTCAAATACTGAGAGACATTCTTGTTTTCAAGTAATTTTACTGCTAAATGACTGATCTGTTCCTAATATTTATTTAGTTAACATCTCCAAGAGATATCACTGATATTATAACATTACCAATAGATGTATACAACAGTCATCAACTCTACTTTTATGGTTTTCTCTTTTCAATCTGTTTATGGTGTTTACAGAACAAATGCTAAGAGTAGCTTCTTGAAAGTTTGATTTTTGGACCATTTTCAGTTTAGCAGGCATATTGGCAAGAACAGGTATAAGTATTCTACAGAATTTCGTTTTTATTTTGATGCCAAATGTTTCATAGAATCAATAAAATATATTTCTATTGTCACATTATTTAATTCAAAATGTAATAGCGTGCAATAACATCATACCACGTATATTTGTAAAATATTAGATTTCAGAATTTGTTTTTAAAACCAGAAAAGGCTGATTTCCGCTATTTGGTTGGGGTTTATTTATTTCTTCTTTTCTATAAGCTTTTTTTTCCCTTCCCACTTTTTCTCTTTTACTCTCCCTTTCTAGTCGTGCCTGTCTTTTCTCTCATATGACAGTTCTCTTAGCTTTGCCATGAAGAATAAGACATCAAACGATACATGGAGGTATGGGGAGATTGGGGAATTAGATTACTTCCTTCATCAAAGAATGGCTTTCTGTCTCCTTCCCATCAAACATTTTGTGTTTTTTTTTTTTTTTTTTGTGCATTGTCACCCTACACATATGCACACAAAGTTGCCATGGCCAACAGGTTGGGAAATTCATCTCGATTTCAATTTTTCTTTTGTCATTTCTGTTCACATTCCTGAAAATTATAATTAATACAGTTGTAACTGCAAGAAAAGTGTTATCATTGTTTACAAAGCTCTATCAGGAAAGATATTGAGCCACTTGTGCAAAGTTTGCTATTTTAATTTGGCTTTTCTGATTTTGAGAAATTGATTTTCATGTAGATATATAAACACCATTTTTAAGAGTAATTAGAATAGAACGTATCCTTGTGAAAAAAAAGATTGTGAGGCATACTTTTGCATGATTTGCTTTTCTTTTTTTTTTTTCTTTTTTTTTTGCGTGGGGGGGGGGGGGATCATGAAGAACTGATTATTAGGAATTTCTCTTATGAAGATGGACCGGATTGTAGTCTTTGTTTATGTACGTATTTTATCTTGTACCCACCCACCCTATCGTTTATGTCAGTGAGTTTATTTAGCAGAAAAGTGTTTTCTTTTGTTTGTTTGTTTTTTTTGTATTTTAATTGGTTTATGCGGATGTTAAACTTATTTGCCGGATGCAACAAATTGGTTAGTCTGTAATCAAATTCTTACGTTCCGGTTTTTACTAATGTCACTCTAGTTGCCAACACAACCTCTTTCGGGTTAAGGGTTTCCTTCCTATTTTCTGTGGGCGAAAAGGACTGTCCACTTTTGATTCTGTTTTTTATGCACGTGTACATTCTGGTTTCTTGTGCAGTTCCTACGCCGACTTGCAGTCACACATTGATAAGGATATTAAAAAAAAAAATTTTCAATGTTGCCCACTTTGATAGAACATTTCGGTATGTTCAATAATTTTTTTTTTAATTCTAGCAAATCAAAATATTTTATTTTTTTTAAATTTAATTAAATTCTTCATATTTCATAAACGGTTTTAATTTTTGTGTCTATATTCGCATGATAAATGTGATGATTAATTTGTTAAATTACTAGTCTACATCATCTGTCAAAAATGACAAAAAAATATGTTCTGCCAGTGTTCACACTAATAATCATATTGAATCATAGAATTACATCAGTAATTTAAATCGTCTTTCTTATAACCTAAAGGAAAAAAAAGCAACACCCTTATCATGAACTTTTCATTTTTATAGAGATTTTTTTTTTTCCTAATTTATTTCAGACAGTGGGTGTTATCTAACTTGCTATTTACGTTTTCACTTCCCCTCACCACTCTAAATGGGGTTGTCTCGGATGGAGATATATTAATTTATGTAAAAATATACAAATGCGCTTTTTACTATAGAGTGGAAGATTCTATGATGAAATCTACACACAGAAAAGTTTGAGTAAATGTTAAGAAGTAGGTAAAAAAATAAAACTAGAACTCTGCATTTTTTTTTTTTTTTTTTTAATGACTTTTAAAGAAAAAAAAATGGCTATTTCTTGACCGATTGTCCCCATAACCCCTCCCAACCTTATAAGTTGGGGAGCCAAAGTGGTAGCGTTGGGAGTTGATCTGTCATCACCTAATTTTGTAAAATTTGTGACACCTTAACAAAACTGTTCTCCTCTTGTCACTCTCATCGCGAGCCATTGCCAACTCCGACTCACCTGGTCCTGGATATGACCTAAAACTATATCCGATGGTGAGGCCCCACCTTGCGGGCCTTGGGGAGTGTGGAGCCACCCTATAATTGCCATTGCTTCTAGATCCACTCTGACCCGGAGTGGTAGTACCTGTTAGGGTCCCAACTATGGGTTAAATAGAATCTGACTTTAAAAAAAAATATACTCCATTAAAAATCGTTCCTCAAAATAACTAGATTCAGCATTAAATAATCTGAAAAAGGTTGATATGCCGTAAAACAAAAACAACCAACTAACCAACCAACCGACTCACCACTTCAAAAATGGGTTGTTGGTTGAAAAGAAATCTGCTTTTCAAATTTGACTTCTGTAAACATTCCTGACTCTGACTCCCAAATTTTTCTTACATGATTTTGAAAGGGCGACGCACATAAATTTCTGAATAAAAATGAAAACAGTTTTGATTATATTTTTCTATTTTGTATTCTTTCGTATCTTGCACTAAAAAAAGTATTTTGATAAAAATGTACTTCCCAATAAATATTCATTTGGAGTATGAATTCTATATCTTATTACTAGCCTGGGTGCCCAGCGTTGTATGGGTGTTGGGAGGTGTGTGTTGAGCAAAAAAAAAAAAAATAAAGTGATAGTAGGCAGGCAGGCTCGAACCCATATCGCAAAAGAGGAAAAGAACATGAAAAAAAAAGTGACATCTTTGCTGTTGCGACCATCACCAAACCAGAAGTGACGAAGGTTTAAATTAAGTCTAATCAATCAAAAAGAGGGGACGAATTTCGAAAAAATCAGCGAAGAAAGCGACCCCTCTCTGTAGAAAAATGCCCAGTTGAGGGTGAAGGAATTAATGTTTTTAGCCAATTTTTCGATATTTGTCGTCCGAAGGGTCGAGCTTCAAAAAGATACTGATCTCGTGAAAATCCGTCACCTCTGTCAAAAGTTTTAGGCATACATACATACATACATAATTTAAACAGACAGGTGAGATTTATCTATATATCTATAAAAGTGAACGTGTCTGTGTGTCTGTATTTCCCGACGCAATAACTCTGTCAATTTTAAGTCTACAGACTCGAAATTTGATATACAGGGTACTGAGATTTGGGAAAATCTTTGATCGGTTTTCGGACAGAAATTTGGCTATTAAGGGGTCAAAGTTCAACGATTTGACCTTTGAGAACTCTACCAAACTCCTCCATCAATTTTGGGTTTAAACACTTGAAATTTTAGATATAGATTCCTTGGACATGGATCTAACTTAATAACTTGATTTGAGCCCAAAACAATATTAAAAGGTCAAAGTTTAAAAAAATTGATCTCGGCTGTCTCTACCAAATTACTCAGACAATTTCTGGTCTAAACATTTGAAATTTTACATAAAGGGTATAGGGCAAGCTTTTTAATCGGTTTGGATTGAAAATTTTTAGTTACCAATATATAAATGTATGTATGTATGTATATTTGCATGTCTGCCTAAAACTTTCGACAGATTTTACCATAATCAGTATCATTTTGAAGTTCGACCTTTCAGACGACAAATATAAAAAAATTGGCTAAAAACAATATCTTCGCCTTCAACTAGGCACTTTTCTAGGGAGGCGGCGATTGTCTAGCCTTAATTTAAACATAAGTCACTTCCGGTTTGGCAGTGGTCGTAACAGTAAAGACGTCAGGTTTTTTCCCCGTTCTTTTCCTCCTTCACTGTACAGGTTCAGGCCCACCTTCCTACTACCCCCCCCCCTTTTTTTCTTCTTTTTTTGCTCAACAGACACATCCAAACACCTGGGCAACGCCGGGCTGAAATGTTAGTATTATAGATAATGAAGGTTTCATTTACATTACATTTTTCAATATTCTCCAATATTTTTTAAAGAACCTAATATGTTCCTTCAGAAACTAGTAGTGACTATAGGTGTCTACATATATACTCTCAATATTTTTATCCTCTTTTTCACACATTCTTTTCTCCATATTCCTAACTTCTCTATGCTCATTGTATTTTTTCTGTTTTTTTCTAACAGAATTTTAAATCTACATTTAATAGTTTATGCCTACAACACCATTGCCAGTATCATTAGACATTTATAGATGAAAAGTGTGAACAGTAACAAACAAGACTTTTAGTATTATAGTTTTTATTCATTAAATTCATACACAAGTTGTTGAGTGTTTGTATTTATCAGAGCAAAACTTATTTATTAACTTTCCATACACTGATTGTACAGTATACTATAAAATTAATTATTTTAAACGACTATATTTATAGCCTTCTTCTGTGCCTTATTTTTTTCTTGATGATAATAATAAAAAAATTAAAAAGTAGACTCATCTCTTTCTCATTAGCTGATTGATACGAGTCAAATTTTTTCAGTGTGCAAAAATCCCAAATCATGACTTTCTATGAGATTGTTTCGAGCCAAAACAGTGACTAAATAAAACTCCACTTTCAATCATAGTTTCCGATCAGTTGGACCTAGGTTTCATCTTCTCCTCCTTAAAAATAATACACTTTGCGATAAGCTTTTTTTTTTTTTTTTTTTTATTATTATTATTATTATTATTATTATAACAACAACACCACCACCACCACCACCTCCTCCTCCTCCTCCTTGTGTCTCTGTAATTATGTAGAATTAGTATTATATTTAAAACCATGTATGGAATTATAAAAAGATTTCTATTCCTATATTGCAATTCTCTATAATGCATCTTGCACATAAAGAATTACATTTGTTAAATACATATTAATCATAGTTATTTAATTTACTTGGATATCAACAGGATGTACAGTAATTTGTGAAAACTTTAGTATGTTGTCTTTATGAAATGCTATAAGAAGCCTTTGTTATCACTCTTGATCTTTTCTTGGTTAATTAGTGATTTTTATTGTAAGTTTACTTGTATTAAATATGATCAGGAAATCCTAACTGATATTTTATTTTTAAGATTGCATTTCTGAAAGGATGAAAATAGTCAACAGAGATTGTACAAATTTTGCATGATTAATCTAATTGAAGTCTTTAATGATAATCATGGGAAACTAGAACGTTCCATGTATCAGAATTTTTGATTCCCAAGCATTACCTAATAACATTTGGATTATTCTATTATCATCTTGATTATTTTCACAACATTTTGGTCAATGTAACCTTTGACCATTTTATTGATAACCCCTGATCTTTACAACATTTCTACCTTTTGTCAATGTGTTTATGATGAATATCAAACTTTTTTTTTTTTTTTAATAAAACCTGAACATTTACTTTTAAATAATCAACATTTTCTTTGCTTATTGTTGTATTAAAAAAAAAAACATGGAATATATATATATATATATATATATATATATATATATATATATAAGTAGTAGTGCTTGTATGTATGTGTCTGTGTGTACAACTCTCCTACTGCGCACACTACTGGACCGATTGTGACCAAATTTGGCATGATGATGATCTCTGACCTGGGGATGGTGCACACCATTTTTCAAGGTTAAAGTCATATTTGGTGCAACTCTTTATAAACTCTCTCACCTAGGGATGGTGCACATCAAGTTGGGATTGGCCACCATGGCGCGGACCAACTTTTCTGAATTTAAATCAGATCACCCTTTTCCACTTCATCCCCTTAACCAATCTTCATAGTTCATAGTTGGATTTCAGTCACTTCAGCAGGTAGTTACAAATATTTTTAAACACCTTTAAGCAGTAGTTGCTCTTACAACATCCAGAAGCGGGTACCCAAGTTTACAGCAAAGTCCTGTGCAAGACGTAGGTATCTTTGCTTGTAGTTTATAAAATAACGGCTAACCCTAGAATTACCATTTTTCTTAAATTAAGAATTAATTTTAAGATTAAAATACATCTTATAGATATTCCAACGTTGTGACAACCAGTTTTATTGCAAGTTGCACAGATTAAATCATTGAACCTGCTCCACCCGCAATCTTAATAGTTGATGTTAAATTTTAAAAAAAAAGGGAAACTAAACTGAAATAAAGTTTATATTTCGCAGAAAGTTATTTAAAAAAATATTGATGTTTTTTAACTATTTTATTTGAAGTAAAAAGTCTGCATTCTCCCTTCAAAAAACTATATTTTTATTATAGATTTTGGAGAGAAAATGCATGTAATTTCTATTAAAAAAAAAAAGTGATTTATTGAAAAAACATTGATGTTTCAAAAACATCATTGCTTTTTAAAAGGATCGTTTGACTATTGTATGAAGAATGTGGTAAACTTTGTACGACAAAAATGGAAGTTGGAAGATTGTATAGCATCAGTTGTTCTAGTAGAAAGTCGTTTTTAAATTAGGCCTTTTTTGACACATTTACATGTACATTACTGGTACCAATGTGAAATATCAGCCTTAAGGCAGGGATGGTATTAATAGCCATTATTAATACTCCAGATCTCCTTGTATTATGTATTGCTAAGAGTCTTTTCTGTTGTGGAATCTCTTGTGATTTCCAGCAGAACACGACTTGCTTGGAAACAGCTTTTGTTCTCACGTGAAGAGTAACTTCGACTACTGAGAATTCATACTGAAGAGAATGAGTAATCTTTTTTATTGCTTGGAATCTTTTGTGTCTGGGGAATGCCATGACAACCATCTTTACATCTTCACCGCTTCCAACTTACCTATCAGCACCTTCTACTGACACCATTGATATTTTGAGCTGCATGTTTATCTTCTTTTTTTTTTTCTCTTCAGAATGTGTTTGGTTGTACACAGCTGAAATGACCATTTTTTTTTTTTTTTTAATCTTCATATCAATATGAGAATTCTGCGCTTTAATGTCTTAGCCTTTCCTTCCATACAATTTTTTTTTTTTTTTTTTTAAATAATTTTTTGCCATTTTGCTTATAATTGTTGTGAATGAATGCTGGTTGGTGACGGGGAGCTGATGGGGGTAATAATGAATACTCATGTGGTTTTATGGGATCGGCTATGCAGTTAATGTGAGAATGAAATATATTATGATTGTTTACATACTAAACTTGTATTGGAAGAAACGGTATAAACCTGTTATTCATAAAAGAGAAACTTGCGATGAAATAAAAAAAATTTCCAACAACAAAAAATTGCTTGTAGGAAAAAATTCTCCATTAGCATAACAATCCTCAAATCATCAATGACAATGTCCAGAGTGTGAGTCAGAAGCAATTAAGGTATCACTGGAATTGATAAGACTAAACGAACTCCAATACCGGTTGAATTAACATTTTATATGAATGTATTTTATTTTAATCTGATATAAATCAGTTATAATAATAAATATATCGACTAAGCTTAAAAGTTTATTCTTGTTCTGTGCGCGGCATTCAACCTGGCCGAGTTGAATCGGCTTCATCTGTGCAGCATCTCTGAAAGCTGCTCACACACACGTTCATCCTATTTAGATAAGACCGTCCCTATTCCATTGATGAAGATTATGGGCCGATTTTGCCGGTTCTCTTTGATGGCAGTTGCCAAGGTTTTCAACTGCCCACTAACGTGTTTGCGCTAATTGAATAGTGGAGGTGGGAGGAGAATGTCTTGTATCAATTCTCCTGCTTGACGACACGCAGCATGGCCATTAGGAGTGTACGCATAAGCTTTATGAAATCTTTAGGCCATAATTACTTAATTATATGAAGAGTCTGAGTCACAAGTGCTACAAATATAGGAGTCAAAGGTTTTGTGTTCTGACTCCATAGCCCTTATTTGCAATAATTATGTTTCTGCAGTATATAACTTCAGTTGACATATCATAAAACAAACAATTCAAAATAAATTCACTGATAGATAACTTTCAGATGTAATAAAAAAAATATTTTTTTCTTTTTGTTGTTCGTTTTTTTTTTCTGGTTCTAAATTAGTTTCTATAAAAAAAATTTATGAATTTAAAAAAAAAAAAAAAAATTAATGCCGAATTCTGTAAATATATAAAGATATTTTAAATTTAAAACATGAATTGAAAATTGCATTTAATATTAAATATGAGAATATTTATTGCTTTTGCAAAAATAACAGAAAACTTTTACAAATCAAAGACTGAAAAAAATGCTGGTATTTTTATATTGTATTTAAACTATTTACATCATCAGTTTCTTATGAGAAATTTTGTTTAATGAAATATATTTTGGGTTATGATTGATGACAAAAAGGAAATGTATTTAGAACAGGGATTGAACTCTTTCAGATTATGCACGTTCTATTCAACTATTCCCATTCTCTCATCATTTCTTGTTTTATTCATCCTTCATTTTCACTTGTTGCACCATGTTCAGTAATTATTGTTTTGGTTGTTTTTGTTTTACGGCATATCAACCCTTTTCAGGTTATTTAATGCCAAATACAGTGATTCGGAAGAAAAAATTTTTAATAGAATATGTTTTTTTTTTGTTTTTTTTTCCAAGTCAGTTTCTATTTAAACCCATAGGTAGGACACTAGCAGGTACTACCACTCTGGGTCAGAGTGGACCTGGAAACAATGGCAATTAAAGGGTGGCTCCACACTCCCCAAAGTCCGCAAGCTGGGGCCTCACCATTAGATATAGTTTAAGGTCATATCCAGGACCAGTTCAGTAATGATTGGACAAACATCATTAATGATTTAAGGATTATGTCATTTTAATGGAAAATATTTTCCTATAAACACTTTTATTTAGGGAAATGTTTTTAGTTATGGAAGGCCCTAATAATTTACAATGTATCACTCTCTATCTCTCCATAATATTATCCTAGTCTAATAATACCCAACCAGCAGTTACCATAACATATGTATACTTTTTTTTTTCACTCCTTTTTTGCTTTGTTCTTATTTTTGTTTCTGGCTTTTTTCCTCCCCACAAACTGAGTTCTCTTCTCCCCAAGCTTTGTTAATTAACTGACTCATTTGACGTTTTGGTTAGGAGCAAAGTGTAGAATCTGTTTTGATATTACACTTAATTTGTTTGCCCTCAGTCAGTGAGTGATGCAATTTTTATTTTTGTCCCAATCCAGAGTGTCCTTTTTGGGAAGCCGAGTTTTCCCCATATTAAAAGCCGACTTTTACATCTAAGTCTGCCCCCCTCAGGAGGCAAGTAAATTGGAACTCTTATTAAAAAATCAAATTATGGAAATCTGTACGTTCTATGTATACATTGCAGTTCTCACAGCTCTTTTAGAACCATTCGTATTGGTATATGTCAGAGCACAGCACTCCATTGCTCATAAAATTCTATGCACAGCCTTTCTTCTAAAGAATGCTACACAAATTTTGTGGATTGCGCCACCCAGACAACGTTCGGTACTTCCACTAGTATGAAGTAAATCCATTTCTCTGAAACATTTTTAGTTTATTCAGTCAAGTTTTCATTTATTTTATTTAAAGAATGTTGATTAAAGTACCATTGATCCAAACTTAATATAAATAATCTCTTCATAACAGAAATAATTAATATATTTTTGTGTTTTTTTTTTAATTTAAGTAGAAGACTAACGTCAATGCAAGTGTGTGTGTGGGGGGGGGTAGACTTACCTGTCTGTTTTAATTAAGTATATGCAAATAATCTAATATTGTTTTGTAATTCAAAAGTGCAGACTACTTAAATAATCTTGCGTATTATTGAATAAGCACAGCCTGGTTGTTCTAATCTATTTTTATATGAACAATACACACGCACACAAACTAATAAGCAGTTTTACTTTTGTGTAGCCGGTTGCCATGGTTATGCTGCAAAAGCAGAACTTTCTGTTGCTGCTGCTACCAGTGTTGTATCATTGATCTGTCTGGGTGAAACGAAAGTAGTTGCTTCTCTTCTGCCATTCTTACAAATATGCATAGTCTAACGGAACCATCCAAATAATGGCTGTCTGCGTGTGGATCTGACTTAGCCTATGAATCATCAAACTATTCAATCATTGTCGAAATATTTCTACTCAAAATGCCGCTTAACCAAACAATGGCCAGAATTGCCATCACATTGCTCAGTTTTTATAAGAACCTTGCTCCCTCTTTTAATTTTTACATCATTTAATAATTTGTTTATTTTTTTTATTAAATAGATATCACCCCCCTCCCCTATTTTTAAAACAAAAACATGAATGCTGATATCAGGGTTAGAAGATTTTAAGTACTTTGTTTGTCAAACAAGTTCATTTGTACTGATTAAGAAAAATTCTTGCTTTTTACTTCTGCTGAGAAAATATATTTGCATAAATTATCTTTAAGAAAAATTTTAATTGGTTGATGAAAATAGTTTGAAGTATGATTTTTTTTTTTTTTTTTTTTTTTTTTAATTATTCATTGACTTTTTATTTCATTTATATTTATTATTTCCTTGTAGGATCTCTTTGTTATAATCAATAAAAAGAAATGTTTAAAAAAAATTAAACGCTATTTTTTCTTCTCTCTAAAAATTTATTATTATTTTTTTTTTTGATCAAATTAATATAGATTATGCATTCATTTACATATCAAAAACTTGTTGGAGAGTACAGAGAGAGAGAGAGGCAGTTTCATATGATCCCCTTGGGATTGATATTACCCTAGGATTTACTCCTTCACCACCTCTCTAAAATATTTCATTCATTTACCCCCCCCCCATCCACCCCAAAATGGATTTTCTTGTGTATCACATTAGCAAATTATAAAAATAAATTGTTCATTCTTTCTTGGTAATATAGATAAACTCATACTTAATTATTTGTATTTTACAAGTTTTTAATTTGATTCTTATGGGGTTAAAAGTGTAGAGATTGTTGTGCATACTTATCATATCGGTATACTATCAGTGAATTCTTTAGTCTTTTGAACTCATTCCTTTTTGTGCTTTATCTGTTTTCCTTGATTTTTTTTCTTTATGTGGTGGGAATATCTCTTTCCATTTTTTCTAGGTCCTGGATATGACCTTAAACTATATATGATGGTGAGACCCCAGCTTGCAGGCTTTGGGGAGTGTGGAGCCACCCTTTAATTGCCATTGCTCCCAGGTCCACTCTGACTCAGTACCTGTTAGGGTCCCAACTAGAAACTAACTTGAAAAAAAAAAAAAATTCTATTAAAAAAATTTTTTTTCAAAATAACCGGGTTCGGCATTAAATAACCTGAAATGGGTTGATACGCCATAAAACAAAAACAACCAGCCAACAACCATTTTTCTGTCTACAGCTCTACAATATTTATCGATGTCTTGATATAAATATTCAAATCAATACTTTATATTCAACCTCCTTTTTAATCAAGCAACAAAACTATAGTGCAAGGATAGACAACCTTTCTTCTGCGGGTCAGATTACGTAATAATTTTTGAATGTACCAAAGACATGTGAGGAGAAATAAAATCTGTATTTTGTTTGTGATATAAAATGCAGCTAAATGTTTTAGCCGAGATAAAAGTGTAGCATCTGATCTTTCAGTACCAACAAAACATAAAAATAAGTTAAGAAAACTTGTGAATTGTGTTGATTGATTTTTTTATATTGTTGCAAATCTTACAATCCAATTAAAAGACAAAAATATTGGCTTCCTTCCAGTCTATACTATGTCATACAACAGAATTTACTTTTTCTGAAAATGCCAGAAAAACGGTTATTTTGAAACCTATTGAATGGCATTTAACGTGTGCGTATGTATTAGATAGATTTTCTACCCAATCAAATTTTGTTCTGGAACCAATAATAGATATTAGATCTGGTTTCTCTAATACTTTTAGTAAATAAATATTCTTCTTACACATGCAATCAAGCCCTTTAATTTTATGTCGCTACAATGCTAACTTTGACTTTGAATAAAATTCATATTACTTTAATTTTATGTCTCTACAGTGCAATGCTTTGACTTTGAATAAAATTCATATGCACTCAACTGTTTCATCATGTCACAAATCTTCATTGCAGCAAATGTAGCAAGTATATTTACACCAAGAATCAAAATTTGAACATCGGGCAACTTTTTGATCAGCATTGTCGGACATTTCTCGCCACTGATAATTTTTAATATCAGCTTTATCTTCGTTTTCCCCAAATCTGGAAAAGAATTGCAAATATGAAATAAAGCAGAGGAGGCGGACAAAAATTAATCTGCAATGGATATAAACTCGTACAATGAAATGTGGATCAATATTTTTGATAGAATAAATCATTGAGATATTGAACTAATATTTGTACTCATCATTACATTCGGTTTAACGGCTGTTTTACATGTTAGCATGTGACATTAATTTGTGTGTGTGTGTGTGTGTGTGTGTGTGTGTGTGTGTGTGTGTGTGTGTGTGTAACCCATTGAGCTCTGGTTATATTGTTTGAATGGGGTGTGTGAAAAGACTTTGGAATTCCCTGCCTGACTATATTGACATGCAAAAGTTAAAGTGTAATCTGAACAGATATCTTGCTATCCAACTCCCTACATAGTATTCCTCCAAATCTGGCCCCAAATAGTAGCCCTTTATGACTTAGTAGCACTGTGCCTTGTTTGGGGGTAAAAAAAAAAAAATAAAATAAACGGATAAAAAAAAAAAAGTTAAAATGAAAATTAGTCTCTCTCTCTCTCTCTCCGACTGAGCTAAATAATATTACTATACTTGGTGATATTTCCGTTTTCATTCTTACTTCCTTTACTTTCTTAATAGAGTGAACAAGGGTGAGAGAAATTTAGTAAGAGATTGGTCACTTGTTAAAGTGGAAATTCTTTCAAACATTACTCAAACTTCTAAATTGAGGAATATTTCAACATGTACTTGGTGGGCTTAAAAAATATAGGGAAAAGTCTTAAGGAAACAAACATGAACTCTGCTTAAATTTAACATGCATTAAAGAAAATCTTCATTGATCAACGAAAATTGTTTTCTGTTTCAAATACTGACATTTGCACATTGGCCAAATCAAAATCCTTCTGCAGGTCAGTAGTTGCTGACCCTTGCTTTACTGTGTATAAATGTCAGTATTACTGCAATTATTTTTACGTCGTGGTGATGGTGAGAGGTGAATTTCAATACCTCAAACGTCGTACCCATGTATTAGATCAAACGTATGGATGTAACCTAAAAAAGATCTGAAAGATTTGACTTTTACAAGTATATATGATACAGCGTTTGTTGCTACATTTCGTGAAAGATCAAAGTTGAATTTGGAGTACTGGGAAAAGAAGAAATTCTCATAAAATAAATCAATACTCGAATGTACTGTCTCTTTTGTCATCTTTGTTTTATACGGTAAATGTGAAATGGTGAGCATTGTGTTCATCAGCTTTGCACACATTACCAACACAAGCTTATTACCATTTTATTATAATTGCTTTTATATATATACTAGCAGTTCAGCCTGGCTTTGCTCGGGCCCTACGTACTGTTCATAACTTTATGTGCATATGTATACATATATTAAAAAGTTTGACTCCTGTCCAGGTAACCTACATCTAAAATTTCAAGTGTTTAGACCCAAAATTGGCAGAGGAGTTTGGTAGAGTCTGCAAAATAAACTGTTTCAACTTTGACCTCTTGGCAGCCGAATTTTTGCCCCAAAACTGATTAAAAAGTTTGCTGCATGTTTGAATCCCCTTTATGTAAAATTTCAAATGTTTAGACCCAAAATTGGCTGAATAGTTTGCCAGAGACCGCAATGGTCAAATCTTTTGAACTTTGACCCCTTGACAACCAAATTTTCGGCCAAAAACTGATTAAAAAGCTTGCTCTATGTCTGATTGCATTGCATGTAAAATTTCAAATGTTTAGACCAAAAATTGGCTAATTTAGGAGAGACCACAGAGGTCAAATATTTTTAACTTTGACCCCGTCACATTTATTGTTTTGAGCTCAAATCCAATTAAAAAGGTTGATCCATGTCCAAGTCTAAAATTTCAAATGTTTAGACCCAAAATTGGCGGAGGAGTTTGGTAGAGTTTTCAATGGTCCCTTGACAGCCAAATTTGTGCCCAAAAACCGATTAAAATTTTTTTTCCCAAATCTCAATACCCCTTAATACCCCTTATGTATAATCTCGAGTCTGTAGACTGAAAATTGACAGAGTAGTCAGACAATTTTACTTATATATAGTATTATATGAAAGGAACTTTGTATGTGCAAGTTTATTCTCTATGGACTCCAAAACGGTTGAGCTAATTTTATTTTTTTAATTTCACATGAATGTACTTGATGTGTTTGACAGGGTTTTTACGTAGGTTTTATATTGGAATGCGTCTGATAAGTATGGAAAATCAAAAAATTCTGATTAAAAAAAAGAAGTCCGATTTTAATCAAAGTTAACTTTTATACAACCTGACATCAAAAGTACATTTGAAAAGTTTTATCACCACACAAGCAGAAAGGCTCAGTTTATAAAATCAACTGTAGATTCTTTTAACAAACAAGAATGCTTTTAAAAATATTGTCTTTTTTTAGAGCACAATTGAATTATAATACTTGACTTTTGCACGTTTAACATTAATTCAAGTGATAATGTAAAAATAATTTCATAAATTTAACAGTTGGTTCTTAAATAAGGCAGGGGCACGTTCAAAATAAATGTTTTTCTTTAGATCACAATTGAACCATGATACTTGACTTTTGCATTTTAAACTTTATAAGACCATTATTTACAGATAATTTTATAAAATCAACAGTAGGTTCTCTACAGTGCAATGTAGACTACGAGATATTGTGAATTAAGTCACTGCGGGGAGGCATGTGAAGTTTCCCCTGAGTACACTGCGAGGGAGGGATTCCCAACTAGAGCATGCAATAAATTGATTTGATTAAAAAAAAAAAAAAAAAAAAAAAAATGGGCGATTCACTGATTTTAATAACAATGAAAGAATGGGAGGGTGGAACATTTATTGATCCTCATTCAATCCTGGACAGTGTCGGGTCTCCCTGCTATTAGGTTGACAAGAAGGTTCTTGCAGGATTTTTAATTTTGATTTCAAATGATGTATTTTCAAATAAATTTTCGTTATAATATCTTTACTTTATGTATCATTTTAAAGAGTGCTTTTTGCTCTATCTAATTATTTAAATTACAATCGTTTTAAAACAATATCTTCTTTTCAGAACATTGAATACATGATGAAATAAAAGCAAATTCGCACAATTTTCTTATTTCAATTCAAGCTAGGCTGAAAAGCTGTTGAAACAGCTCTTGATATCCACAAAGTGTTTGGCCCAGGAACCACTACTGAGGACACAACAAGACCACACAATTGTGGTTTAAGAAATTTTGTGGCAGTGACGAAGGTCTTGAAGATGATGAGCATAGTGATCGTCCATTGGATGTTGACAATGATCAGCTGAGAAGCCTTAGTTGAAGCCTGTCCACACCCAACTGTTCGAGAACTTGCTTCTGAATTAGACGTAACATATATGACAATTTCCAACAACTTGAGAGAGATTGGAAAAACAAAAAAATTTGATAAATGGGTGACTTATGAATTGAATGATACCAAAAGAAACGCTGTTATGAAGTGTCATCTTACCTTCTTTTACACAAGAACAACCCGTTTATCCACCGGGTTGTGACTTGCAATGAAAAGTGGGTTCTTTACGATAACTGGCAATGCTCAGCTCAGTGGTTAGATGCCAACAGAGCTCCACAACACGTCCCGAAGCCAGAGTTGCACCAAAAGGTCATGCTGACTGCTTGTTGGTTTGCGACTGGTCTCATCGATTGCAGATTTTTGAATGCAGGTGAAACCACTACGACAGTGACGTACTGTCAACAAATAGATGAAATGCATCAGCAACTTTGACAACAATACCCAACATTCGTCAACAGAAAAGACCCAATTCTCCTCCATGACAATGGCCGCACGTTGCTAAACTGACCCTGCAGAAGCTGAACGAATTGGGTTATGAAACTCTGCCTCATTTGCCATACACTTCTCACCTACCAACTACCACTTTTTCAAGCATCTCGACAACTTTTTGCATGAGAAATGCTTCAAAAACCTAAGCGATATCAAAAACGCCTTCAGCGACTTCATTGCTATCAGAATGTAAGATTTTTACGTTATTGGCATAAATACACTTTAGCCAAATTTATACTAGATTTTTTCACAAAGAATTGTGGTGCAACTGATAAAGGCGTTCATTAACAAGCAGTTCTAAGTGATGGTTCAGCTCTCACTGTAGGTGATAATAACTTAGAATAACATAATAATCATCATTTCTACCCGGTAATGGCTGATGGGACAAGAACGATCTATTTCCATAGATTAAAGGAAGGGTTCAGTTCGAAATTCTCTATAGATTCTGTATTGAATTTTACAAGCTGAACATGGCAAAGATCAGAATTTATATCAGCCGAAAAAAATAAAGTTACAAGGAGAATAGTAGTCCGAATAATTTAAAAAAAAAAAAATTGTTTTTTTTTTTTTTTTTTTTTTTTTTTTTTTGATGTGTAGAAAAGATAAGCATTGAGAAACCTAATGTAGATGGAACGGATACTTCTGCTAGTGTTTGTGTGCCACATATTTCATCCTTTCCCAACATGGGTTGGATTTTAAAAAACTGTCTTTTTTCGCACGATCTATGACTTTTTCTTTTATCACATTTTTATCTCAATTATCCTGAAGATGTCCTTTGAGACAGGGACGAAACGTTGATTTTTTAATGATTTCATTCGGTTTTTTCTAATTTTTTCTTTAAACATAACGTCAACCACCGCTGGTATATTTTTTAATTCCTTATACATACATATATATATACATATATATATACACACATACATACTAGCAAAAGTAACCGTCGTTGACTGGGTTCAAAAACAGCCTACAGAAAATGGACTCTGATTTATGAAAGTGTGATGATAGGTTATGAAAAGGAAGGGTTGTGAATTTGGGGGTATCAAAACCAAAGCAGAATTTGGTGAAAGTAAAAATAAAATAGATATAATTTATTATACCACACCTGTTTACACTGAAACACTTATCACAATATTTTGTGGATCTATATTAAAAACCTTATTAAACTTTGTGACATATTTCCATTCTATGGAGGTCAGGTGCAAACGAACACTCCATAATTTTATTATACCATATTTCTTCAAACTGAAACATAATTATCAAAGTATATTTATGCAGATAGATATGAAAAGTCTTTATTAAAATTTGTGCCTATTTCCATTTCATGGAGGCCAGGCGCGAACGCAGACCCTACAATTTTATTATACCATCCCTATTTAAGTTAAAACATACTTATCAAAGTATTATTATGTACATCTATATCAAAAACACTTGTAAACGTTTTTTTTTTTTTTAAATTTTTAAATTTTTTATTTCTATACTTTTTGGACCAGGCATGAACGCAGACCCCATAACTTTAATGAACCACCGTTCTGCCAGATCAGACATACCCATTCCTGTGTCTCGATACATCTTCTATCATTATATGTAATCAGTTTTTAAAATAGTCAATCATATAGGAGCCTATTCGTGACCAGACACACACACACACAGACATTCAACTTTATATTATAGATATATATACTAGCATTTCAGCCCGGTGTTGCCCGGGCGTTTGGAGATGTTGTGCAGAAAAAAAAAAAGCGGCCAATGTTTTTAACTTTGTCCCCTATTATGACCCCTTAACATTTATTGTTTTGGGCTCAAATCAAGTTATTAAGTTAGATCCATATCCAAGGAACCTATATCTAAAATTTCAAGTGTTTAGACCCAACATTGTTGGAGGAGTTTGGTAGAGTTCTCAACGGTTAAATCGTTGAATTTTGACCTTAACAGCCAAATTTCTGGCCGAAAATGGATTACAAAGATTTTCCCAAATCTCAGTACCCTGTATATCAAATTTCGAGTCTGTAGACTGAAAATTGACAGAGTTATTGCATAGGGAAATGTACACACACACACACACACACACGTTCACTTATATATATATATATATATATATATATATATATATATATATATATATATATATATATATATATATATATATATTGCAGCAATATAATTTGAAAATAGGAATCGATTTTTAATTAATGTTTTGTATAAAAAGTTAATTTTACACAAGTAGATTATTAATTTAAATATTTGTCTGGACTTAACAACTCAAACGTATCGAGGGAGTTAGAAAAGCTTTGGGCTCTTCTTACAGATAATCCTAGGATTAATTTCTGAGTTTTATTTAAAAAAGAAAATTACATGTGTGTGGAGGAAAGAGGGGTACATGTGGATTTTGAATATCAATGTTTTCAGGAGAAACATTTTGTCTGTCAGTGACCCTACCTGTTATCATTTAAAACAAAATTGACACGCATTTTAACTGTTTTTGAATTGTTCTCGAATGTTATGATGTTTAATTTACAGCCTTTTTTTATTTTATTTTTAATATATATGATGTCAATATACTAGTAACATTGCTATTTACAACAGAGGTGGTAATTTTTAATTTGCATGAATATGTTTAATCTTAGGTCTAATAAATGTTCATGTGGTGTTTGTTTAATTGTATGTTTTAAAAAAAAAATTATAAACAACTAATGGAACCCCTATACTGCCATTGTTTGGGGAAAATCGAGGAAACCAAGAATCATAATATCCAGAATTAAATTGACCGATAAAAACAAATAGCTAATTAATTAGATACTCTTTTGCAAAGCAATATGCAAATTGGTCAACTTTTGGATTCTGATTGCATTACATGATCAGTATATTAGAAAACTGTTCTATGCGAATATTAAGTTGATGTAATGTATATATAATGTTAGTTGCAATATCCATTTGCATATTAGTTTTTCAAAAAGACATTTAAGTTATTATTTTTTTAATTCTATGATTATTTTGATTGTAATATAACAAATAGTTTAAGCATATATTTAGTATTTGAGTACAACTGTTAATTTCCTGCTTTTGATTTTAGGTGAATTGACATGATTTTCAACAAGTTGCAATCTATTTTTAAGTTAAAAAACACACACATTGTACCAACACCATCGATTATGCAAATCATTTTTTCCTTGTTTACCTTTATGATCACTTTTAAGATAAATAAAATTGTATTGAAATTATCAAAATGTTATCGATTTGAATAAATGCAACACTTCTTTTTTTATAACAAAATTATAAATGAAATGTTTCACTTTTAATAAAAAATTTCAAGTATTTTACATAGCAAACTTTGCAAAGCTGTAGCTAGCCAACAAAGCCAATCAGATAAAATATATATTGGGGGAACAAACCTAATTAAACAAACACTGATCAACTTGCATTCAGTATAATAAAATTAGATAATAATTATTACTAAACTATTAATTAAAAAAATTATCCTAACATTCTGCAGGATAAGTATTTAGCTAGTATTTTAAATGTAAACCTTATCTAGTGTGACTTTAATTATCCGCAATGAGACCTTTTTTTTACTGATAAGAGAAATATTTAGATTTAGTCTTTCTTTTTAAAACTTTTGATATTAAGTGATTGGAGATGATATTCCCTGTCCTTTAGAAGTGAAACAATTTCATGTTATTTATAAAACGGTCACCTTGAATGTAATTCCAAGAAATTAGAGACACCATTCAGAAGTAAATACTATAGAGTAAGAATAAAACCTCTGTTTGCCCTGTATGAAGTCCGTTTCATTTTTCTCACAAGTGATAGGTTTTTATTGTATAATTGCTTAATGCTATGCTTAAAATAGTTGTGTGTGTGCATGCCATTATCAAATGGATTCAGGAAAAAAATAGTTTGTTTTTTTTCTTTCTTTTTAGTTACTTGACAAATGCGTATGTCACTCACTGATGCATATAAGTATTACTAATCATCTTCAACAAGAGTTTCATTTTATTAAACGCTATTACCCATGTTAGCACAATCATTACCATTATTTGTTGTAGTTTTATTTTGTTTAAAAAAATTCATAATGTATCTACTTAAAAAGATATTCTTCTTGCATCAGTAAAAATTAGAAATCTCTTTAATTGTATATTAATCCATATATATATATATATATATATATATATATATATACACTTAATTTACTCACATAAAATTAATATACGAAAATATAGATTTATGCATAAACTTTAAGTATTTACTTCAAAAGTGCTCAATACGTAGGTAGAGCTAGTTAGTAATTTATAAAATATATATGGCGATTAAGCTACACTGAATATTCAGCGTTTCATCCACTCTAGGACTCCTCAGGCTTTTGCGATATATATATATATATATATATATGATAGTTGGTGTTGATGAGAGAAGACGAAAACAAGTTGCGATTTACAAATCAATAAGTACATACATATATGTCTATATATACATATATTTATTCAGTTGTATTAAGTACAAATGTCTTACTTGCTATGTCTGTGACAATATCCATTATATTTCGGGGGGGGGGGAGAATTCCCCTTTTCAAATGGTTGATGTAACGGATCTATTCAAAGCATGGCGGATGATGGAGCAAAAATATATATATTGTAATTGTATATTAATCCTGATAATGTAGAAGTAAAGTGACTTATTACTTTACTATGTCATTTTTTTTCATATATGTTTATGGTGCGTATGAATACGCTATGTAAATTAGATGGAAAGAAAGTCGTGCTTTTTTTTAATAGCCGTTTAAAAAGACATTAAGAAAGATTAAGTTATTGAATCAACATAGTGAAAGAAATACATAGTTTAGAGATTGATGACTTGTTTAGTTAATTGTAATTTATGACTAATTAGAACAATTAAAACAATCTTTTCTTCTCCCATTCAACTCTAATTCAATTCCATGGTATATTTTAGCATGTAACTTGTGTTATTAAAATGTATAAGACAAACTCTATCAAGAAAAAGAAAACATTGATTAACTGACATTTAGTATTATAATGGATTTTCTTTCCAGCAGCAATTTAAACATACACTTGGGTACACTCTCTCTCCTCTCTCTCTCTCTCTCTCTCTCCTCTCTCTCCTCTCTCTCTCTCCCTCTCCTCTCTCTCTCTCCCTCTCCTCTCTCTCTCTCCCTCTCCTCTCTCTCCTCTCTGTTTAGATTAGACATTTATTATTGTCATAAAACTTCATCTGGAAACATATTGAACTCTTTATAAATCTAGTTTTGATTCTGCTGGGTTTTGAATCATATTTGAACAATATTAAGAAGTGGATTTATATTTTTATATATATATATATATATATATATATATATATATATATAAATAAAATCATGATTTGTTGTCTTTAAATGATTACTGACTCATTCATTATAGGCCATTGCTGTAAAAATACACTGTTAGTTGCAGGAAACTAACCAGTATTGATGTAACAGACATATTTCGGGATCCTTTTCTAGTATCCTACCAGACAACTGGAGCAGATGCTGCTCCAAAACAGCATTGCTCTGTCATAAAACCTTCCACCTAATGCAACAATGGTGTGATAAGATTCCTGCATAATCATCTGTTTATTGTGGGTAACCATCCGGAAGGACTTGGCTGAACTTTTTATGTGTTTGTCTTTAAATGGTTGGTCAGTTTCTTTCTTCTAGATGGGTTACCACAAACCTAACTTGTATTTTTACTACGCTGTTTTTTTTGGGGTTTTTTTTTTTTACAAAATTATTCATTTTAATGGAATTTTAAAAGTTCAATTATTGCAGCAATGTTTGGTCATTAAATTACCAATTGAATGAAATTATTCAAAAGCTATAATTTTGCAATAGCAATGTTTTTAATCTCTCTTGAGTGGATGTAGTTTTCAAAACTTTTAGTCTTTCAATACATGAGGATTTGCTAAGAATTTTAAAACCTGCTTCCAAAATTAAAAAAAAATCATTCCCGTCACAAAATATTCTTGATTTCAATAAATATTTAATTAATAGTAAAACTATAAAAATAATTCAGTGTGTAATAATTATTAATGTCATAGTTGCAAGGAACCGTCCACGTACACACAGATACATACAAAGTTATCTTGTAATTATGTTTATATATAATGACAGCTCGTTCAGTAAGCTTCTTTGATATGCGTTCAAGTTTTTTTCTTGACATTCGAGTTTTGAATTTTCTGCAAATCGAGTTTGGCTTGTATCATGTCTATTTTGCCATTAGCGTTCCTGGTATTTTCTTAACATTTCTAAAACCTTCTTTGCATAAATTTCGCGTTGATATTGCGCGTTTTTTATTTGTTTAAGTAAGCTTTGAATTTTTACATATGTATGTGTAAATTTTCTTCGCTCTAAATTGACATTAAATGACAATGTGATATAACTGTGTCATTTTATTTATTCATAGCTATTGCAAATTTTGAAATGACTCTTGGAAGGTTTAAATATTAAATAGTGAGCTTCATTTTCATTTGGAAATTGATTCTCATAAGAATATATAGGAACTATGTAAAATTGTGTGTGTGCATTATTAAAGCACATGTTGAAAAAAGATTTAATTTTTAATCAACTTTTCCTGTGATAAATTTTGCTCACTTCTTGAGATAAAAAAAATAAAAGAAATAATCAAATGTAAATGTGTTGCTTTATTTATATTCAAGATTTCAAGTTACATAAGTTATCAGCCTGTATAGAATATTTTGTCAGTTGAAGTGTCTCATTTGAAAGCCTAAATACTTATATTTAAAACTGAATAATATAATCACTAATTAACACATAAGATAACATTGTTACTTCCATCTGTTGTTACTAAAGTAATGAAATGAAAATTAATTTGCTTTTTATTAATGCTTTTATTTTATGAATATTTTTTTTTGTTCAACGATACTCATTTTGTTTAAAGAGTTGTGAGGTTTTATTTATTAAAAAAAGAAACAGTGGAGCTAATAGCTCCACTGTCTCATTTTTTATCAGTTACTACTTATTAAAGCCAAAATGAGATAGATGGATTGTCAATTGAATGATGAAGAGTATTATGAGAGGATTGAAAATGACTGGATTGAATAAAATTTGATTACCCATGAAGGTATTTTATGATGAGTATTCGTTGATATTAAATTTGAGAACAACTCTGTTCCCTGTTGTACCCCACTGGAAAGCAGTCTTGTAGCATATTTCACAGATGGGGAATTTTTGGAAAGAAACTTTGTTCATGGAAATTCTACATGGCACTAGGCACATGGAGTAATTTCTATATTTTTTAATTACACTTTGAGATGATAGATGAAACCCATTTTGAAACAATTTTTCCTTATAATTCGATTTCACCATCAGTGACTTGATCTTATGCTGAGCGAACCATGCAATACTTTTCAGATTTTTAAAACTTGTTTGATTGTTGGCAAATTATTTATCTTTATTTATTTATTTATTTTTTTGTTCTTGTAGATCCTGATGATCCCGAATATATTCGTCAAATGCAGCGACCTGCTGTTGTAAAGGAGGATGTTAAGCAGATGGAGGACCGTAAGCGCGTTTCCATTGTGCTTAACAGTGAAGCTTTTCGAGAGGAGTTGGAACAAATCATCCACGAGCACATGAAGACTGGCAATCACCCTGCGAGTTTGGCACTACAACAAATCACAGAACTTCTACTGCCACAATCCAGTCTGCGCAATAATGGGATAAAAGGTCAGTTTCCCCTCCCCTTTTTTTTTTTTTTTTTTTTTTGCATGTTTTATACGATGACATCATCATCATCATCATTGGTTTAATTTCTCTCTTTTTTTTTTTTTTTTTTTATAAATGCTGGAATATCTTGGACAGCTTTAAGAAATTGATTGCTAAATTAAACCATCTTTGGACAGGTCCTGATTTATCCCCTTTTTTTTTTCTCAAGTACATTTTATCACTTCCCATGTTTTCCATGGCCTTCCCCTGTAAATTGAACTTGCCGTCACTTTCAAGCCTGTCCTTAACATCCACGTTACATGTCCATTATAGAATCCTTCATAAATGTTAATCGTTTTCTTTTAAGCATCTTTATTTTAATTTGTACTTGTCATTAAACCTAATATTAGATTTTTTCACATATTTGTTTACTTAATTTTCTGAAAAGAATGCAAATGCTAACTCTTGACATCTTTTTTTTTCTTTTCTTTAATAATGTTTTTGGTTTTCTCCTCCTCCTCCCATTTTTCAGCATCTCCGGTCATTCCAATTCTTGACATCAGGGGCATGGAATCTTTGGGTTACTCAAGACAAGAGAAAGTACTCCGTTGTAAGCTAGCAGCCTGTTATCGTTTGGTAGACCTCTATGGTTGGTCGCATGGAATTTTCAATCATATTACCGTAAGTAGATTTTGATGTTCATTTATTGAATTAGATAATGAAATCTCTGATATTAAATAAAACATCTTTTTGGGCCCCCGATAAAAGGAGGGTGGACCTGTAAATTTACCCTTGTCCGTTCGTCTGTCCGATCTTTTCTCAATAACTACGCCTTTGAATTTTTGAAATTTTGCACAAACATTAAACATGATGAGTAAAAAAGTAACAGAACGAATTTTCCAGGAAAATTCCTGTTGTCTCCCTAGGCGTGCCTTTCGGGTTAAAATGCTTAAATTGACACTCTTGTGCTATTTAAAAAAAATTATGAAAAATTGTAACGAACTGATTTCTATATAATTTTGTTTTTCTATACTTTGCGACAACTCTTGGGTGTGCCCCAGGAGCTCTTTTAGGGCTAATAAAAACACTCCATTTTTGGACTATTTTTCCATATTTGTCCAAAATTTTCTTTGCATGTCTATTTAGCAGTTTTGCATGGTGCTGAACTTAAATTTAAATATGTTAAGACTTTGGGGACTTTTGGGGCTTAATTGGGGTGGGGGTGGGCAAATGATGGACAGTCTTCTTTTTTTTTTTTTTTTTTTTTTTTGCATGGTGCAGAACTCAAATTTACATATGTTAAGGCCTAAAACTGCACCGTTTGTTCATTTTCACCAGAATTTGACATCCCCTGGGGACTTTTGGAGCTAAATGGGTGTGTGGGGGAGGGGGGCGAATGCTGAACTTAGTCATTTTTTTTATGCCTCATTCACTGTGCACTCACGGGGGACCATGCATGCTTCACTTGTTTTACATAATTCTCTACTAAAAAAAGTTTAATTGACTTATTGTAGTTGTCCATGTCCATCTGTGTAATTTCACCATGATTCTCTGCTTGGTGTTTCGTCTGAAGTTGGTGCTTAATACTGACACCAACTGAAGTGTCACTTGTGCGTTCTCAGTCAATGCTGCAACAAAAGAATTATCTTTGCTAAGCCTAACCACAATTCCAGTTTAAAACGAGTAACAAAGTTTTATTTTGAAAGTCGTTACAAGGATGCTCGTTTCCTTTTACTGAACAACAGACCTGCAAATCAAGACAAACATCTTCCAACTTAACATAATCTATCAGCTTAGGGCCCATCTTTCTTTGAGGAACAAACACAACTGCTGTGTCTCTGCTAGAATATATATATATAGCTATCACCTGGATCCAACCAGAAAGCACTCAAGACTATCGGATGTTAATCTAAAGATATAAAAAAAAAAAAAAGCTGATTGACTGTAAAGTTCACCATTTGTTATAAACATTAATTTTGGAAAATTTCAAGTGAGTCATAATTTTCCAAATTTGAGTGGTCAACCTCCTAAGCATATATAGTTCTCATTTCTTGAATCGTCTTTCTTCTCTTGGTTAAATATTTTCACCCACAGCAAACATCTCGTCCCCATGCATTGCAACTTTGCAACATTATACACATTTATATTGTATCACATATTGAAATCTAGTAAGCTCATAGTTTTCATAGCTGAATGCTATGTTCCAGGAAAATATCTATAAAGTATTTAAAGCACATAAATTGCTTTAGATTTAATAAATACCAGATTGACTAATATGGCATAATCATATCGACACACTATCTCTCATTAAATCACTGAAGTTAAGCAATGTTGAGCCTGATCAGTACCAGATAGGTGAAGATTTGGAAATACCAAGCGCTGTATGTAGGAGGACGTTGACACCTCTCAGCAAGAGTTGCAAAAACTGGAATGGAATATTTGTGTAAACGTGCATTTTCGTGTGCATTCCCTTCACATGCTGTGATCATCTGCTTGTTTGAATTCAGTACTTGATTTTGACACTGCCTCTAGTGTCAATCCTGTGGTCTCGGTCTCTATTGTAACAAAAGCATCTTCCTTCCAGACAGTCACAACCCAAGTTTAAAACCAGAAACAATGTTTTATTTGAAGGCGTTATATTGAATATGGTTTTTTTACCAAACGATAAATTTGCTGTCAGAACTCTGAGCCCAACTAAATCAAAACACAAGTCCAACCGAATATTTCAGCTAACATCCAAAGGGGAATTTGCCTTTCAGACCAACAGAAACCTAGCTGACCTCCCTCTGTTCACTTTGCCAGAATATATATATATATATATATGTATGTATAGTAATTTATAAAATATATATGGCGATTAAGCTACACTGAATATTCTGCGTTTCATCCACTATAGGATTCGTCAGGCAGCCTGACGAATCCTATAGTGGATGAAACGCAGAATATTCAGTGTAGCTTAATCGCCATATATATTTTATAAATTACTAACTAGCTCTACCTACGTATTGAGCACTTTTGAAGTAAATACTTGAAGTTTACGCATAAATCTATACTTTCGTATATTAGGTTTATGTGATTAAATGAAGTAGTTATGTATATATATACTAGCCTGGGTGCCCAGTATTGTCCGGGTGTTTGGAGGTGTGTGTTGAGCAAAAAAAAATGTGGTAGTAGGCAGGCAGGCATGAACCCATGACGTGAAGGTGGAAAAAAAGTGAATAAAAATGACATATTATCCATGATGCAACCGGAAGTCTAAAGTGTTCAAATTTAACGTGGTCAATCAAAAACAAAAGATGACTTGCAGAAATGGCGTTGCCTTTAAACCTCCCACAAAAGCAAATTAGCCACAAGGTCGTTTTTAATGTGGGGGGAAAATCAGCTCCCCCAAAAAGGGGATACTTTGACAGTATCCAAATAAATAGTAATTGTCTCAGTATGAAGGGTTTCCCCTACATTGATCAAGGACCAATTACAGAACAGATACTACTCGACCCGAAGGCATTTGAATAGTTTTGGTTTGTTTATACAAAAAAAAACAAACAAACACTGAAGACGACAGTACAATGAGAATTTTGTTTAACTCGATCAAAAAAAAAAAAGATAGAGACAATGTCCGTTTGCAAATCGGGGATATTACGATCTTAATGCGAAATCTCCTCACGGAATCTAACCGACGCAAAAAGTCTTTTGTTGATATACACAAACGCTCGCGCTTATTTTGCCGTGTGTGTGTGTGTGTGTGTGTGTGTGTGTGTATCTCCACCCAACTTGGAAAAGTTAAGCTGTTTTATCACTAGGCATAAAAAACTTACTAACCTTGCTATCCGAAATTAACATTAATTTTTCTATGATTTAAAGTGGTTTGATTCCTCAGCATGATTTCCTGTTTAAAGAGTCAATAACTTTTCCAAGTAGAGAAATTTTGGATCATCAAATCTGGAAATGGACAGGTTTTTCATCACTGGCTTATTGTCTGTATACATTGTAACTATGCACCTTATTAAACCTGGATCATTGCACATGTTTACATTTGCATAAATTGTCTGCTATTATAAATGCAATCTTTTCCTTAAAAAACAAATATTAAATCGATGATTTATGTCTGAAAGTGGACATAAATGGAAGTAGGTTATAGTTACTTTTGATTTCAATGTCATTTTCAAAATTTTTCTTTAAGGACGATCAGGAATTTATTTATTTTATTTTTTTATTTTGGGAGGGAATGGGACACACTTTAGTTTTCATCATAACCGGTAAACACAAATTTTTTTTTTTTTTTAATTTTAAATTGTTCCTAATCTTGAGAATGCTATTTCACCATGGCCAATACAAAAGAAAAACAATAGAAAAAAATCTTAAAATGTAAAGTAAAAAGTCCAAAAAGATACACAAAGTGTGCAAGAGACCACTACAGTAACAGAACCTAAGCCAAGACTAAAAAAAATACAGCAAGACAAATGGATGACTCTCATGAGAGCATGCAACACTACTAATTACTATGCAGGTTCTTTTAGCATGACACGGACAGGTAGTCACTTTGATGCAAATAGCAGATTCAACTATAATTGAAACAGTAGTTTGGATAGAATGCGTTGGATATAGGCTAAGCAAAATTCAAAATTAGTCCATACTAATATGGACCTAACAAATTAAAAAGATTTGCATTTGACTACATGTGTTCCTGTGGATGTTGTGATGGGGGCAGCTAATACAAACTTGAGCATTTATAGAAAACTAAATGTTCTTGTAAAAAAATAAATGTATTATTGTAAACCAGTCTAATATCAAACTAATACCAACATTGCATTCCTTAGAAAACTTAAGAACTGCACACCTGTGGAACTCTCTTTCATTTCCCTGCTTTCCGACTGACTACAATGTGGTCGTCTTCAATTCCAACGTAAACAAGTTCTTGATGAGCCGTCTCCTTAAGTAATCCAATTTACCATATTTCCACTACTAACGATTACTACAATATTGTCCCATTGACTACTGTACACTCATTAACGCTTATCCTCGAGTGGCCTCCAGGCCTTGATAAGTGGGGATTTCTTTGTTTTAAAAAAAAAAAAAAAAAAAAAAAGAATAGTTGTGTAATTGCGACTTTTCAATTGAATAGCTGGACAAACAGACAGAGACACCACATTTCTATAAAATATATCCTGGCAACCAGTTCCCACCACTTTCGTTTATCTTGCATAGCTTTCTCTTTCCTTTTTCTTTTATATGTATGAGACAGTATGCGTACATTAACATTCCATTTCTTTGTCTCTATCACTTAAAAAAAAAAACTTTTTAATCATTGGCCTAGATATTTTTGGATTTAGCCAGCATGAAGATTCTTCTGATAATATATTTTATAAAAATACTCAAGATATTGTAGCATCTCTCTCTACTAAGCAGGATAGTTTTCTTTTCTTTTCTTTTTTTTTACTTTTTCTTTTTAATATACATGCAAATAAAGAAAATATGGATCGTTTATAAAAATTTATTTTATAGTGATTGTATTTACTTTTAACTCTGCATCATTATTTTCTGGCTGTATTAAGATTCACCCGACCCATATTTATGTAATTCTATTTAAAAAAAACAAAAAAAAAAAAACATTTAAAAATCGTTTTTGCACTGAGCATTATTTTCGTTCATTTTGGTATACTTATGTAATTCATCTTTTTCTATGATGTTATCAAGACACTAGCAATAATTACCTAGTGTTGCGTGCATACCAAATATGTTGAATATTTATTATTTTACTAAAGATTAGTTTATCAAAATTTATTTTCCTAACTTGCAAAATACCTGCTAAAATATTCCTTAAGTTTTAAGAATGAGTTTTGTTTCTAAGACCAATTCCTTTCTAATTGTTTTAATTAGCCATAATTTACAATTTACGCACCAAGTGCCCCATCTCTTGCTAAGCTTCTTTTTACTCTCTCACTCACCTCTATATACAGACAGAGAACTAGGGAAGTGTATAAAAAAAATTTCCCAACTCTGGAGTCTGTTTCAGCAAACCTGCTGTGACTCCTGACTCTAACTCTAACTTTACACTCCCTACCTCAACTGAATTTTTCTAGCCTGTATTTTTTATTTTATTTTTTTATTTTTTTGTTTCTTTACTAAAAACGTAGTTAATTTGTTATTTTCAAACCTTCAGGAAAAAAAAAAAAAAAAGAAAAAAAAAAAAAAACAATGAAATAGATTTTATTAAAATATACAATGCCAATATTGATTTTTATTTTTTAATATATAGAATACGGCTTATTTTCCCAGCTTACTAAAAGCCGCCCTTTCATTTAATTGTGCCTTAAATATGAAAAAAATCTATTGTTATAAGCTGTGTTGCTACCCTTGGCAAGCAATCATGAGAAAACCAGTTATGTTTTCTGCACAGTTTTATGCAAACCTTTCACTAGAGGTGCCTTTCTTTTAACCTTTCATAGCTTTATGGCAGTTTATTAAGCTTTTAGAATTCATTCAGTTTGCTAAAATGATAAACTCTTTATTTCGGTGGTGAAAATAAATTTATCTATATAACTAGCCTACCTACCTGGCATTGCCCAGGAGACTTTTTACTTTCATTTTTATTTTGCTTTTTTTTTTTTTATTATTATTATTGATTATTTTTCTTAACTTTATCTTTTAAAATCATATTTGAAATCATTATGGCATCCTCAGTCATTAAATGATTCATTTGTAATAAAAAAAAAAAATAACTGTATTTTCTAAATACATTTGACAAAATATGAATATCAGATTTAAATTGAAATGCTCATGTAAACATTTACGATTCAAAATCTTTTTCAAATTTTTCATTTTTTTAAATCACGTGGTATTAAGACTCTTGTATAATCCAATTCTGTATTTGACTTTAGATTCCTTTTACACCTATGAATACATATTCCTTTTCTGAGTCTATACCCACAGGACTCTATATTACGAGTGAAACAGTCGTATTTGCGAGTGATTTTTCAAAATGGCGACTAGAAATAATGAAACGCTTATCTTTTAGCGATTGCATTTCTTTCACTGACAATCTTCCGAGGCTCACTACTGAGTGAAAAATATCTTTTCAACTTTTTTTTTTTTATAATAAAACGAACAAATTTAAATTATTTTAACAATAAAAGTTTAGTAGAACAATATACTCTTTTGTTTAATGAAGGCTGTTTAAAAAAAAAAAACATCTGAAGAAATCAATGTTTATACCTTCGAGTATCAACATAAAATTTGTTGTATATTTAGAATTACACTTATTAAAAAAATATACAGAAAAATCTTTGATGCACATACTCGTCATGGAACGAAGATGTCATATTCTAAAAATCATGTGGGTTTGGCTATTAACTTTTCTATTTGGGTAGCAAACGAAAATATTTAGTTATCAAAGGTCAACTCAATATAAATTTGTCCATAGAGCCCTGACCCAGTAGTGAGACACCAGCTCTGAATGTGTGGAGTCATCTTTTAATTACTACTACTCCCAGGTCCACTCTTATTCTGAGTGACAGTACAGTAGAACCCGGGATACAGCATTAAAAATTATTAACAAAATACAGTACAGTATATAATGCACATGTATATAATCAAATCACATTATAAATAACACTAAGGCGGGGCAAATACCATAACCAGGGTCAGAAAAACATTGTATTCCAGATTGTAACCTAAAATCCACATCCTAGAGCCACCGTATCTTGGGTTCTACTGTACCTGTCATCGATACGTCTATGAGTTAATTACAAGACATCTTGCTGCTCAACTCCCTACATAGTATCTCAGTAGCTTATGTCCCTGATAGTAGCCCCTTACACTAAAGTGGCAATGTGCCTTGTTTGGGGTAAAAATGTAATAATAATAATAATAATAATAATAATAATAAAAAATAAACAGTTGTGGAACTCTGCCTGCTGACTGTTTTCCTTCTACCTATAGCTTTGATTTTTTTTTTTTTTTTTTTTTTTTTTTTTTTCTCACGATTAAGGCCAATAGGTATCTCTTGTCTTTGTGTTAAGCATCTTTTTTTCTTGTTAGCTTCTTACATCAAGTGGCTTTATGCCTTGAGTGACTTTATGCCTTGCCTGGGTCGGTTTTCATTTAAAAAAAATAAAGTATGAATATCAATTTTAAACTGAAAAGTTCATGTATACATTTACTTTGTTGTTATATGCTTTGAAATAACCGTTTTCTACTGAGAAATTTTTAAAATTCTTGTTGCAAATTGAACCAAATTTTTTTATAGAAGTATGATTAATTTTGTTACAATAAATCACAAGTTGTGTAGTTTAATTAATGAAATACATAAACGTATTAAAGTTAAATGGTTTCGAATCAGATAAAACAACTTTATAAGTTCTCCATTTAGCTGAATTTAGTTTTCTTTTCACACCTGTATTGGCTTAAAAGGTGTAATCCTCCGCCTTCCTCTCTACTCTCCCTCCTCCTCCTCCTCCTCTAACAAATGTTATTAATGGACTAAACGTTTAAAGGCTTTTAGTTGGGCTCATTGTTTTCCACCACTCCTTCCTGATATAATCTAATATTCTCATCCAACAACTTCCTTACTGAAAAATAATGTCTAAACTAATCTATCAAGTTTCATTAGTAGTTTTTTTTTTTTTTTTTGTTTTTTAGTTTGTTTCTTGTTTTCCTAACATTGTATTCGGTACATCCGACTGTGTTATATTTACTTAGCTTTTGTTAATTATTATTTATGTGGCAATTCATGGCATACAAATCCTCATTTTTCATATTAATCTGTTGTCATGTAATCGACTGCACATCTACTCTATTTTAGTACTATAGATAAGTTATTGATATTATTTTGGTGCAAGAGAAAGACTCTAAAGTTTTGGCAGTCAGCAAATATGTGCCCTCCAGATGCAATTATCTAATAGGTTTATGAATGCACATAAAAAAAAAGATTAGCCCCCACCCACCTCCCTCATTTTAATGAGGTCCTGGGTATGACCTTAAACTATATCCAATGGTGAGGCCCCAGCTTGCAGGCTTTGGGGAGTGTGGAACCACCCTTTAATTGCCATTGTTCCCAGGTCCATTCTGACCCAGAGTGGTAGTACCTGTTAGGGTCCCAACTATGGGTTAAATAGAAACTGACTTGAAAAATAAAATATATTCTAATAAAAACCTTTTCTTCAAAATTACTGGATTTGGCATTGAATAACCTGAAAAGGGTTGCTAGGCCGTATAACAAAAACAACCAACCAATCATTTTAATAGCTTTCTCATAATAATGTATGCACAAATCATATGTATGAAAAAAATAAATGAAATGAATAAAAAAAAAATACCATGTTAATATTAAAACTGTTGAGGAATGTGACACGGTTTTTGTTACAGACACTGAATCTTCGTTATAATCCCCATCTTTTATAATGTTAGGAAATGTTTATATAGTTGTATGGGTAGAATTCACTTTCATTTCTAAACCAATTAGCTGATCATTGTGAATTTTGGAACACCGCTGCTAAACATAATACATTTTATATACTAGATGTTTTATCTTTATTATTCCCGGGTTATGCTGGATGTCTTTGCTAGTTCTTTCTATATAACAAAGAAATCTAGAACAAGTATTTTATTTGTACATTCTATGTCATGAATTTAATAGTACTTTGTACATCCTTCTAAATATATGTAAGCCAGATATACCATTAAGATCCATAACTGCCTTAAAAGATAAGTGTAAAAAGAAAGAAAAGGTTGTGTGTTTTTTTTTCTTTTTTTTTTTTAATTCATAATGTAAATACCTCGCACAGTTTCACGTGACACATGTTTCCAGGGATTGCCAAGTTACAGTATCTCTCTTTCACAAACTCACTCACTCACTCACACACACACACCACAGGTGTCAAGCTATGCTCTGCCCTCTCCCTTCTGTCTTTTCCTTTTTGATATACCATCAAATTGAAGTTACTCAGAAAAACATATCTCCTTTTAACCCTATTAGTTAAATACACAAGTTCATACAGTTATTCATGAACAAACAGGTGAAGCATGCATGGTCCACCTGTGAGTGCACAGTGAACGAGGCATAAAAAAAATGACTAAGTTCAGCATCCCCCCCCACCTCATTTAGCCCCTTTAGCCCCCAAAGTCTGCAGGGGATGCCAAATCTTGGTAAAAATGAACAAATGGTGCAGTTTTAGGCCTTAACATATGTAAATTTGAGTTTTGCACTATGTAAAAAAAGAAATTACTAAGTCCATCATCCCCCCCCCATCTCCATTTAGCCCCCAAAAGTCCCCAAGGCCTTAAAATATTTAAATTTGAGTTCAGCACCATGCAAAACTGAAAATTTTGGACAAATATACTAAAATAGTCCCAAAAATGGAGTGTTTTTAGCCCTAAAAGAGCCCCTGGGGCACACGCAAGAGTTATCGCGAAGTATAGACAAACAAAATTATATAGAAATCAGTTAGTTAAAACTTTTTAGAAAGTTTTATAAAAATCCAAGGCATCAATTTTTTTTTAATAAGCACAAAAGTGTCAAGTTTAGCCATTTTAGCCCGAAAGGCACCCCTAGGTGGGGCAACTGGAGTTTTCTCGGAAAATCCATTCTGTTATTTTTTACTCATATCATGTTTAATGTTTATGCAAAATTTCAAAAAATTCCAAGGCGTAGTTATTGAGAAAAGTGCGAACAGACAAACGGACAAGGGTGAATTTACAGGTGAACCCTCCTTTTGTCAGGGGACCAAAATTGAATAATTTAGTAATGTTTTCTAACATTTTAATAAAATTGTAAGACAACTATGCCTGTATCATTGTTTGGATGTTTTCATCATGACTACTTAAATTAATATTAATCAAATATATATTTAAATAAAAAATGTTTTAGCATATCATGAATTAAGCATACAATGAATTGTTTAAAATCCTAAAATAATTTATTCATGGAAGTAAATTTCCCAGAATGCATTCATTTATTTTTTGTTTGGTCATAAACATGTCAGTCATTTAAAACTTTTGCAAATAGTAAAAAAAAAAAAAAAGAATAAATTACTTTGCGACCTTTTTACATTTATCAAATAGAAATCATTTCAGGCTTAGAAAATTCTTAGTAAATCTTCATGTTTGGAAGCTATTTACATTAAATAATTTTATAGAGATTAAAACAACAATAGTTTAATAACTATTAGTTACTGTTTTATAATGATTTAGTTAATTTACTGATTGAATAATATTGGAAAAATTTGACTTAACTTTCAAAATCATATTAAAAACATAATAATTTGGTTAAAAAACAAATAAAAACTTTAACAGGATATTTAAAAATAAACAAACTTTTATTTTAAATAAAAAGCAAAACAAAAATGAAATTAAAGACTCATGGGCAACACTGGATATATAAGTTTAAACAAATTTATATATTTAATAATTTCAACAAAGTATCCATATTAATTTAAATATTTATTGATGTTTAATAGCAAAATGAAATAAAACAGATTTTTTTTTTATTTTTTTTTTTACTTATTTGAATAATTTTCACAAAATGTAATCTTTTAACTTGAATTCTGTATACTGCAAATTTCCATTTTCGTTCAACAAAAAAAATTGTATTAATAAGAAAAATATACAATTCGGATACAAACAAATGGTTGCTACTCACATAAGGTTTAAAATAAAAATGCCTATCAACATTTTTATTTAGAAAGCTTTGCTAAAGAAAGCTATGACAATACTAATGAAATAAAAAAAAATATTGAAAAGAAATAATAGAAGACAACAAAGATCAATTAATATCTTTATGTCCTGCTTTTTTTTTTTTTTTTTTTTAAATATTCACATCTCTTCTCTCTTGGATTTGTTGCTGTTTTTTTGTTTTTTTTAATATGTATTAACCTCAAGAGATATTCAGCATCATATTCAGTTTTACATCTGTTTTATATGTTGACATGTGTTGGAAAGCTTTTAGAATCACATTTAAGCCTGTTTAAAACTTGCATTGTACATACATTTTATCAATCTTATATCACTTCTCTCCATGCAATGCATATTGTAAACACTCAACTGGCTATGTTTCATTTCCGTACACCATCACACTGCATACACATTATAGATTCTTCCCTTGGTCAATATGGATTACACTCTGCCAGTTGCTAATTACAGAAGTTTCTATAGTTTAAGTAAAAAAAAAAAAAATCTGACTTTTCAACTAACTTATGGATTCAGTCAAATTGCTCGCTATAAAGTTAAGTGCTTATGCTGCAACCATATCACACGAGTTGAAAATACAAAGTTTCTTCAAAGCTCCACCAAATTAAAATCGCCCCCCCCCTCAAATTATTTAACACAGCATGCAAACCTTTTTCATAACACAATAACATAATGCCTGTATATTTACATTACATATAATATATATACATATAATATATATATTACATATAATATAACTCTGTTCCGTCTGCCTGCTTCTCTCCGGACTACAACTTGGATGTCTTCAAGTCCAATGTTAACAAATTCCTAATGAACCGCTCCCCCCCCCCTAATTAAACACTTCATCAAATCTCCACACTAACGTAATGTACTTGCAATAACCCTTATCCCTGAGTGGCTTCCGGGCCTTGATAAGTGGTGATCACTGTGTAAAAAAAAAATAAAAAATAAAAATAAAAAATTTATGGATATTTTTACATCTATAATATATAACTTGCAACAATGCCTGATATTATTCAGGGAATGCGTCTTCCAGTCCATAATCTTGAATTTTTTTTATTTTTATTTTTTTTTTTTTATTCCTCTTTTACTTTTTATGTTAAGTTTTGAAGGTGGGGCCTAAGAATTTGCCCAACATTACTTTAGTTGGATAGGGTGTAATGATAGTGACCCATCTTCACAAATACTTGCACTCTTAGACCTAGGAACCTGATACCGTGATGATAATACCTTACCTATGAGGTGTGTTAGGTTCAAACCCAGTGGATTATTAGTATGGTTGGGAAGAGTAAAAATGAGTAGAAATTACCTGTACTTAATAAAAAAAAAATAAATAAATAAAATGTACTTAGGTGTAAATTGTTGTAATGCCCAGACAATGACTTGGCTTTTAACTATGACTGGTTCAATGCACAATCAAGCTATGCTAGGTGATAATAATAAGTAAACATTTGATAATATTAACCTTAACTAACCTCCCTTGTTTTATTGTTCCCTTTATTCTTTTCATGTTTATTATATTTAAAACCATGAATCTGATAAATGTCTCTTGGCATACCACTTTTCTTGTTTAGTTATTTGTAGCTATATATAAACTTATTTCTTGGCACTTCACCCTTTAAAACTGAAACATATAATCGTGCACAAGATAAGCACGGATTTTGAGAGATGCAAACTAACTGCTTTAAATCATAGTTTCTTGCATAGAAATTGCATAGCCTAAATCTGAAGGGAACTGCAGAGAAAAGGGTTTTCAAGTTTGCATTAAGAAAACTCTACCGTTAAATCTTCCGTGAGGAGTGTGGATGTTTATCCCATTCTCTTAAACAGTATAATCAATTGCTTCATACACCTACAACGTTCTATAAATGTTTATCAACCTAAAACATGTTTTTAAATATTTATAAAGGTGTACGCTTACATATTATATATGATACCCATAGAATGCAGAAGTAAACAAGGAGAATTCTTGCTTTGAGAATAACATTTTACTTTAAATAATTTTATTTGTTTAAAAAAGAAACGTTTGATTTTCAAATTTAAAAAAATATTACTATGACAATCTTTTTTAAAAGTGTGACCAACTTCTTTAACAAAAAAAAATAAAAATAAAAGTGCCAACCATGCTAAATACACATCGATCCTGGACTCTTTCATCACTAAGATTGGATATAGATGTTGCTGTTTCTATGAGAGGGTTACCTCTCCTGGGGTTAATACCAGTACAATAAAAAAAAGAAAAAATAGGAGAAATATTGTTTTATAAATGACCTTTTACTTGTCAAAAATCTTGGTTTTTTAAAATTAATGATTTTATTAATAAAAAAAAAAATTTGGTTTTCAAAATCTCAAATTGGCACTTTGTCATTTTGTTTTTCCACTTTGTTTTGGTACTTGAAATATAAACAGTCTATAAAAATTATCATAACTCCTTAAATAATATTTGTACTTGCTTGATATAGCCCTTGTAAGCATTTCTCTAAGTCAATTATATTTACCTCTTTTTTTTAACCTATAATCTTGATTTGCTCTATAACCTTTTGATAGCCTCGCTTTGGTATTGATCATATATTTATATTTTCTATTTGATGTCTAATCCCGGAGTTGATAATGAGACTAAAAAGATTTGCCTCGTCTCAGAAATGATCATGTACAGATTGGTTGTTGATGTTGAATTCTTAGAGCCTAAGTAAATGATTTTTCCATAACAGGGCTCTACATTGCGAGTGATTTTTCAAAATGGCGACTAGAAATAATGAAACGCTTATCTTTTGCCGATTTGCATTTCTTTCACTGACAATCTTCCAAAGCTCACTATTGAGTGAAAAATATCTTTTCAACTTTGTTTATTTTATTAAAAAAAAAAAAAAAGTTAAATTATTTAAACAATAAAAGTTTAATAGAACAATATCCTTCTTCTTTTTTTTTAACGAAGGCTGTTTAAAAAATAGAACATCTGAAGAAATTAGAATGTTTATACTTTCAAGTATCAACATAAAATTTGTATCTACATCTAAAAAAAATACAAAAAAATTTATTATGCACATAATCGTCACAGAATGAAGATGTCATTTTCCAAAAATCACGTGGGTATGGCTAGTAAATTTTCTATTTGGCTAGTAAATGAAAATATTTAGTTGTCAAAGGTTAACTAAAGATAAATTTGTCTATAGAGCCTTGCCTAAATCATTTTCATTTTGCTTATATATATATATATATATATATATATATATATATATATATATAGATAGATAGTAATTTTATTTTCTGAAAAATTGCCAGGCTAGATGTAGTCAATCTGTTCACAAAGGTACTCACTGCTGATGAGACTGTAATATGGGGTAAGTTAGTTTCAGATCCTTCACTGCATGAATGCACCTTTCATCCCAGTAGATAATCTGCTTGAAATGTTGACTTTCTGTATGAAAAGAACCCACTTGGATCTAAGATATACCGGCAAGAAGACCTAGCTCTGGCCAATGTATATATGGAATACTTCAAATAAAATTGCATTAGAATCCATATCACTATGAATGTAGCTGTGATATTTGGATGATAAGCATTCATATTCTGCTCTGGCATAACCAAGACAGTGTTCAGGCATTGTTTGACTATGAACTCCATCCAACCAGCTATACAGAATACCATGAAAAAGGATCATAATAATTGCCTTTCCGAGACGTGCTGATAATGCTCAGTGAGCAGGGGTTCAAATCATTCATACATCGAATGTCAACCCTCACTGGACAATATCTCAACTTCAACCCGTATCTATATGATGTAAAGAAAGAATCATTTGTTGAGTACGACGTTGAGCAAAGACAATATGTAGTACTATCAATATGTATTAAGATGAAAGAGACTATAAAAGAAACTCTCCATTGAAATAACTATCGAGACATTAACCTTGATAAAGTTGAATCAAACATCAAAGAATACTACGCAGTGTTTACCATGCCTGAAGAGCTTATCTGGGGGATGGGGCAGTATATGTAATCCATATGACATCAGAACAGTGTTCAGCAGTGATCCTGAAAACATTTTATCAGAGTTAAGTCTCATACAGAGAACATAATGACCAAAGACTGTATGCTTTCATATATGGAGAGAGTAATTTGGAATAAATCTGGCAAAATTTGGAATGGAAAATTGAATAACCATAAAGATAAATCCAATCAAATTCCTGTATATAGCTGATATTTGGTTTTTATTGAATTATATGTTAGCTAAAAGTTTTAATTTCCTTTTCAATTCTTTTAAATAAATAAAATTATCAGCATTATAATATACTAGCAGTTCTGCCCAGCTTTGCTCAGGCCCTATGTAATTTTATGAGCATATGTATATATTAAAAAGTGTGAATATGTACGGTAATGCCTTTCCATATAATAGGCTTCCTTAAGTACCATAGAGAAAAGTTGGTAGAGACCGCAGACATCAAATCTTTTTTTAACTTTGACCCCAATTTTGACCCATTAACATTTATTTATGGGCTCAAATTAAAATATTTGATCCATGTCCCAAGTAATTTACATCTAAAATTTCAAGTGTTTTGACCCAAAATTAGAAGAGGAGTTTGGTAGAGTCTGGAAAGTTCAACTCTGTAAACATTGACCTCTTACCAGCCAAATTTTTGTCCAAAAACTGATTAAAAAGCTTGCTGCATGTCTGAATACCCTTTATGTACAATTTAAAATGTTTAGACCCAAAATTGGCTTAATAGTTTGCTGGAGACCGCAAAGGTCAAATCTTTTGAACTTTGACCCCTTGGAAGCCAAATTTTCAGCAAAAAAAAAAATGATTAAAAAGCTTGCCCTATGTCTGAATAAGCTTTAAATAAAATTTCAAATGTTTAGACCAAAAATTGGCTGAGTAATTTGGTAGAGACTGCAGAGGTCATTTTTTTTTTAACTTTGACCCCAATTATGACCTTAATATTTACTGTTTTGAGCTCAAATCAAATTATAAAGTTAGATCCATGTCCAAGTAACCTATATCTAAAATTTTAAGTGTTTAGACCTAAAATTGGTGGAGAAGTTTGGTAGAGTTTTCAAAGGTCAAATCTTTGACTCCTTAACACCAAATTTTTGACCTAAAACCGATTAAAAAGATTTTCCCAAATCTCAATACCCGTTATGTCAAATCTTGAGTCTGTAGACTGAAAATTAACAGAGTTATTTGGTAGGGAAGTGTACACAGTCAGACACACACGCATGCACACACACACACACACAGACACACAGACATTTTCACTTTTATAGATATATAGATTTCTGTCTGTTTTTCCTCACCTTAGTTGTCGCTATTTTTCCAATGTTTCAACCATTGTACACCTTGTATACTAGCCATATTAACTCGATGTTGCCCAGGATCCATTACATTCAAATTCATTTTGTAAATGTTTCTTATTCTCTAATCACATTTTTTATGTTAAGCTCTAAAAGGCAAATAAAGAACGCTAACTCTTACTAAAAGAATTAGTTATTCCCCTGAGCTAATCTTTCTTTTTAGGTATTTATTTAAGAATGTCTCAGTATTAGCAAGTTGCTAAACCAGGTTTTTTTTTTAATAAATAATAGTTAAATATGTAAGTTTATTGTTAATAACATGGTACAACAATAACAAATCAAAATTGGTTCATCAGAATGAAAGTTTAATTTGTTAGCCAAAATGATATTTATGTCCAACTTTTTAAATCTGGACATGATTTTATATATTAGCTCAGTTTCATGAATTAATTTTTTTTTTTTTTTTGCTTTTCAGGCTCGAATCAACCAAGAGGAGGAACATTTTCTGCTTAACGCTTTTGGACTATTGTACTCTGAAGTAACTGCTTCCTCTCTCGTCAAGGTAGACATGCAAGGCGAGATTGTTGACACTGGCTCCACAACCATGGGTATCAACAAGGCAGGTTTTACACTCCACTCGGCTATCCACCAGGCGAGGCCAGATATTCGATGCATTATCCATCTTCATACTCCACCAGTTGTTGCCGTAAGTTCACTTCTCTATAATAAATAAACTATGCATGCCATTTTTTTTCTCATAAAATTACGGTTTTATGCATGAAAATCATCATGATAGAGGCACATCGGAAAATTATTTTCATTTTGTTGACAAGCACAAACGAACTATAATACTTAAATTTGTGTTATTTGAACTAATATTCACATCTTCACTGTTATTTTCACATTTCGGAAGATTTACCTCCGACCCTCTTCAAATGCATCTAGTTCGATTTGCGAACCTTTTAGTTGAACTTGGAAACCTATACAGAATTTTGTATGAGCTCGGCAAAGAAGAAAGAGGTGGAGGAGAAAAGAGAGAGAGATAGATAGAATTTATGTGACATTTTTGTCCCAGGCAACGCCGGGTAGCCCTGCTAGTTAATAATGCAAATTGTCAGTGCTCATCTGAAAAAATGCTGAACTATAATACTTAATTAGCCAAGAATTAATGTCGTATTCATTAGCTTAAAAACTTCAAAATTATTTCCAAACTAATGATGAGTAAGTAATTAAAGTTTAACAAAGTCAAGTATTATGTTTCAGTTGTGCTTCAAAATCAAGGGAAACCATTAATTCTCTTATACACACTAGGTTATATCCAAAGAATCTGTTTTCCTTTTTCTTTTTTTTTTTACACCAAAAAAAAAAAATGTGTTTAGAAAGTAATCGCTTTTGTGGTGGCAAACCAATACATTGTAACCAAATCAATGATTTAAATTTTAATATTCAAATATGTGTTAAAATTTTTATTGTGAATTGTATAATGTTACATTTTATTTAAATTTATTAAAAAGAAAAAAACATTAATATCATTTGGATTCATCAGACTACTGTTCTCATCTTGAGTGTTATTTACAGTGTTTCGCTCGATGTAACTTCCAATTTTCTTCAGTTGTATCTTGTCAAATTCCAGAATCTTTCTGCCGACTCTGGAATTTGCATGGAATTTTCAAATAGAACCATCTATTATGTAAATCTCACCTGTCTGTTTAAATGTATGTATGTATGTCTGCCTAAAACTTTCGACAGAGGCGACGGATTTTCACAAGATCGGTATCGTTTTGAAGCTCGACCCTTCGGACGACAAATTGGCTAAAAACATTAATTCCTTCACCCTCAACTTGGCTCTTTTCTACAAGGAGGGGTTGCTTTTTTCGCCAATATTTTCGAAACTCATCCCTTCTTTTAGATTGACTAGCCTTAATTTAAACCTTCACCACCTTAGGTTTAGTGATGGATACAAAAACGTCACTATTTTTTTAACGTTCTTTTCCTACTTCTGCCTACCACTTTTTTTTGCTCAACACAAACGTCCGGACAACGCTGGGCACCCAGGCTAGTTTTATTTAATTCACAGAAGTAGCATACTCTCATTCTGTTGGCCATGACTGAGTAGAAGTCCTAAGTAATTTAAAATTGTATTTTAAGTATTGCCCACTCCAGAAGAGTGTAACTGTACAACTGAATTTTATTAAGCATTCTATCCATGTTAAGAAACGTAAAACTTTTTTTTTTTTACACAATAATAATAATAAATTATTGTGGCTGTAACAATCTAAATCTTATATATTATGTAAACTTTAAAGTTTATGTAATTTATAACATTATGGGCACACTACGTATAATAATAATGATAATTTGTAAAGCTTATCAAAAGAGATGGAGAGTTCTGGAAATCTGGAGAGACTTGTTGTCACTCCAGGGAACACCACAGGTTGTTCTCGGAGATCCTTGATGGTGGCCTGTATGTGTAAACTCCTAATGAGTACAGATGATGATGATAATATTAAAGCATGTACACGTGTGGTAGTACCAAACAAAATTGTTATGAAAGGTCAAGGCGAATGGGAAAACCCAAGCAAGTGAGTACCAACCAAACCTTTGCTGGAATGCAGAGAGTATTAGAAGCTTGGGGAGAGGATTATTGCCACTCCAATTTCAAAGAAGGCCAACAAGAAGTCGCTGATACACAGATGTGATAATTCAAAATAATTTAGAACAGTTATCGGAAGATGTGGGGAATGCTGAAAATCTTGGGAAACTTGTTATCACTCAGATTTCAAGGAACATTGCTTCTGGGCCCCAAAAATCAACAGAGATTAGATTATTTCTGTAATGATCCGATCCTTGTTGGTTTTGTGGTGGGAGTTTAGTTCTGTGCAGTTCTAGGATGTCCTCCTTTCCAGGCTTTGCCTTCTCTCTTTGAGAAGGGGTTAGTGTATTGCTGATCGCCTGGAGGATGCCGATGGGGCTGCCTGGGCACTTTTTGCAGGTCAGAGTGCTCCTCGTCTTGGGCGCTGACTTCTCAATCCTACTTTCCAACCCCGGTGTCTAAGTTCTTGCAGTGAGAGAGAACTAAAGAAAGCTTATTGTTGCCAGTAAACAATCACTGATAATGACTGATGTAAAAACTCTTGGCGAGTTAATGATAAGGATGTATACTTTAATTTAAAAAATAAAAAAATATTTTCTTCAAATTAATCTTTCATTACCATGTTTATTTTCTGAAGACTCTTATACTCTAATGTCCATAGAGATTTTGTGGAAATCTTTGTACTCTTGCTGCAAAATTATGTTTTCTCAAAACTCTGTTTCTATTTACAAATATGATTACTGTTTCTTATAAATCAGTTGAAAACATTAAACTATGCATTTCTCTTTCATTTTGAATACGTTAGCATTTTTATTTAGTTTTAAATATGTTAGCATTCTTAAAATAATTGTCTGACATTGCAATAAATGTCTGGGTTGGAAAGATAGCTTTTTTGTAAATGTTGTATTTTTTTATAACCCAGTTGTATATTTTGTAATCTTATATATACAATCAGAGCATTGATTGCGATATGATTAGGGAAGCAAATATGCCCTCTTCCACCTCAGAAACTATGGAGTATCCTTGCAAATGTGCCTCTTGTAAAGTAAAATGGTTGCATTGCAA